>NC_062546.1:190660197-190968779 GCF_016906955.1 Phacochoerus africanus
TCTCAAGGATGGCAGGTAAAACGCTATAGCCTTATGAAGTGAGACCAAGGTGTTTTCGTGGCTGCTCTCTTGGTCTTCTCTCCAACTAATTATTTCTGTCTCCTGCTATTTAATAGTATCTTGTCATACTTAGCTCTTGTTGAAGGAATGCAAATCCCAGAAAAAAAAAAAAGTGGTTAAAGTCACTGGTGCTAAAGCAGCAGCGTTAATTTTCAGAAGACTATTGCCCTAGTGATAGTTTGGTTAGAGTCCCCCCCTTTTTTTTTAATCCTGGTCATATATCAGGATTTATTTCATACATCAAGGAATTGGTCAGTGGTAAGCTAATGGTTAAATAAAACAAGAAAGTATAACTCCACAGAACCACCCATTAATTTTTTTTCTCTGTTCTCCATTTCAAGGAGAAAAAATAATGACCACCAAACAAGATTCCAAGAGCTTATTATCTTTTTAGAATTCTCTTTTAGCCACTCTTGAAGTCTGCTGTGTTGTCAATACAGACTCAAGAATAACTCAGCACAAGGCATCACATTCTGGTATACATTAGTGATATGTATTTGAAATAATGGTCCTGAGCCTCTTGTAAGATCTTTAGGTAAACACAGAGATTGACATTTTCTCTGTGTTTACAGTTAATAAAGTAGTAACGAAGTGCAGTACATTTTAGGGAGGCATTTTTTTCAGTAAAAGTAAAATTAAAGATGGTGCCCATCTCAGGAAATGGTACCATCACATGCTCTGTTTCTCAGACTGAAAATGTTGGAGACCGAAGACATGCTTGCTTTCTCTCTTTTTCATGTACTCCATATTCAATCTGTTAGCCTA
This sequence comes from Phacochoerus africanus, assembly GCF_016906955.1. Taxonomy (NCBI): domain Eukaryota; kingdom Metazoa; phylum Chordata; class Mammalia; order Artiodactyla; family Suidae; genus Phacochoerus; species Phacochoerus africanus. The sequence goes on from NC_062546.1 coordinate 190,661,023, forward strand.
TCTCATTGAATCTACCTTCAAGATAGACTTCAAATATAACTATGTCTTAGTACCAGTAATAGCGAATTCCTAAACCCAGCCAACACCATGTCCCACTTGTACTACTGCGGTATCCTCCCAACATGTCCCCCACTCTCCCCTTACCCTGCTATTCCATTCTTTTTTTTTTTTTTTTGTCTTTTTGCCTTTTCTAGGGCTGCTCCCATGGCATATGGAGGTTCCCAGGCTTGGGGTCGAATCGGAGCTGTTGCCGCCGGCCTACCCCACAGACACAGCAATGCAGGATCCGAGCCGCGTCTGCCACCTACACCACAGCTCACGGCAATGCTGGATCCTTAACCCTCTAAGCAAGGCCAGGGGTCGAACCCGCAACCTTGTGGTTCCTAGTCAGACTCGTTGACCACTGAGTCACGACGGGAACTCCAACCTGCTATTCTTTATACAGCAGCCAAGTGATATTTTTATTGTTTTGTTTGTTTGTTTGTTTTTTAATTGGCCTTTTGTTTGGTTTTTTTCAGTTGGTCTTGCCCAAAGCATAGGGAAGTTCCCCAGGCCAGTGACTGAACCTGCACCACAGCAGTAACCTGAGCTGCTCCAGTGACAACTTCTGAATCCCTAACCTGCTGAGCCACACAGGGTCTCCAACATGATCCTTTTAAAATGTAAGTCAGATCATTACACACCTCTCCCCAAGACCTGTGGGTGGCTCCCTATTTCGGAGAAAAATCCCAAGTCTTTGCCCTGTCCTGCAAAGCCAACATGATTTGGCCCCCTGCCACCTCTCTGGCCCCATTCTCTCCCCTCATACAATTTGCTCCACCCGCACTAGCTTCCCTGTAGACTCCTGCCTTAAAATATTTACAACTGATATTCCTTCTGACCTATATTATTCTATCCCCCAAGATACACACAGGGATGATTCACTTGCTTAATGGTTTCTGTTCAAATGCCAGTTTTTCAGAAGAGACTTTGATCATTCTTTCTAAAAAATACTGCTAATCCTCCCCTATCCAGTCAACCTGTGTATCTTTCTTCATGTTACTTATTGCTACCTGATATATCATAGACTATATATATATAATGACTGATTTATTATTTTACTTCTCTACCAGAATATAACACCCTTGAAGACAAAGTATTTGCCTTTTTTTTTTTTTTTTACTGCTATGTTTCCGGTATTTGAAACAGTGCCTATCTAGCACTGAAAAAATGCTTAATAAACCTTTGATGCATGAGGATATGTATAATTGTGAATGAAAGCAGCCTGGCAAACTAACAATGCACAGCCTGAGCAATAAGGGATAGAAGTAAAATCAGTTAAATTTCAGTTAACAAGGAAAGTCAACTCAATAGAAAATATCATTCCCAAAATTCATTGAGGTTTTATGCTATTGGAAAATTTATTGAATCATTTTATATTTTCCTTATAATTATTAAGCCTGATATGGCAGATAAACTTTAGCTCTTTGGGAGGAAAATGTCATATATATGTACATATATATATATATATATATATATACACATATATATATTTTATAAATATGCATACACATGTGTTTTGTCTTTATTTTATTTAAAGGATTAATATAATTGAACACCTCACTGATAAGCCTTGGCAATTATAGTTATAATAATATTACTTTCAAATAATATCCTAGGAACCCCCTGGTTTTCAAATACCATACACTTAATTGTATTTATTTCTTTGTTTATTTTCTGCGAAGTAGGAAATTCTTAATTTTCTAAAGAAATATGAAGAGGGCCCTTCAATGTTCCTCTGAAACTCCAGAACTCCAGATTATATAAAATTCCTCTGTCACTCCTTCCATCTCTTGCTCCTGTTTTGAAGAGTTGGCAAACCACAAGCAAATGTGCAATCAGGGTCCTTATATGTCTTGTTCAACAGTATAGATGTAAAAACTGCTCGTGATCATTAAGACTCCCATTGAAACTATCAAGCATACCAGTAGAATTTGAAAGGTGAAGGAACCATAAAACTGAGCTTTCTCAGATATCCAGTGTTAAGAGTCCATTGGAGGAGGAGGGCAGAGGAAAATGTTACTGATTTTATCAGCAGTGTCAAAACAGTGATAAATTTCCACAGCTTAGGACCTTTCAGAGAGGGGAGTTCTTGTGATAATATGCATTTTAACTCCAATAATCTGACTTGGCTTAGATTTTCTTCTGAGGGGCTCTTCCAAAGTCAGTTCTTCCTAGCCAGAGGGCCTGCACCTCTGCATGTGATTGCAGCAAGCTTCTCCAGGTTGATTTTGGTTCATATTCAGGGGGTGTTTGCTAATTCTGCCTTAATACGGGGAGAATCTCAGAATCAAATGTGTTTAATTCCCATCGCTTAAAGAAATTGCATTCTTACATGCTTTGTATAAGGCAATGAGATAGGAAACGCAGGTCACAGAAAAGTGTGGGGGACTGAAAGACTCAGCAGTGAAGTCCCACAGAGATCAGGAACCACTGATCTGGATAATTTCCTCTTCTTTTTAACCATACATTTATTTTAAAAATTCTTGTAAAAATGCATGTTGGCTAATTGTTGGAATTAAATTGGATCCAGACAGGTAAAAAGTTCTTCACATCTCAGAGTGATTACTGTGTTGTGAGGTTTGCTTTATTGATCCCATTTTATTACTCGGAAAACAGAAAACCCATGCTTTTGTCAATCATGTGAAAGAAAGGAAAGCAAAATCCATACAATGTCTTTAGTTCACCCAGAGTAAGAAAAATGATTAACAAGAAAAAGAAAATGAAAATAGTTTTCAAATTAAGTTTCATTATAAGTTAACAATGTATTTTTGTCATTGTTCTTTTTTCACGAAAGAAGACTATCCATTTGTCATATGAAAGAATACTAATTTTCTTAATAAATATGCACTTAAAAATTAAATGCGGCACTTGTGAATAATTAACATTAACATTATACACTGTTGCATAAGCTTAAATTCAAAGCCTGTTTTTCACTTATAAAGCAATATTTTTGTTGTACTTCAGGCACTACTAAACTTATTCTTGGGAGTTCCTCTGTGGCTCAGTGGGTTAAAGACAGAGCATTATGACTCCTGTGTTGTGGGTTAGATCTCTGGCCTGGGAGCTTCCACATGCCGCAGGTGCAGACAAAAAAGAAAAAAATTACAAATTTCATGAGTGTTGTAAAACCTACAAAACGTCTCTTCCTCTATATCACACCTCCAATCCTGTAGGAGTTATCAAAGTCTATTCTTTAATCTGACAGTGTTTTTGTATTTTGTTCCCTTTTTCTATTGAAGAGAATTTATCTTCTCTATAAAAAATAAATTTTGCTAAGGTTTATGTTGAATGCTACTATTACGGTGCTGTGATCAATAGCAGAAAATTTCATAAAGAAGTTAAGAAAATTAAATTTAGCTTGGCTATTTTTTCTGATTATATGCTAGGATATGTTTATGGGAGAAAATTGGAAAATACAGAAAAATATAAAAGCAGAGATATCCATAATTTCTCCTTTCCTGGGAAAATGTAAATCCTTTCGGTTATTTTATATATATAGACACACATATATATATATATAGAGAGAGAGAGAGAGAAAGAGAGAAAGTGAGAGAGAGAGAGATGGATACTTAGGTAATTTCAAATATTGATACTTTCTATATATGTATATGTGTGTATACACACCTACACACACACACACACAGATGGATACTTAGGTTCTTTCAAATTGAACCACCTAAGGCATGGGGTATTTAAAATTTTGTATTTTCATTTAATATAATGTTAACAGTTCTCCAAGATGTTACTCCTTTTCAATTTCATATTTGGTGGCTACATATATTTATATGTTTCCACTTTGTGGTTGACCAATTATTTATTTAGTCAATCTCCTTTTATTGAAATTTTAGTCACAATTTTGTTACTGAAATTAACACTATGATAAGTGAGTCTTGTGTACAAATCTTCTGGTACCTCTGATTGTGTCCATGGGATAACATTTTTAAAGGATCATTGAATCAGTTTATAGGAATCAAGAATAACTGCTTAGTCTTACTACACAAACTTTACAAAAATAACTTCACAGAAGCAGGTTATGACAAAACCAATTTCACTAATTAAAACCTTTTTATATTCTGTGACATGTGGATGAACATGGAGGTTTTAGGTGAGGGAAAACCCACGTTCCACGTCCAGAGGCATGAAACAGTAATTCAGTCTGAATAGAGCTTAGATGCCGAGGGACTGGTGGTGAGGGAGGCATAGCCAAGTGAAAAGAGGACTAGGATGTCATGCAAAGACTTTTGTCTTATCCTGCAGAAGATGAGAAGTCATTGAAGGGGCTTACAAATTATTGCAATAGGATCCGTTTCTCATTTGAGAAAAGAAACCAGCCAGACTAGAAGAACATCACTAGTGGCAGACGACCAGGCAGGTCTATTACAGTAGTTCAGAGACTGAACTGGAGAAACTGAAGTGGAGATATAAAGAAAAATAGTTGAACTGAAAGATGCAGAGCTCAATTAATGGAAGAGAGGGAGATGGGGAAAATGTGGGAATGGGCGGGGGAGGTGAAAATGAAGAAGGAAAGGAAGGGTGGCGGGGGAGAGAGGGAAAAAAATGTCTTGTTTGGGGAGGAAACATAGTGTTATAGAAAAAGGAGAAACATCTAAATCATGTCATACACTTTTGTTTTCTGACCATCAGTTTCTAAGTACGGAACCTTGAAGAAGTGATAAATTCTCTAATTTTCAATTTGTTTCATTCAGAAAGTGGGAATGAAGAGTATGTACCTCCCATGGCATTTCTGAAGATCACTTTAGATTTTATAGATAGGCTGTTTTATAGCACATGGCAAAAATTTGGCAGTTATTTGTTCTCTAATAATTGGGAAAAGATTGTCTTATTGTTTTAGACTTTTGACATGTCTGGAGAGTGTAAGTATAATCCATTCTTCTTTTTACTTTGCCTAACACAAAAACTCTTTCACTTTCTGAGGTTATAGGGAAACCATGCCTTTGTTCTAACATACCCATTTTCCTTCTAGGTCTGTCATGATTAATAGATAAAAAGCTCACTAGCTAAGAAGACGCTGGTCACAGAAGCCACTGGGCAATGGTTGTGTTGCCAAAATGGCCAGAAGTACTGGTACGCTCTGCAGACATTATAATACAATACCAAGTTAATAAATTCTGAGTGTAGCTAATTGTACCTTATTAAAGTAAAAACCAGGAGTCTTTTAAACCATGATTTTTAACTGATGAGATTTGTAGTAAAGTTACTGTAAGTAAGCTCAGGTTTTTATTTATTTTTCCTATACTATGTGAGCCCCAAGCATTGATCTTTTATAAAGCTCCCTGATGATTCTATTGGCATTTTTTTTTTTTCGGCTTTTATTGTAGTTTTGAGAATTATGGATCTGGATTGCTAAGTATTGTCTTTTTAAGCATCCTCAGTGTCACCATTAAATATTTAGGCATATTTGTTTAGGCTCTGCATTTGTTTTTTTCAAAGTGTAATTGAAATGGAAAGTATTCTTAACACCACAGAGCCCCTCTGTGGGGAGCCCAAGAAGATTTGGCAAAATGGACAAATCTTTTTGGAAGCACAGCTGTTTAATTGCACATAAACAACAGGAGCATATAAAGAATCGACTTCAGGCTTGTGAACCTAATCCCTGAAGCTTATCTCACAGATCTCTGAAGTGTAAGGAGCAGACTTCAGCTTCCTCTCCTACTAGCTGTCAGGCACTCAGGGTTTCCAATGTATATGTAGCAGTGAAATGTCTAAACCCAAAGAATTTGGAAAATTGCTGTGGAAAAATAATTTCCACTCATGGATGTTTCTAAACTTTTGAGAACAACACTGAAACAAGATAATTTTCTAAGTCTGAATTTAGAATTGTTCTATAGAGGAAGTCATTTGGCTTGGTTATCTTTTGAAATATTTCAGCTTTCTGTGTGTCTGTCTGCCTGGAGTGAAGTTTCTGGAGATTGGCCTGAAACGGTTTGTAGAGATGAAGACTGAACCCAAACACATTCTAGTACCTTCCATCTCCCAGAATCCCTTTCATATATTTTTTTGGGGAGTGAAAGCAACTTGGCTCCACCCAAACCAGTAAGATTAGCTGATTTCACTCCAGACCATTAGGCAGTCTTAGAGAAAAATTTAGGATCTTGACCTTGAAATGAGAAAGCAGAGGATTGGCAATGATAAGCATTTACAGGACCCACTTTATCCCCCTAAGAAAACAGACCCGGCTCCACACAGGGGGCTACAAGAAGAGGCAGTTACTCCCTGAGCTCTGCAATGAAGCAGTCCTGACTTGGAACCCTGGCTCTATGACATGCTAATGGTCAATCCCTGGGAAAGGTAATTTATTTAACTTATCAGTTTCCCAATCTATAAAACAGGGATAATAATAATACACCATTTATATTCACCCTATAGGAAACAAAAGACAGACCTGAAGATCATGGCCTTGAGAAGATTTCATAGGTGTCTTAAGACACCTGGGGGCCTTCTAAAAGAATAGGGGACACAAGTAAAGGTAGAGAAGGGATTCAAGACACATGGCTATTGTTTTCTACTTTGGCTAGGTTTATCCCTTACTGTAGTGTCTGTGTGTGCTTTCTTTTTCAGGCAAAACTCAACTATATTTGTGAGAGCCAGAAATCGCGGAAACCCCTTCTGCTGGCTTTACACACTCTCAGCTTCCCCTTCACATACTGTCCTGGGCATAAACAACCTGGAATCACCAGGCCAGTGAAGTTGGCTGGTTTCATTCCAGACCACTAGGCAGCCTTGGAGAAAAGTGTAGAACCTTGGTCTAAGAAGTAAACAGGCTTGGAAATGATGAGTTAAATAGTGACTCAAAATGTAACCTAAATTAATTTGAATGAGATACTCCTCATTTTTCAAACAATCATTTCTCCACCACAATTTTTATCCATCCTTTGCTGAATCCCCACTATCTGTTGAGTTTTATGTCACTATGGAATCCTGAAATTCAGAAAGAGAGTGATTTCTCTTACGGATTTTACATTCTAATTGGGAAAACGTGATATACCAATGTATTTTGCTTCTTTCTTTTAGGTGTGTGTTCCAAAGATCAACATGAGTAGTTCAGATACTAGAAGCAGGTTGATTTTTATTCTAGAGAATAAAGTGATTTTCTGGCCTATGGTAGCCTGTGAATGTTTAATGGAGGAAGTTTCAGAAAAGTTAGAAGAGGAAAAAGTATAAAAGCTTCTCAGAATGAAAATAGTATAGACTTAGCTATAAAAATTTTTCCCCAAAATGTGATAAAAACCATTAAAGCAGTGACAATGTTTTAATGGAGCTTTGGATAGAGCAATCAGAAGATTGAACTTGATGTTGAAAACCATGGGCAACTTCTGAATGTTTCTTCAAGTGAGGAAGGGGAGTGTGCTATGTGCAATATTTAACTTAAGAAAATAATAATCTTTTATGTGTTTTATATGTATGTTATATATAATTTTGATAAAATTAATAATATGTGAGTAGCATTTATCATATGCTTACTATGTCCTGGGCTCTACTCTCATTGCTTCATATGCATTCATTTATTTAATTATACAACAATCTTAGTAGTAGTTACAATATCAAGTTTCATGGATGGGAAATAGGAAATGTAGGGAGATTTCTCTGGTGAGGAGACATATAAAGATCAGATGAGGTAAAGATGATGAAGAGAGGATACTGAAGCAGGAGGCTGTAGGACAGCCAGAGGCAACAAGCCACCGAGTTTAGGCGAAGACCATGATATTGACAGGTTTTTGACTATCGAGGGCAATTTTCAAGTTAATTAATGTACATAGAAACGTACAATGTACCTCCTTCCTTTGACAAAAATGGGCAGAGATTCTCCTTTGTAGGATAAAATGGGACCTCAAAAGGATCTCTAGTAACACTGAAACACTAACACCACATTTCTTCAGGATTCCTTGAAGTTGCCTCTCAGTTTTCATTCTAGAAACTGCACTTTTGTTTGCCATCATTTGCTATGTACCAATTCAACATTTTGTAAAGTGGTACTTCTTCTAGATTAAGAAATAGAGGAACTTTCATTTTATATTTATCTTGGCTTCCCAGACAAAATAACATTTATCTACTTATTTAAAAAATATTCAAGGCTTACCAAGAAGTATTGAAAAAGATATGACAGACACCATGTGCCACATTTCAAATCCATTATATTATCTTTTGCCATGTTTTCTTTGTATCACTTTTTACTTTTGTTTTTTAACAGCTTTGTTGAGGTATGGTTGACATATATTACAAATACTGTAATATTTAAAATGCATCACTTAAGAAAAATGAAAAATAAAATGTATCATTTAAGTTTTAGAATACTACTCGGCCATAGAAAGGAACAAGTCAATGCCATTTATAGCAACATGGATGCAACTAGAGATTCTCATACTAAGTGAAGTAAGTCAGAAAGAGAAAGATGAACACCACACCATATCACTTTTACGTGGAATCTAAAATATAGCACAAGTGAACCTGTTCACAAAACAGAGGCAGACTCACAGGCATGAAGAACAGACTTATGGATGCCAGGGAAGAGGGGGAAGGGAGTCAGATGGACTGGGATTTTAGGGTGAACAGATGCAAACTCTTACACTTGGAATGGAAAAGCAATGATACCCTATTATACGGCACATGGAATTATAACCAGTTTTTTAAGCTAGTCCATGATAGAAGATAAGAAAAAGGATATATGCACTGGTCACTTTGCTGCACCAGTCACTTTGCTGTTCAGCAGCACAACACTGTAAACCAACTATGTTTCAGTTTTTAAAAGTTCCATATATTATTAAAAAAAAAAACAGTTTTCACATACCTAGACACCAGTGAAAACTTTACCACTATCAAGATAATGAGTATTTCACTGGAGTACAATTGACTTACTCTAATAAAATAAAAAAATAAAAAATAAAACAAACCAAAAAATATTAAATAGACCTCATAGACCATATATAAATAAAATTTGAAAACAGAAAAAAAGGTAATGAGTATTTTTATCACTTGCATTATCACTTTTTAAAAAAAATTATGCTCTTTATTTATTTATTTATTGTCTATTTAGGGCTGCATCCGTGGGGCATATGGAATTCCCAGGCTAGGGGTCAAGCTGGAGTTGAAGCTGCCAGCTTACATCACAGCCCAGCAACATAGGATCCAAGACACATCTGTGACCCACACCACAGCTCACTGGCAACACTGGATCCTTAACACACTGAGCAAGGCCAGGGATGTAACCGGCGTCCTCATGGATACTAGTTGGCTTTGCTAACTGCTGAGCCATGACAGGAACTTCTGTTTATTACTTCTTAAAGAAGCAAAATATTTCCAATACGGTTTCAGCCCCAGTACTCCATGGTCATCTCCTCCTCCCCAGAGGTCCTCCTATCTTAAAGTGGTTGTCTTTTTTAACCTATTAGGTGTTCATAGATGACAAACAGAGATATTGAGTAATATCTTGTTTTAAAATTTTAAAGAAATGGCATTATGCTGAATACACTTTTTGAACTTGCCTCCCTCCACCAACAAAATGTTTTGATACGTCTCTGCTAATACATGTAGATCAGGATTATTAATTTATCTACTTCATAAAAGTATCCTATTGTTTTGAGAATTGAGACATATTTAAAGTCAAAATCAAGCTTTTTGATCTACACCCTGGCTATTTAATAAGGCAATTGAAAATATAATTAAAAACCCATTAATTGTTAATACTGTATGGTAGGATTATAAATGATTTTTATTTTATTCTTTGTATCATTTCTTTTTTTAATTTGTAAATTCTATACAATTAATTTTTTAAAATTTGTAAATTCTATATAATTAATTTTTTTAATTTGTAAATTCTATATAATTAATTTTTTATTTTGTAAATTCTATATAATTAATTTTTTTAAATTTGTAAATTCTACATAATTATTTTTTTTAATTTGTAAATTCTACATAATTATTTTTTTAATTTGTAAATTCTATATAATTTATTTTTTTAATTTGTAAATTCTATATAATTAATCTGTGTTATGTTGTAATAAGAAAAATTAAAATATCTATTTGAATAGTTGGGCACTTCAATATAAATCTATGTGGTTAAGAAGTTTATAGGAAAATGAGCATGAAAAAATGATTCTGAGGAGTTCCCGTCGTGGCGCAGTGGTTAACGAATCCGACTAGGAACCATGAGGTTGCGGGTTCGGTCCCTGCCCTTGCTCAGTGGGTTAACGATCCGGCGTTGCCGTGAGCTGTGGTGTAGGTTACAGGCGCTGCTCGGATCCCGCGTTGCTGTGGCTCTGGCGTAGGCCAGTGGCTACAGCTCTGATTCAACCCCTAGCCTGGGAACCTCCATATGCCGCGGGAGCGGCCCAAAGAAATAGCAAAAAAAAAAAAAAAAAAAAAAGATTCTGAAAGTGTGCATAGCAGCTGAGACAAAATGAAAGTTGAGGACAATTTGGGGAATGTGGAGATTTTCTTACTGTTTTAAAAGTTATGTATATTTTGGAGAAGGAAATATATTGATCTTTATTCAGTGTGACTCTTGTAATAGAGATGAAGGAATTCCATTAGATTTTTATTGGAGAATCCTAATAGGTAGTGGCAGATATACTGACATTTTTCTCTAGGCAGATCATTACATCTATTCATTCAGTGAATGAAAAGGCTCATTTCATTCACAAGGGAGCTGATGGAGTTCTTAGAACAAATTTCCTCTACTTTTTTTTCCCTGAAAATTACCTATCATCTATCTATCTATCTATCTATCTATCTATCTATCTATCTATCTATCTATCTATCTTTTTTCACTTTTTTCTTGATTAGCCTCATTCCTTAATAAAATTTTTCTAAGCACTTCCAACCAAAATTACTAAATACTTCCCTTAGCATCTGTAACTAAACTAAAATAAAGGAACAGAATATCTACCAAGATTTTTCTTTATACTTGAAAAATGTTGAGTTTGTATATTTCTAAAATATCTGTCATGGAGGAAACTCAGGATGCGTGACATGATGGACAAATTTACCTGCTCTATTGTTAATGTTTTTATCATTCCAGAATGCCGATGAATTGTTTTCTTATTTAAAATGACAGCTATCTCATGGATAGGAATTTTCCTTCTTAAAAAGTAAAGAATTTAGGGAGTTCCCATAATGGCACAGCAGAAACAAATCCCACTAGGAACCATGAGGTTGCAGGTTCAATCCCTGACCTTGCTCAGTGGGTTAAGGATCCAGCATTGCCGTGAGCTGTAGTATAAGTTGCAGACCGCCTCAGATCTGGTGTTGCTGTGGCTCTGGCATAGCCTGGCAGCTGTAGCTCCAATTAAGACCCTTAGCCTGGGAAACTCCGTATGCCGTGGGTGAGGCCCTAAAAAAGACAAAAGACAAAAAAATATTAAAAAATAAAAAATGAAAAAGTAAAGAATTTAAAGAGAATTTAAATTAAAATTAAAAAGATTTTTAAATTTTAATGTTTTAAATATAAAAGAATTTAAATTTTAAAAGGATATATATATATGTGTGTGTATATATATATATATATATAATTTTTCTCAAATTATCCTCCATCACAAGTGACTAGATAGAGTCCCCAGTGCTTATCCATTCCAAATTCAATAGTTTGCATCTATTAACCTCAGATTCTCAGTCCATCCCATTCCCTCCCTCTCCCCCTTGGCAACCACAAGTCTGTTCTCCAAGTCCGTGAGTTTCCTTTCTGTGGAAATGTTCACTTGTCCCATATATTAGGTTCCAGATATAAGATATAGTTGATATATAAGATATCATGTGGTATTTGTCTTTTTCTTTCTGACTTAACTTCACTCAATATGAGCATCTCTAGTTCCATCCATGTTGCTGCAAATGGCATTATTTTGTTCTTTTGTATGGCTGAGTAGTATTCCATTGTGTATATATACCACATCTTCTTAACCCATTCATCTGTCATTGGACATTTGGGTTGTTTCCATGGCTTGGCTATTGGGAATAGCGCTCTAAGGGACATACGGGTACATGTATCTTTTTCCAGGAAAGTTTTGTCTGGATATATGCCCAAGAGTAGGCTTGCTGGGTCATATGATAGTTCTATATTTAGTTTTCTGAGGTACCTCCATACTGCTTTCTATAATGGTTGTACCAATGTACATTTGCACCAACAGTGTAGGAGGGTTCCCTTTTCTCCACACCCTCTCCAGCATTTGCTAGTTGTGGACTTGTTAATGGTGGCCATTCTGACTGGTGTGAGGTGGTACCTCGTAGTTGTTTTGATGTGCATTTCTCTAATAATCAGGGACGTTGAGCATTTTTTCATGTGCTTATTGGCCATCTGTATATCTTTGGAGAAATGTCTATTCAGGTCCTTTGCCCATTTTTCAATTGAGTTGTTGGCTTTTTTGCTGTTGAGCTATATAAGTTGTTTGTATATTTTAGAGATTAGGCTCTTATCAGTTGTATCAATTATTTTGTTTACATTAGCTGTTATTGTCACCATTATACAGGTGAAGAAATAGCTCAGGAAGGGTAGTTTATCCAAGGTAACTTATCTGGTGAGCAGTGGAGATAGGATTCAAATACTGTTGTTCTGGTTTCAGTAACTGTGACCTCCACTTTCAACATGTTCCCTTTCAAGAAGGAATGATGGTTTCTAAGGGGAGAGGGGAGGGAGTAGGGTCGACTGGGAGTTTGATGTTAGAAGATGCGAACTATTACATTTAGAATGGATAAACAATGAGCTCCTACTGTATAGCATAGGGAACTATATGCAGTCTCTTGGAATAGACTATGATGGAAAATAATAGAAGAAATACACACACACACAAATGTATATATGTATAAAACTGGGTGAATTTACTGTACAGCAAAAATTGACACAAGGTAAATCAAATATACTTTAATTAAAAATGTAAAAAAAAAAGAGAGAAGGATGGGAGGTGGGACAGGGAAGGAATAGAGATGAGAACAAAACCAGTATTATGATAGAAAACCAACCTGTCACTCCCACAACAACCTGACTTTGGCCCAGATAAGTTTATTAAATAATTAGAGAACGACAACTAAACAAATCTTCAAAGGGAGAGTAGCATCTCTTGTGCTTTCAGAGAGTGGTATGTTGGGCCATGAAGACTTGTGCACCAGGGTTTTGATTTCCTGCTCTATTTTATGCTGAACTGGCAGAAGATTTAGGAGAAAGTACGACATGCCAAAAGAAGCTACAAGACTGATGAAAAAGCAGATGTTCAGAACAAATGATTATTTTGGCTGAGGAATTATCACTGCGTTTAAGGAATAAAACAGGAGAGCTTTATAGTATTGTTCTGTTACAGGGAGGGAAAAATTGACTAGTTTATAGACTACTAATAATCCCTATGGAGAAAAAAAATGAAGAGATAATTTTATTTTTTTTTTTGTCTTTTTTTTTTGCTATTTCTTTGGGCCGCTTCTGCGGCATATGGAGGTTCCCAGGCTAGGGGTCGAATCGGAGCTGTAGCCACCGGCCTACGCCAGAGCCACAGCAACGCGGGATCCGAGCCGCGCCTGTAACCTACACCACAGCTCACGGCAACGCCGGATCGTTAACCCACTGAGCAAGGGCAGGGACCAAACCCGCAACCTCATGGTTCCTAGTTGGATTCGTTAACCACTGCGCCACGACGGGAACTCCATTTTTTTTGGTCTTTTTTTTTGCTAGATAATTTTAAATATAAACTTTAAGTGGCAGGATGCACTGAAAAGTGTTAAAAGGAAAAGATGTCAAGAAAATAAAATTAGTTGGTTATTCCTTACCTGAGACTTTGTTTTATATTATTCATGTTATTGTAGGTATCAGTGATGCAATATTCCTGTGTGGTCAAAACATAATGGCTACTATCCTTTTATTATGAAAATTGTATAGGAGTCCTTGCTTTGGTGCAATGGGGGATTGGCATTGTGTCTGCAGCCTGGCACAGTGGGTTAAAGGATCCAGTACTGTGGCAGCTGCACGGTAGGTCACAACTGCAACTTGGATCAGATCCCTGGCCCAGGAACTCCATATGCAAGAGGGTGGCCAAAAAAGAAAAAAAATGCATAAAGTTAAAGTTCATAAAAGTCAGAGAAATGCAATTAAAACTAGGGCAAGGGCTTGGCTTCCAGGTTAACATGATACTGTTTTTCATAAGGGCATAGTGGAAACAAGCTCCAACAATATCTCTTCATTAAATGAAAAGAAATAACAGTAGTACGGTATAGAGTGAGAGAGATTATGATATGCATTGTTCTAGTGAGCAGAGAAGTACTGACTTTCAAAACAGAGTCTTCAGAGATGATTACATGAGCTAACTGGCCTGCAGCTACCCAAGCTTTTTATAGAATTCTTGTAGCCTATAGAATAGTTCAGTGAAGACATGGAACTCTTGAAATGTGGGTTTACACCTTGGCTTGGTTGAAGATACGACTTTTTAAAAGAGCTTGGGCTTATCAGACACAACTTAGAATAGATTTACAAGGAGATCCTGCTGAATAGCATTGAGAACTTTGTCTAGATACTCATGTTGCAACAGAAGAAAAGGTGGGGGAAAAATGTAATTGTAATGTATACATGTAAGGATAACCTGACCCCCTTGCTGTACAGTGGGAAAATAAAAAAATTATTAAAAAAATTTAAAAAAATTAAAAAAAATAAAAAAAATAAAAGAGGGAGAAGCCATATATGCATTTTATTGTTGGTTCTTTAGTTGGAAAAGGAGGAGGAACTGTCCGTGGTGTCAGAGAAATGAGCATCTCTTTACCAGCATGAAGGTTTTTCACCCTGGGTTATAGACATCCAGAGACCCAGGAAGCCAAAGTTAAAACAGATGGGAAGAATTCATTGTAGATGGACAAGGATGGAGAGACAACTGAAGTTTCAAAGGGCCAAAGTTATTGTGCAGACTTCTAGCACCTTCAATTATATCATTTAGATATTTATTTAACTTTGTTGTTTACTAGAGAAAATATAACAATTTCTTACTAAAGAAGTTTAGGAGAGTTTTTTAGTATAAAAATGAAAAAAGAAGGATTTCCCACTGTGGCTCAGTGGTAACAAAACTGACTAGAATCCATGAGGATGCATGTTTGATCCCTGGCCTGGCTCAGTGGGCTAAGGATCCAGCATTGCTGTGAGCTGTGTTGTAGGTTGCAGATGCAGTTGGGATCTGGTGTTGCTGTGGCTGTGGTGTAGGCCAGCAGCTACAGCTCCAATTTGACCTCTAACCAGGGAACTTCCATATGCCGTGGGCATGGCCCTAAAAAATATTAAAAAAAAGAATTTCTAAATCCTCTGGAAATGAATGGCACTGACAGTCTTCTTTCTGTTTAATTTCTGCTGCACTTTTTTTTTTTTTTTTTTGGCTTTTCTGCTGCTTACGAGGCATCCAGACGCCTTCTTTAATTGGATCCAGTTAAGATAGTCCTGATGGAAAATTCAGTATATTTGCTGTAATTATTGAATTAGTGAATCATAGATAAGATTAGAAAGGCATTAACACAGCCACCTGACTCTTGTTAAGGCTCTAATTTATTCTGCTTATTGAAGTTGTCCCAATTAAATTAGTGAGGTCCACCTCAAACTCAACATTCCCTAACAATATAAAAGTGACTTTTATTTAACACAAAACTATTCTTGGTAATGTTGGAAAGGAAAACAATCTCCATGTCTCAAAAGTATCTATGTAAAAGTGTATTTTTTTCTGGTAATGATTTAGTGTCTTAATACAGAATTCTTCCTGATATAAAAGAAATCACATCATGAATCCCAAAAGAGGAAAGTTGGAGGTGACCCTAAAAATCTGTCTTGGCCAACAGCACTCTATATTGTTAATCCCCTTCTAACCTAATCCCCTTTGAAAACCTCCCCTGAAGTGAACACTTGTGGCTGTCCGTTTAATCTTTGGGAAGATATTTAAGGATAGGAAGTTTTTTCTCATAATATATCCACTCATTCTTTTAACAGATATTTATTGTGTGCCTATTATTTGCCAAGGATTGCATCACAGCAATGTGTATATAATGGTAAACGAAAGGCTCTTTACCTTGAAGGAAATTAAAATAGCTGAAATGTCTGAAATAATTTTCATCCGTTGGTCCTTGACCTATCCTGTAGGGTATAAACACAGATGCTCAAGAAGCTAAAGATCATTGTTATTTGCCTATAAGTTATCTTCTTCTCCTAGATATGTTCTCATTGCTTTGGCTTTTTTTCCTTTTTGAGAATTCTCATAGGAGATGATTTCATTCTGGTATTTTTTTTCTTGAACATATTTTACTTTCTCTCTACCCTATTTGAGGTGTTATACTCGGTATTAAATGTGATGCACTAGGGCAATGATTGGTTCAACTCATATACTCTCAAAAGGAATTTTCAGAAAGAATGTACTCCTTTAACTATTTTTAGGTGGGCATTTAAAACTTTTTTATCATAAGCATGAATAGCTGCAGTGGATATAATTTTAAGTATATTGGAGACATTGATTTTGTTTATTTATTTATTTATTTATTTATTTATTCACTTTTTAGGGCTACACTCATGGCATATGGAGGTTCCCAGGCTGGAGTCAAATCAGAGCTACAGCTGCTGGCCTAGGCCACAGCCACAGCAGCACAGGATCTGAGCCATGTCCGGGATCTACACCACAGCTCACGTGATTCTTAACCCACTGAGAGAGGCCAGGGATCGTACCCTGCATCCTCATAGATCCTGTTCAAGTTCTTTAACTGCTGAGCCATGAAGGGAACTCATGAGGCATTGATTTTAAAGACAAAATTTTACATCATTCTTTTTAATAAATCCAAGGGAGTGTAAACATCAAAGTGATTTAATACCTACCATTATCCATTTTGAAAATACATACATGTATGTGTGTGTGTGTGTATATATATATATATATATAATATATATAATTTGATGATGATTTGGGCTCACTTTTATTTCTTCTCTTTTTATTTTTTATTTCCTCAACACATTTTTTTCTACTCTATCGCATGGTGACCCAGTTACACATACATGTGTACATTCTTTTTCATCACATTATGATGATCCATCATAAGTGCCTAAACATATTTCCCAGTGCTACAAGCAGGATCTCATTGCTAATACATTCCAAAGGCAATAGTTTGCATCTGTTAACCCCAAGCTCCCAATCCATCCCACCCTCTCCCCCTCTCCCTCCCCCTTGGCAACCACAAGTCTGTTATCCAAGTCTGTGATTTTCTTTTCTGTGGAAAAGTTCATTTGTGCCTTATATTAGATTCCAGATATAATTGATAGCATATGGTATTTGTCTTTCTCTTTCTAACTTACTTCACTCAGGATGAGAGTATCTAGTTCCATTCATGTTGCTGCAAATGGCATTATTTCATTATTTTTTATGGCTGAGTATTATTCCGTTGTGTATATATACACCACATCTTCCTAATCCAATATCTGTTGAGAGACATCTGGGGTGTTTACATGTCTTGGCTATTGTGAATAGTGCTACAATGAACATGTGGGTGCATGTGTATTTTTTTAAGGAAAGTTTTGTCTGGATATATGCCCAAGAGTGGGGTTGCTGGGTCATATGGTAGTTCTATGTATAGTTTTCTAAGGTACCTCCATACTGATCTCCACAGTGATTGTACCAGCTTACATTCCCACCAACAGTGCAGGAGGGTTCCCTTTTCTCCACACCCCCTCCAGCATTTGTTATTTATGGACTTATTAGTGATGGACATTTTGACTGGTGTGAGGTGGAATGTCATGGTAGTTTCGATTTGCATTTCTCTAATAATCAGTGATGTTGAATATTTTTTCATGTGCTTGTTGGCCATCTGTATGTCTTCCTTGGAGAAAGGTCTATTCAGATCTTTTGCCCATTTTTCAATTGACATTTTTCACAGAACTAGAACAAACAATCCAAAAATGTCACCACAAAAGACCCAGAATTGCCAAAGCAATTCTGAGGAACAAAAACCAAGCAGGAGGCATAACTCTCCCAGACTTCAGGCAATATTACAAAGATAAAATCATCAAGACAGTGTGGTACTGGTACTAAAACAGACATACAGACCAATGGAACAGAATAGAGAACCCAGAAATAAACCCTGACACCTATGGCCAATTAATCTTTGACAAAGGAGGCAAGAACATAACATGGGAAAAAGACAGTCTTTTCAGCAAGTATTGCTGGGAAACCTGGACATCTGCATGCCAAGCAATGAAACTAGAACACACCCTCACACCATGCATGAAAATAAACACAAAATGGCTTGAAGACTTAAACATAAGACAAGACACCATCAAACTCCTAGAAGAGAACACAGGCAAAACTTTTTCTGACATCAACCTTACGAATATTTTCTCAGGTCAGTCTCCCAAAGCAACAGAAATAAGAGCAAAAATAAACCAGTGGGACAATCAATCTCCCAAAGCAACAGAAATAAGAGCAAAAATAAACCAATGGGACCTAATCAAACCGACAAGATTTTGCACAGCAAAGGAAACCAAAAAGAAAACAAAAAAACATACAGAATGGGAGAAAATAGTTTCAAGTGATGCAACTGACAAGGGTTTAATCTCTAACATATACAAACAACGTATACAACTCAACAGCAAAAAAGCCAACTAACCCAATTTTATTCCTTCTTGAAGTCATAATATTATTTTATTTCCTCCACAAAATTTTATCCTAATTTAATATACTTTTTTACTTAATGTCATATATTAAGGACACTAATTTTCTCTGCATTAATTAAGTGTATAATTATTTTATTTCCTGTGATGATAAGCATTTATGTGTTAAACAGTTATATGAGTATACAATACAATAGTAATATTGGCATACTTTTTGTAAAAGCACAAAAGGGTTACAAATTTTGATAAATGATTATCAAACAAGAGGTAAATATTTATTATAAACAATTTTTAAGATAGATGGGGATGCTATTTAAATCAATTACCTTTGAATAAAGGATTTTTTTAAATTGTCCTTTCATTTCTTTCTTTTTTCTCTGCAGTGTTGTATACCTTTGATCAAGACTGTGTGAGAGCTATGTCTTTCTTTTATTTCCTTGGAAAATGAAGGTGGGGTGGGAGCAGGCAAAGAAGAATCTTGACCATAGTCATCTTCTCAGAAAGATCAGTTGTGAAAAGAATAAACGTGGATGATTATGACCTGGAAATTGATTACCTTTAAAATATTCATGTGCTTGTTTCCCTTCAAGGCTTTTCATATTCTTGGGGCAATTATATTCTAGTCAAAAGACTATTACTCCAGAGTGTTGCCTAATCAGAACACAGTAGACTAGCATTTTTATCTTCCTCATTTTAGAAATAGTATTTTTATTAATATAATTGAACATCATATTAGATTTTTCATTGGACAAACCATACTCCAGATTTATACAAAACCCACAGTTACCTTTAAATTAACTTTTAATTCTTTTTCAGTTATGCTTGTGCTGAGTTTCGTCCCTCCCCAACCATGTACTTGTACAAAAGTTTAAATTTATCTCCAGATTTCAACATCTTAGATTCAGCTTTTACTACAACCTGTTGTGATATTTTCAGATTATGATTCTATGTTCAACCCACAGAGAAAGCATTTGAAGAGCATGGGTGTATATTTCTGGGAACAAAAAAAAAAATGCATTGCTTTCAATAATCAAGATGTATTTTGACTACACTGGTGCTTAAGAAAATGTAATTTTTGAGATGGTCTATCCTAAAAGAATTAAAAGAGCACTGGATTTGTGAGAATTGCTAGACTCTGATTTCAGTTCTCCAACATCATTCAGTCGTCAAAAAACATGACTTCCTTCTGTGTGCTGGACCCTATGTTAATCACTATGGAATCAGAGATGAAAATGACTCTTTATGAGCAGAACAAGCATAAAGGAGCTAGACAAACTATTGGGAATAGCACAGAGTGATAAGAACTGTGAAGGGTATATGTACAAGTTTGTCTAGGGTAACCAGGAAAAGCATCAAATTCATGTGGAAGGGAAGTGGTTTTGGAAGACTTCTTAGAATAGTATCCTTGTATCCTTGCAGGAAACTACAAGGATAAGTAGAAGCAAAATGTCTGAAGAACAGGGAGTATGTGATGAGAGAAGAAAAGAGTATTTCAGGAAAAATAAATAACCACTTGAAGACATCAACTTTTGGTGCTCCAACAATGTTTCTTGATTGAGTAAAGTAAGGCCATTTTAAAGACTGTAAATTGACATATATGATGAAGTAACATTCATATCAACTGCCATTACTACTTAAAGAGGAGAAAACACTGAAAACAGTGAACCTACTGACTCTGAGGAGGTAGAATTATTGTCTTATCAATAAGACAACTTTGTTACTAAAAATGTACTGCAGTAGTTTTACCTATCTACATGTTTATTTGGTATGGTTTTCTGAACATCTTCCTTCTTGAAGTCTAGGTTTCTAAGAAAATGCTACTTTTGAAAGAGGATTTCTTCCTTTAGCTAGAGGCTGTCCTCTAACTTCCATGAAGCGTGTGTCAGGAATATGATGCAACTTCGTGCAGTAACTAAGGTGGAAGAAAAATGAAAATGTCATGACTGGATTGTAAGGGTATAGTTGATTACAGGGATATAAAAGGAGGTCATTGCATTTCTTGACTCATGCAAATATAATTGCCCTTGATATGAGCAAAGATGTTAGCATTATAAAGGGTTCTCAGCCTAAGGGTATTGTGATGGTAAATTTTGTGTGTCAACTTGACTGGACCATGGAATGCCTTGATATTTGGTCAAACATTATTCTGGGTATGTCTGTAAGGCTGTTTCTGAGTGAGATTAACATTTGAATCATCAGATGAAGTAAAGTAGATTGCTTTAGCCAACATGACTGGGCCTCATCCAAATTGATTGAAGGCCTGAGTAAAAAAATAAATAAAACTGATTGTTTGAGCTGGACATCAGTCTTTTCCTGCCTTTGGACTTGAAATGAAAAATTGGCTTTTCTTGATTCTCTAGAATGCTGGCATCCAAACTGGAACTTATAGTATAGGCTCACCTAGTTTTCAGACCTTTCTACTCAGATTATAACTACACCATGGGCTCTCCTGGGTCTCCAGCTTGCTGACTGCAAATCTTGGGACTCCTCAGCCTTCATCATAGCATAAGCCAATTCCTTATAAGAAATATCAGTACTTATATTACTACATATTTATGCATCTTCTATATATATCTCATTAGTTTTGTTTCTCTGAACAACACTGACTAATACAGAGGACCACCTGGATGGATGGACCACTGGAATCCAGGACCCAAGAGGAAGATTTTAAGTAGTTCTTATGCAGGAAAAGGTCCCCTAAGATATCAGATCATCAGAGAAGTCAAAAAACATCCTTCGAGAGAAAAGGGCATCCAGCACCTTCAATCTCAAGAAGAGATTCTTTATCTCTGGAGCTGACACCAGAGGAACAAGGAATATCAGCTAAAAATTAAAGAGGAAAGGAAACTAGGAAGAGAGAAGCCAATCAGCTCCCTACCTGTACCCCAGACAAGTTTTCAAACCTCAGTCCATTCGAAGTAAGAGCAGGGAAAAACTTAGGGGCGGTATTTGAGTTTTGATTATTAGATTGGGTTAGCTTTTCAATATCATAAAATGACCAGAAAATCCATGATATCTTTTTTTGATGTTTTGCAGATGATGTGAAAGAATGATTCAGATAGTAGACTGAAGGTATCAGTAGTGTGAGAGAATAAAGTTTATTTATACTTGTACTTTAGAAGTCCAACTCATACAATATTATAGTTATATTTGTATTATGTGAGGCTATTCCTTTGGTTCAACTGACAGAATAAAAGGTGAATATCAACTCAAATAGATAACAATTAGATTTAGTAGCCTGTGAATTTATGTTTGTGACTGAGCTAGATATTCTTGACTATTTTCTTAAATGAAGGAGAAGCAGAGAAGCTGGTCCTTAAAGGAATAATATTGAAGCAAACCTTGTAGAAAAGTATAGGTGAGACATAAAGAGGGTAGTTAGTTTTATGGATGGCTTTCTAGTTCCTGATTTCAGCCTTGAATTAACATTGAATGGATGAGATACTGCATTATTCCACTAAATACATGTATTTTTCTTAAGCATGTTGATTCGTTTCCTGTTTCTTACGTATGCTATTGCTACATTCTCATACTGTGAATACCACTAATACATTCTCATTTGTTTTTCTCATTTTATAGGTAATTAAATTGACACTAAAAGAGGAGTCAATTACCCATGGAAACACAAGAGAAAAGGACTGACCCTACAAAATATCAGGCAGCATTCTAGGTACTAATGATATAGCAATGAACAAAGTACTTTTTTGTTAGATTTGTGATGATGTACTTGAATTTTGAAGCTTAAGCCAGTAGTTGAAAGGATGTCAGTTGTTGAAGTTGGGTATCTTGAGGTGGAATGGGATTGAGGGGAACAATTAAGAACTCTGCTTTTGTCATGTTAAATTTGAGATGTTCATTATACATCCAAATCAGGATGAATAGAATTGGTTATAGTGAATATTTAGAGTTGGAAATAAATTGTTGGGAACATCTTTAGGGCATTTAAATCCATAAGAATAGATACAATTAGTAAAGAATAAATGTGGCTCGAGAAGTTCCTGGTGTTGCTCCAACATATGGAAATTGGGACAATGAGGAAGATCAAGGAAAGGAGATTCAGAAGGCATGTACGATGAAGTAGAAAGAAGCCCAGAGACAAAGTGAAGAAAGTTGCAATAATGAGGAAAAAATAAACTACATCAATGGCTACTCATTAGGCTGAATAAAATGGGAACTAGAAAATGAACCATTGGATTTGGTGATATGGATGTAACTAGTTAACTCGTCAATAGTGATTTTAGTGTAGTTGTAAGGATAAAACCCCAGTTAGAGCTGGTTGGAAGAGATGTGATTGCATCATATAGAGACATTCTTTTGAGAAATTTTTGTTGTCATTGTTATTGTTGTCGTTAAGGTATCTTTATTTTTAAAAAGATATTTATTTTTTCCATTATAATTGGTTTACAGTGTTCTGTCAATTTTCTACATACAGCAAAGTGACCCAGTCACAAACACACACACACACAGATATATATATTGCTTTGAGTATGAATAGGATGTGCCATATATTACTTTGAGTATGAATAATTTCTAAACTATCAAAGTAAAATAATTATATTTTCTATTAAGGGCTTTCATAAAAAAGTTTATTAATGTGAAACATAATCTTATACCTGTACCTTTAAAAATTCCCTAGTTGTTTTGAGACACAAACTTACAATGTACAACTTTTTTCTTAAAAACTTTCAGAAGCTTTGGTAATATTTTAAAATGACAGCTATCACATGGACAGGAATTTTCCTTCTTAAAAAGTAAAGAATTTAGGGAGTTCCCATAATGGCACAGCAGAAACAAATCCCACTAGGAACCATGAGGTTGCGGGTTCAATCCCTGACCTTGCTCAGTGGGTTAAGGATCCAGCATTGCCGTGAGCTGTAGTGTAAGTTGCAGACCGCCTCAGATCTGGTGTTGCTGTGGCTCTGGCATAGCCTGGAAGCTGCAGCTCCAATTAAGACCCTTAGCCTGGGAAACTCCATATGCCGTGGGTGAGGCCCTAAAAAAGACAAAAGACAAAAAAATATTAAAAAATAAAAAAGTAAAGAATTTAAAGAGAATTTAAATTAAAATTAAAAAGATTTTTAATTTTAATGTTTTAAATAAAATAATTTAAATTTTAAAAGGATATATATATATGTGTGTGTATATATATATAATTTTTCTCAAATTATCCTCCATCACAAGTGACTAGATAGAGTCCCCAGTGCTTATCCATTCCAAATTCAATAGTTTGCATCTATTAACCTCAGATTCTCAGTCCATCCCATTCCCTCCCTCTCCCCCTTGGCAACCACAAGTCTGTTCTCCAAGTCCGTGAGTTTCCTTTCTGTGGAAATGTTCACTTGTCCCATATATTAGGTTCCAGATATAAGATATAGTTGATATATAAGATATCATGTGGTATTTGTCTTTTTCTTTCTGACTTAACTTCACTCAATATGAGCATCTCTAGTTCCATCCATGTTGCTGCAAATGGCATTATTTTGTTCTTTTGTATGGCTGAGTAGTATTCCATTGTGTATATATACCACATCTTCTTAACCCATTCATCTGTCATTGGACATTTGGGTTGTTTCCATGTCTTGGCTATTGGGAATAGCGCTCTAAGGGACATACGGGTACATGTATCTTTTTCCAGGAAAGTTTTGTCTGGATATATGCCCAAGAGTAGGCTTGCTGGGTCATATGGTAGTTCTATATTTAGTTTTCTGAGGTACCTCCATACTGCTTTCCATAATGGTTGTACCAATGTACATTTGCACCAACAGTGTAGGAGGGTTCCCTTTTCTCCACACCCTCTCCAGCATTTGCTAGTTGTGGACTTGTTAATGGTGGCCATTCTGACTGGTGTGAGGTGGTACCTCGTAGTTGTTTTGATGTGCATTTCTCTAATAATCAGGGACGTTGAGCATTTTTTCATGTGCTTGTTGGCCATCTGTATATCTTTGGAGAAATGTCTATTCAGGTCCTTTGCCCATTTTTCAATTGGATTGTTGTTGTTGTTGTTTTTCAGTTGAGTTGTATAAGTTGTTTGTATATTTTAGAGATTAAGCCCTTGTCAGTTGAATCATTCGAAACTATTTTCTCCCATTCCATAAACTTTCTTTTTTTTTAATATGGGTTTTTTTTTTTCCCTGTGCAAAAGCTAGTCACTTTGATTAGTTCCCATTGATTTATTTTTTATTTTATTTCTGTGGCCTTGGGAGACTAACCTAAGAAAATGTTTGTAAGGTTGATGTTGGAGATTGTTTTGCCTATGTTCTTTTCGTGGAGTTTGATGGTGTCTTGTCTTATGTTTAAGTCTTTAATCCATTTTTAGTTTATTTTTGTGCATGGTATGTGGGTGCATTCCAGTTTCATTGGTTTACATGCGGCTGTCCAGTTTTCCCAGCACCACTTGATGAAAAACTGTCTCATTTTCCCATTTTATATTCTTGCTTTTGTCAAATATTAATTGACTGTAGCATTCTGTGTTTATTCCTGGGTTCTCAACACTGCTCCATTGTTCTGTATGTCTGTTTTGGTACCAGTACCACACTGTCTTGATTACTGTGTCTTTGTAATTTTGCCTGAAGTCTGGGAGAGTTATGCTTCTTGCTTGTTTTTTTCTACCCCCACAGGATTTCTTTGCCATTTCTGGGTCTTTTATAAGAAATTTTGTTACGGAAAGGAACAGAGAGTTGGGCAGTAATTGAGGGGTTTAGATCCAGAAAGGTTTTTTTGGTTTGTTCATGTTTGTTTGTTTGTTTGCTATACCCATGGCAGCAGAAATTCTTGGACCAGGGATTGACCTGTGCCACAGCAGTGACCTGAACTGCTACAGTGAGAATGCAGGATCTTTAATCTGCTGCACCACAAGGGAACTTTGTGGTGCAGAAAGTTATCTTTTTTTTTAATATGAATTATATTATAACATGTTTGTGTGATGAAGGAAATGATCAGTTAGAGAGAATTGTTGATGAATGAGCTACAGTGCTTGAGAACACATAAGTTTTGCCTCAGCCTCATAAAATCTATTGTAAGAATTGCAGAAAATGGATGCTATAGTCTGAATTGAACCAATCTTCAGTAAACTATATTTATAAATCCAGGGATGTTAGAGCCTACTATCTAACTAATGCTGCTATCTAACTAATTTAATATGGCTATCTGCATAGACTTGAGGTGTCAACTTCAATACATTTGTTAACTGTGTTTTTATCATTTCATGTCTCTTTCATATGTGCTGCTGCTGAATAACTAATTGTTTTTAGTTTGGTGAAATTAGCTACAATTTATCAACAAAGGTCTCCCTTTTCCTGAGAACCCAAAACAATTTTTATGGTGATGAGGTAGGCAAAACAATGCTGATGTTTATAAAAGAGTGATACTTATAAAAGACTGATAATTCACCTTATAAAAAGACTGATACTTCAATTCCTTCCAAATGTATTCTTTTTTCTGCCTAGTCTTTCTTCTCTGGTATAAAATTAATTGACATTGATGTTTTTAATATCAAGAATTACAGTTCAAAAGTGCAAATATTAATTAAACTAGAACTAGATTCCTGTGGTAAACTCTCCCTAACCCACTCCATATTTTAAATAATCTTGAGCTTCTAAAACTCCATATAAATATGAAGGCAACTCTCTTAATATAGGTTTCATATGTTCTGATTCAGGGATCTCAACCTGGCTTCATTCATTTATATTTTCTTAGGAAAAAAATTTGAGAGGTAGAGAGAAGAATGTTGAGTAGAAAGAATCAAACTCACCTCCTCTCATGAAAATACTATCACTAGTAACTCTTGAATATCCATTGACAAAAGGACTGTAAACTACCAAAGAAGGTATTCTACACCCAAAGACAAAGAGGAAGCCAAAGTAAGATGGTAGGAGGGGCACTTTCACAATATAAGCCAGTCTCATGCCTACTTGATGGGCAACCTACAGACTAGAAAATAACCATATCTCAGAGGTTCTCAAACAGGAGTGAGAGTTCTGAACCCCATTTTGGGTTCCCTAACCTTAGGGTCTGGTATTGGGGTGGGAGAGCCTCCAGAGCATTTGGCTTTGAAGGCTAGTGGGGCTTGAGTGCAGGCGCTCCATTGGACTAGTGGAAAATCCACCTTTGGAGGGCACACACAAGTTTTCACATGTACTGTGTCCCAGGACAAAGCATGACTCCATAGAAATCTGGGCCAGACCTACATGTGGGCCTTGGAGGGTGTCCTGGGGAGGCAGGGGTTGGCTGTGACTCATTATAGGGGCAGGATACTTGAGGTATAAGCCTGAGGGAATAATTCTCAGAAGAAGCTTCCTGAGAGGCCTTCATTTTGGAAATGAGACCTGGTCCCACAAAGTAGAGGGCAGGCTCCAGTGCTGGGAAGCCTCAAGGTAAAAAAACCAACAGGGTGAGAATACAGCACACATACCAGCAGACAGGTTACCTAAAGTCATCCTGGGCAAGTAGCCTCTTCTAATCACACCCCTTGACATAGTCCAGAGAGACAAGACTCAGCTCCACCTGCCAGTACATAGACACCAGTCCCTCCCACCAGGAAGTCTTTGCAAGTACCTGGATCAACTTTACCTAGCAGGGGGTATAAAGTAGAAACAAGAGGGGCTACAACTCTGTAGGCTGTGGAAAGGAGACTACAAACACAGAAATTTTAGACAAAATGAGATGGCAGAGAAATATATTTCAGAAGAAGGAATAAGACAAAACCCCAGAAGAACAACCAAGGGAGGCAATCTACCTAAAAAATGATTCAGAGTAATGAAAGTAAAGATAATCCAAGATTTAGGGGAATTGGAGGTATAGATAAAAAATTATAAGAAATGTTTAACAATGAGAAAGAAGATTTTAAGAACAAACAGAGATGAAATACCTAAAGGTGAAATGAAAAATATACCAGAAGGACCCAATAGCAAGAAAACAAAGGAGAATGCTCAGATCCATCATTAACAGGTCTACAAATAACAAATGCTTGAAAGTATGTGGAGAAAAGGGAACCCCCCTGCTCTACTGGTGGGAATGTAAATTGATACAACCACTATGGAAAACAATATAGAGTTTTCTCAGAAAACTAAATGTAGAACTACTCTATGATCCAGCAATCCCACTCCTTAGCATATATCCAGACAGAACTATAATTCAAAAGTACATATACTCTCATATAATCTCATGGGACAGAACATGATGAAAGAAAGTATGAGAAAAAATGTATATATATGTATGACTGGGTGACTGTGCTATACAGCAGAAATTGGCACACCACAGTAAATCAACTATACTTTAATAAACACTTAATTTTTAAAAATAAAAATAGAATAATAAAATAACATTAGAAGTGAAAATTGAGAAATTACAACAGACACCATGGAAATACAAAGGATCATGAAAAACTACTACAAGCAAATATATGCCAATTAAAGGGACAACCTAGGAGAAATGAACAAATTCTTAGAAGGATATACTCTTCTAAGAGTGAACTAAAAATAAACAGAAAATATGAATTGATCAAGCACAAGTACTGAAATTGAAACTGTGATTTAAAAACTTCCAGAAACAGATGGCTTCACAGATGAAGTCTATCAACTATCTTTTTGAAATTCTTCCAAAAAACTGCAGAGGAAAGAACACTCCCAAATTCTATTCCATGAAGAATAAACTTCATTCTATGAAGCCATAATTACCCAACTACCAAAACCAGACAAAGATGTCACACACAAAAAAAGAAAACTATAGGCCAATATCACTGATGAATATAGATGCTAAAATCCTCAAAAAAATTAGAAAACCAATCCAGCAATACATTAGAAGGATCATAACCATGATCAAGTGGGATTTATCTGAATGATGCAAGAATTTTTTAATATCCACAAATCAATCTGTGTGATACACTGCTTTAAAAAATTGAAGAATAAAAACCATATGATCATCTCAATAGATGCAGAAAAAGCTTTTGACAAAGTCCAGCATCCATTTATAATAACCTTCACCCCTGAAAGTGGGAATAAGGGGAACATACATCAACATAATAAAGGTCATATATGACAAACCCACAGCTAACATCATTCTCAATGGTGAAAAGCTGAAGGAATTCCCACTAAGATCAGGAATAAGACAAGGATGTCCACCCTTATCATTTTTATTTAACATAGTTTTGGATGTCTTAAAAGGAATACAAATTGGATAGGAAGTAAAACTATCACTGTTTGAAGATGACATGATTCTACACATAGAAAATCCTAAAGATGCTACCAGAAAACTTTTAGAGCTAATCAATGAATTTGGTAGTTTCAGGATACAAACTTAGTACACAGAAATATATTTTATTCCTATATATGAACAATGAAAGATCAGAAAGAGAAATTAAGGGAAAAATCCCATTTACCTTTGCACAAAAAAAAAATACCTAGGAATAAACCTACCTAAGAAGACAAGATATTTGTACTAAGAAATCAAAGACGACATAAACAGATGGAAAGCTATACCATGCTCTTGCATTGGAAGAATCAATATTGTCAAAATGGCTATAATACCCAAGGCAATGTACAGGTTCAATATCAAATTACCAATGACATTTTTTCACAGAACTAGAACAAAAAAATTTTAATTCATATGGAAATCAAAATAGCCAAAGACCCCAAATAGCCAAAGCAATACTGAGAAAGAAAAATGGAGCAGGAGGAATTAGGCTTCTTGACTTCAGACTATACTACAAAGCTACAGTCATCAAAACAGTATGGTACTGGTATAAAAACAAAAATATAGATCAATGTTACAGGATAGGAAGCCTAGAATTAAACCCAAGCATCTATGGTCAATTAATCTATGACAAAGGAGACAAGAATATACAGTGGAAGAAAGACACTTCAATAAGTGGTGCTAGGAGAACTGCTACATGTAAGAGAATGAAATCAGAACACTCTCTAACAGCATACACAAAAATAAACTCAAAATGGATTAAAGACAGAAATATATGACCAGATTCTATAAAGCTCCTAGAAGAAAACATAGATAGAACACACTGACATAAATCACAGAAATGGTTTTTTTGGAACCATGTCCTAGGGTAATGAAAATAAAAGCAAAAATAAATGGGATGTAATTAAACTTAAAAGCTTTTGCACAGCAAAGGGAACTATAAACAAAATGAAAATGCAACACACAGAATGGGAGGAGATATTTGCAAATGAAGCGACAGACAAGGGATTAATCTTCAAAACACACAAAAAACTGATGTAGCCCAATATAAAAAAAAATAACCAACACAATTTGACAAAGAATGGATTTAAAGGGTATATACTGTTTGGAATACTACTAAACCATAAAAAGAACAAAATAGTGCCATTTGCAGCAACATGGATGGAACTAGAGACTCTCACACTATGTGAAGTAAGTCAAAAAGAGAAAGAAAAACACCATAAGATATCACTTATATCTGGCATCTAATATATGGAACAAATGAACCTCTCCACAGAAAAGAAACTCATGGACTTGAAGAACAGACTTGTAGTTGCCAAGGAGGAGGGGAAGAGAGTGGGATGGACTGGGAGTTTGGGGTTAATAGATGCAAACTATTGTATTTGGAGTGGATAAGCAATGAGATCCTGCTGTATAGCATAGGGAACTATATCTAATTACTTGTGCTGGAATATTATGGAGGAAAATGTGAGAAAAAGAATGTGTATATATATGTGTGTGTGTGTGTGTGTGTGTGTGAGACTGGGTCACTTTTCTATACAGTAGAAATGACAGAACACTGTAAACCAACTATTACGGGGAAAATCATTAAAAAAAGAAAAAGAATATATGTGTGTGTGTGTGACTGGGTCAATTTTCTGTACAGTAGAAATTGACAGAACACAGTAAATCAACTATAATGGAAAAAAATAAAAATCTTAAAAAAATATATATCAACCCAAGCAAAGTTCTAGTTTTCTGAAATAAATGATATCACCACATTTAAATAACCAAAGAAATTGATCTCGTAAATATTTAACCAAAGAAGTTGATCTCATAAATATTTACAAGATTCTAATAGGCATGTAGGAAAAATATTTTATTAGAAACAAAAAGTTTTCCAATAGCCCAGAGAGAGAGGAAAGGCTTCTTCTGGACACTAGCATTTCCTTTAAATATACTTGAGTTCTCAATGATCTCCAACAAGTATAATTGGCCAAGTCTGAGAATTTTGGCCAAAAATGCTAACCTGAATAGATATTTCTTGCATATTTCACAAAATCCAATTAATTCTTTATTGCCATTTTGTTTTGCAGAGTAGGGATTTTCTTAGAGCTGCTATGCCTACTAGTTACACTGGGGAATTAAACAATTTCTCCAATCCAATATCCTAAAGGCGTTCCCTTGGCAATGAATGCACATACATGGTGTGTTAATATAGTCAGTTAACATCTAAGTTATGCTTTATCAATTAGTTTTGCCATATGTGTTCCTCCTGCGGGCATGAAAAAATATTTTCCAAATTCACTGGTAACTTCTCAAGACAGCACTGTCCCCACCTTGGCAGGGCAGACTGTATTTTTATGGTATAAAAGGGAAAAATTGTATCTCTGTTTAATTCTGTAAAGATTTAATTTTATTAGTCTGATAAACCATTAGAAATATCATCATGCAGTAGCTTGAAAGTGTGTACTAAATGTCATTGTTCCAATTTGAGCCTTAGATGCATTTGCTAAAACTAAGAATGTGATTTTCTACATTTGAAAATATGTTAAAAGTAAGCAAACCATCCCTGTCTTGTACAAACATTCATCAACTCTATGTATTTGGGATGGGCTAGGGATCGTGACATATCTGGTCTGTAGCTGACTGCTTTCCGATACATACTCATTTAGTATCTGAATACCAAAGACAGTGTTGAAGGAAAACATTAAATAGTGCTTCTGAACACTTTTAATGAAATCTGAGCTATTTTTTCAAAAATATTGGAAAATAATAAAAAATACATTGTTTATACTCATAGCCAAGCCGCTGACTTGGTGTAATTTTTCTGAGAGTGATTATGTCCCAGATAAGGATATTTTAATAGATACCTAGGTTCGACTCAAATTCAGTGGATATAAGAATGAATTCTCGAGTTAACTTAAAGCTAAAACTATCTTGCCAAGTTTTTAGGAAAGCTCCATGAGATGCAAATGTAAGCAGCTATCGATTTAATCCAGGTGATGGATTTTTACTCTCAAGGAGATTTGCCACTAGCTACTGTGTCTTCACCCTCTGCTTCACACTTATCTGAATTTTCTCTTATTAATCTTTTTCCTTTGGGTTAAGACTTTGAGCTTCTCAAGGAATTATGTTCAATGTAGATAGGTCCTGAAAAGGTGTTGTGCTAAACCATTAGCTCTTTGTCACACAATTAACCCAGAGTAGTACATCAGCTTGGACAGTTATCACTCAAGAGAGGCCAAAGAAAATGGGACACTTCACATGTAGGTTTGATGTGAGGAATGGGAGAGAGAGATAAAGAAGAAAAAGAGGAGTTCCCGTCGTGGCGCAGTGGTTAACGAATCCGACTAGGAACCATGAGGTTGCGGGTTCGGTCCCTGCCCTTGCTCAGTGGGTTAACGATGCGGCGTTGCCGTGAGCTGTGGTGTAGGTTGCAGACACGGCTCGGATCCCGCGTTGCTGTGGCTCTGGCGTAGGCCAGTGGCTACAGCTCCGATTCAACCCCTAGCCTGGGAACCTCCATATGCCGCAGGAGCGGCCCAAGAAATAGCAACAACAACAACAACAAAGACAAAAAGACAAAAAAAAAAAAAAGAAGAAGAAAAAGAGTTTGGAACATGAGATAATAAAGTTCTTTAAGGGAAGGCAGGCCTTGGTGGAGAGCTCCTGAGAGGCCAAGAAACCAACGAGGGCAACAAAGACACATATATACATCAGATGAAGACTTGACTTAATATTTTTTTAACTTAACTTCTACCTTGTTATTCTTCCTGTAATTTCTTTGTTTCAGAGAAGGTCGTCTCCATAATTATGTCAAAGGAGTTCTCCTTATGAGTCAGCTGGAGAGAGTTTCCCCAAATATTCTGGGGAAATTCAAAACTGATTATCTCCTTATTCCATTCATGACATGGAATTTTTTATCACATTAACTGCAGATTTAAATATTCTTATCCTTCGATGACTCTTTGCAGTTTAACAGATTTAAATTATCATCTTTTCTAATTTCCCACAGTTTTTAAATAACCTTTTAAAAAATAAATATCTAAAGCTTCCCTACTGTAGTTAAAAATAAGTTACAATAGAATATTTTGAAAGTAGGAAGTGCACAGGTCTTTGTTAGAAGCCTGAGTTGTAGACCTGGATCCAGAACTCAGACCTGTGTTCCCTACTGTAGTTAAAAATAAGTTGCAAAGAGAATATTTTGAAGGTAGGAAATACATACATCTTTTCTAGAAACCTGAGTTTTATACCTGGATCCCCAACTTATCTGAGTAATTCCGGGCTAAGAGCTTTAAATCACCTTGAGATATCAGCTCTTACTGGAAGAGTCTGAGCTGATAACAGTAATTTGAATAGTAATGAGAAATATTTATTGATCCCTTAATAAATTCCATGCTTTATGTGCAGCATTTATTTAAATCCCCTGTACACTAGTGTGGCTTGTAATATTTTCCATTTCGTAAATGAAGAAATTAAAGCACAGAAAAGCTGAGGCGCTTGCCTAAGTCCACACAATTGGTTATTGTCTGAGTGCAGATCAGTTAACCTACCTCTGGAATTTACTATGTTACTGCTTATTCAGTGATCCCAATGGTATCACCTCTAATTCTATGACAGTCTAATTCTAAAAAAAAAAAAAAGTAAAAAAGAAAAAATTATAGAAAACATTCAGACATCGTTTTATTTGTTTACAAGCAGAGGGACGATGTCATAGAAAGATATAGATTTGTAACTGTTGGCCTTCCAGTCTATCAGAATGGATGTTTCCATTCCACTCTGGTCACTCTCCTGAAAAAATTCAGTCTTTTTAAAAAATTTGTTTACATGGAAATCTTTTCCTTTCAGTCAGACCTCTAACAGCTATGGGACAATATATTCTTTATAATCCATCTCTAATTTTCTTCTAATTTTCTTTTAAATATTTACCCACATACTGGATACTTTGATAGACAGGGATGGTATTATTTCTTACTCTTCAGGATACCATTTGGCAATGAAAAGATGGAATGCAAAATTAAACTGGAAAGACAGATTATAGTCAAGAGTAATTTGCAGAATGGTTAACTATTTTGTGCTGCTCCAAAAACTGGGGGGAAAAAAATCACAGATGGCATTACCGAATTAGGCTTGATGTCTCTGCATGAATAGTTAGACTTTCCTTCTTTAGGATGGACCACTCTTATGACTGGCATTTCAGTCTGTTTGTCCACCTCCTCATGGCTCTAAATCCTACTCAGGACCAGAAAAATTGGTTGTTGGAGAAAGTTCCAGGCCACTTGGAATGCTTGCATTTCTCAAATTTTAAATCTAAAATATCTTCATCAAGAAACAAAGACGTTACCTAAAGTAAGAAGATACAATTTCTTCTGGGAAAAATAACATGAATTGTAGAGAAAATCCTCCAAAATTAGTTTAACTAAAAAGAGTATTAAGTTCAAGTTTAAGATTTACTCCAAATGTTAAGTCCAGATATTCAGAAGTTGTAATTAGGGCTTCTTCATTTTCACCCAAGCTGTGGGCTCTCCTTGTGGTGGAAGGACATTTGCTAGTGATGCTAGACAGACATCCTCTCCACTTAATAACCCCAGAAGAATTAAGACTCCCCTTCTACTGTTCTAAAAAAGGGACTCAAAGTTGAGATTTATTGCCTGTTATTGATCTTACTTGACTCATGCGCCCATCTCTATGGCCATCGCTGTGTCCAAGTGCATGAAATATTTTGCCAAACATGGCCTGAGTCATGCCCATCTTTGGAGTTAGAAGATGGACAGACTTGGACTTGAGAATAGGAGAGGTTTAGTGCCCAATGAAAATTAAGAGCCTTTACCAAAAGAATGGGTAACAGATGCTAGATATGCAAAAATAGTGGATATCCACTCTAAAATTTTGTGGCCTAAGAGGTCTCTTCTCTATCTCCTGCAAGCTGGTAGCTCAGTTAAAACATTTTTTTCTCAGCTGACTGATCAGAAGTGGAGCAGAAAATGTCCTGTCTAAACATTTCTCCAGTGTCTCAAGAAGACAATGTGCTTTTAACTATCCACTGGGAGAAATGTGACATTTTAGTGACAATTTTAGTGCATCATTACACCATGGCTGGTACTTTTTAACCCCTGTGTCATCTGTCCTTTTTCTACATTAGCTTTTCTGAAACCACTAGCCTCAAATGACAGCCTAAAAGGGCAACTGCTTGTTAATTTCACAGATTTCAGCAAATAGATGGAAAGACCAGTACTAAAAGAATCAATCTAAGGAGGCCAGGCTGTGACTTACTTCTCACCATCATGTGGAGTCAGGCAGTTTTTTAACCTAGTGGAATTCCATGAAGTTCATGACCTGATGAGCTCGTGTGAGGTAACTCAGGCAGAACAGAACCCCCAAGAGAATGATTTATTGCTGTTACAGCCCACAGACAGGCATGGAGGTGAGATAGGGTGCAGTGGATCCATGTACTGTTGCAGTTTCCTACAGAGACATCACATTACTGCTTCTTTTTTTTAATTACTAAGTACATGATAGAACACGGAGTTAAAAGAACCTTAAACATTATTGGTTATGGTAATGCACAATGGCTGGATATAAATGACAGTCCTTTCAAACCTCCCCTCCCACAACACACACACAAAAATTTGGTATATAGTACATTGTACAAAGTAGTAACTCAATAAGTATACTCTATGGTGAATGACTGAATATTACATGAACTCTCAGTTTGTCCTTGGGGTTCCCTCCTAAATAATGGCCCATCTTCTTAGTACTGATGCTCAGTCAGAATATTGAGGGCTTATGCCCATTCTGATTGGGTTGGTATCTTTTCAGTGTCCATACTTTACTGTTAAAAAATACTGTGTACATCACCCCTGCCTCTTCTTCACCAGAGATTCAAAGTAAGCCTGTTAAACTCCACTTCTCTCATGTGCTGATTCTCTCTTAAGCCTCTTTTCTATCAACTTTTATATATATCTTTTGCCTCATGATGACTCTAAGAGGTTTTTCATTCATGCTAAGATGTCAATGGCCCCTTGTGATACTTTTCCAAGGATACAAACAGTGGATGTACATTGCCTGGATCCAAAGACTAGAGTCACTAGTGACAAGTGATGATATCAGGCACAATAGCAGGTGACAAGAAATCTTCTCTGGTCTCAAAGACTTCCTCTTGACCTTCTAATCAGTCCTATTTTTCTGGGACACTAACCGGCTGAGCTCCCATTTTTTCCTGCTGGGGTTCTCATGACCCTCTCCTTAGCATTAAGAAATAGAATATCCATGCCTGTGGTGATCAGAAAGGTTGCAGATGGCTTTGCAGGTGGAGAGAGGCAGTTCCATCATTAATGTTATAGGCTAAAAATATCAGCCCTGAGGTCTAACATGTTCTTTATATTTTAAAGATGTATACTCTTTTTTGGAGGGTGGGGTCTTTTTAGGGCCATACCCATGGCATATGGTTCCCAGGCTAGGGGTTTAATCAGAGTTGTAGCTGCCAGCCTATGCCACAGCCCCAGCAATGCCAGATCCAAGCTGTGTCTGCAACCTACACCATAGCTCACGGCAACACCAGATCTTTATCCCACTGAGTGAGGCCCAGGATCGAACCCATGTCCTCATGGATACTAGGTGTATTCATTACTGCTGAGCCACAACAGGAACTCCAAAAGATGTATACTCTTTAAACATAGGAATTTAAAATCTATGAAAGCTGCCTCCCTGTCTCTACATACGAACTTCAGCCTTTCCATTATATCTATTATGTACAGGCAGAGGAGCACATCCAATTAATTTTAGAAAGGTTATTTAGGGATTTCTAGATATAAAAGAGGGCTTTTTTAAAACTCACACATTTTAAACAAACCGTAAGTATTCACATTGAACTCAGTGGATGGAATCTCCTAGAGTTGCAGGGTCTTGAAAATGAGGGAGATACCTGTTAGCTGCCCATTGCAAATGGGGCAAATGGGGCAAATGGTATATAAATAAAGTGAATATTGGTGTTAACACATCAGAGGATAATATAGCCTTTGTTGCTGAGCTGTGCAGCAGAAGGCTGAGGTGTATGAAAGAGACCTCAGCAACTCCAACAGTCACAGCAGGGTAGTGACACAGGATTCTGAGGTGCAGGAAGGGAGTCTTTATATTGCATCATCATGGGGTACCTAGAAGTTAGTTCTGGGTCAGCTCCTGGATAGAAGAAAGAAACAATTTTTTAATTAATTATTAAAGTATAATTGATTTACAATGCTGTGCTAATTTCTGCTAAACAGCAAAGTGATATATATATATTCTTATATTATCTTCCATCATGGTCTATCAATATAGTTCCCTGTGCTATAGAGTAGGACCTCTTGCGTATCCATTCTAAATGTTATAGTGTAATAGCATCTATTAAACCCAAACTCCCTGTCCATTCCACTCCCTCTCCTCCCCCTTGGCAACCACAATTGTGTTCTCTATGTCTGTGAGTCTGTTTCTGTTTTGTAGATAGGTTCCTCCACCCATATTTTAGATTCCACATATAGGTGATATTATATGGCATTTGTCTTTCTCTTTCTAACTTCACTTAGTATAGAATCTTTAGTTGTCTCCACGTTGCTGAAAATGGCATTGCTTTATTCTTTTTCATGACTGAGTAGTATTCATGTATGTGTGTTTACCATATCCAGAGGAAGGAAACAATTTTTAAATGATGCAATGGAGGGCAGCTTGTAATGAAAGGTTTTCCACAACCTTATTAAGGTTCATATTTTACTTCTTCCCCTCACATACCTTTACTTATTAGAAGTGTTTTGCTCACTGAGAACCATTTCTGAGGCTGTTTCTGCCTTGGTTCAAGCTTTCCACTCCTGCATCTACATGCGATATCCTCAACTATGGCTAACCTTATTCCTCTCTTGCTCGGCAATGCCAAATTCCACTCCCTCTATTGCGGCCTCTCAGTGGATGATAGTGACTCTATCCTCTCAAATATTATCTATATGTCTCTACTATATACTCCATTTTATTTTCTTAAACTTTAGTTATTCTTGTAACACATAATTGTTGCCATACCAGTGAACCATCTGGGGCAGTATTCATTTTAAACAAATCCAAATTGGATTCACTTTTTAAAAATTTGAGGTAATTTTAAAAGAAAACATTATAGCATTACTGAAAATAGAAAAGCGTTTCACTTGCCATAAACAGAAGGTATCCATGGAAATAAATAAAACAGGAGCCAAACAATGTAATTAAATTCTAGCTAGACAAGGCCAGCCTGGTCTCTCAGCCTGAGGCTTCTCCTCTGGAGGGTGCAGAGGGAGACAAACCAAGTATAAGAAGAATGTTGAGGGCACCCTAGCATGAAACTGAGGATTTCTCCTGAAAGTAGCCAGAAGGATGGAAAGCAGAGTGGTTTTGTGATTCAGTGTTATTCAGCGCTCTGTTTTGCACAGGCTGAGATCACGCTGCATGCCACAGAGTACACACCCCATACTGTGAGACCACCATCTTCTATCTCATGGCCCTATACTGCCAGTTAGGTTTTGGCATGCACTTTAATCTTGTCACTAGTTTATCCATTCCCTGATAATAGAACTGGAACTAAAGATCTTGGTTTCCCTTACTACCTGCAGGTTTCTTGATCTTAAGGATTTTTTTTTTTCTTTCTAGGGCTGCACCTGCGGCATATGGCAGTTCCTAGGCTAGGGGTCCAATTGGAGCTGCAACTGCTGCCCTAAACCACAGCCACAGCAACACAGCATCCGAGCCGTATCTGTGCACCATTTCTGAGCTCACAGCAATGGCAATGCCCAATCCTTAACCCACTAAGCGAGGCCAGGAATCAAACCCGCAACCTCATGGTTCCTAGTTGGCTTCGTTTCTGTTGCACCGCTATGGGAACTCCGATCTTAAGGATTTTTTAATAAGTATGGGAGCTGATTAGAAAGATAAGTTGGGTAAAAAAAATACTCTGGAATTTCTTACAGTGATTCCATGTCAACCAGGGAGCAGCTCTTTGGTTGATGTTGGCAATGTGAGCACTGGGCATACAGTGGTGAATAAACTGAAAAAGAGGGAGGCAAAAGAGGTACTCTGGCAATAATAAGATGAACACATATCATGAATTAGATTTGTTTTTAGATTTGACATATGGTCCCAGTCTTATTTCAATGCTAAAGGTATTACTCTAAATCCAAAGAAAATTACTTTACCAGAATGAAAGAAAAATACAATGTTAGATCTTAAAAGGTCATTGGGCCCATTATTTAGTTCACTGGGTAGTATTAAAAATATTGTTCACTGGTCACCTTCCTTTGGGGCTCTGGCATCAGGAACCTGCAGCTTATTACATGACATGTGGTCATTAAAGGAGATTTATTTGGAAATAAACAGTATGTGGAGACATTCCTTAAGCTTTTCTTCAGCTGGGCCATGTTTTTCCATCTATCAACTAAGAACTCCCAGGTTGAAGGGTCACAATAATGGGAAACACGTGCACAGTGCTTGCTTACTGTGTGCCAGACGCATTTCCAGTGCTCTCAATATGTATTAATGGTTTGAGTCCTTAAAACAATCCTACGAGTAAAGATATTAGTTTTCTATTGCTGTCATGATGAATTACCACCAACTTAGCTTAAAATAACACAGATTTATACTCTTGCAGTCCTGTAGGTCAGAAGTCTGAGTTGGATCTCACGAGGCTAAAATCACAGTGTCTGTAGGGCTGCATTCCTTCTGGAGGCTCTAGGGGAGAATCCATTTCCTTGTGCATTTGAGTTTTGGCATAATTGAATGTCTTCAGTTGTTAGGACTGAGGTCTCTGTGAACTCGCTGGCTTTTGGGTTAGGATTGTTCCCAGCTCCCAGAGGCCACCCACATTCCTTGGTTCTTGCCCTCTTCCTCCATCTTCATGCTTTGACCCTCTCCTGCCTCCTCTCTCATTGCATCCCAACGTCCTGCTCTTCTGCCTTTCTCTTCCACTTTTAAGGACTCACATGACTAAACTATATCCACATGGATGATCCAGGATAATCCTTCCATTTCAAGGTATATAATCTTAATCACATCTGAAAAGTCCCTTTTTCCATGTAAAGTAACACAATCACAAAGTCTAGGGATTAGGGTTTGCACAACTTGGTGGGGATCATTGTTCTGCCAGCCACATAAAGTATTATAGCTATCCCTGTTTTGTAAGCAAGGGCTAGTCTCTGAAATAAGGAGGAAATGGCAATCCATTCAGTTCCCCTTATCCTTGCTTTTTCCCACCATGGCAGGCGCGTCCTCTTCCAAATTTGCTTTCATGAAATATCTGACATCCAGGTGTTTGCACTGTAGTTTGACCATGTGAAAAGCTATGACCTAATCTGGAAATATTTGTATTAAAACACATTTTTAACTAAGAAATGAAAGGCATTATCCTCTTGTAAAGAGACTTGAATTGGCAATTTTTTTTAGAGAAGTTATTTTGTGCTTTTTAATTACTTCCTGTTAGCAACCATATACTTCACCTATATCAGAATTGCCCTAATGAGTTCTAAAGGGATTCTCAGAGACCCACTTTTGGATCTCTTTTGGAATTTCATGGTTCAATAACTGAACGCAGACATCACTTCAGGAAGGAAACAGCCTTATTGCTCTGGCTCATCACCATATCTTCATCACAAAGCACAGAGCCTACCATAGAGAAGTATGTTTGGTGACCTCTGCCATGGCTCCCAGTGATGACCTTGTCTTAGTATTCACCTCCTTGAATGTGAGAGGGACCTAGTACCTTGCTTCTGACAATAGTATTTGGATACCTTTATGCTTGGGTTACAAAAGAGTTTGACTCCTTTTTTAAATTCTTTTTTTAATTTTTGAATTTTTTTTTACTAAAGTACAGTTGATTTACAGTTTTGTGCCAATTTCTGTTGTACAGGATAGTGACCCAGCCATATAGAATTCTTTTTCTCATACCATCTTCCATCATGGTCTATCTCAAGAGATTGGATATAATCCCCTGTGCTATATAGCAGGATCTCATTGCTTACCCATTCTAAATGTAATAATTTGCATCTACGAACCCCAAACTCCCCATCCATTCCACTCCCTACCCTCTCCCCCTTGACAACCACAGTTCTATTCCCTATGTCTTTTGAGTTTGTTTCTGTTTTGTATATAGGTTCATTTGTGC
The DNA here is from genome assembly GCF_016906955.1 of Phacochoerus africanus. NCBI lineage: Eukaryota > Metazoa > Chordata > Mammalia > Artiodactyla > Suidae > Phacochoerus > Phacochoerus africanus. Next base: position 190,701,987 of record NC_062546.1, read on the forward strand.
CATATTTTATTTTAGATACCACATATAAGTGATATCCTATGGTATCTGTTTTTCTATTTCTGAATTATTTAATTTCTTTGTCTTTGTTTTCTTGGCTTACATCCACAGTGAACAGGCTGCCATATTGGAGAAGCCCATGGAGCCAGGAACTGAGAATGGCTTCTGGACAATTGCCCACTAGAAACTTGAGGATGCCAAACATCACCTTCCCCATTCAAGCCTAGAGAGGATGATCCCCCATGACCCCTTCTTCACAGTCTGTGAGAGATCCTGAGGCAGAGCACCCAAGAAAGCTGTGCCTAGATCTCTGATCCAAAGAAAATGTGAGATAATCAACACACATTTCTCTAAGCCACCCAGGTTTGGATTATTTATTATGTAGCAGTAGATTACTGAAACAGGCTTTCAATATGTATTTGAGGAATAACTGATTGAAGAAGATTAAGCAGAGGTATTTATTGATTCTTTGTTCATTTGATGGATGTTTCATAATGACAGTGAGAAGTCAAGTTCAAGAAGTTTTGTGTAACACTGTAGTTAGCTATAGCTAAGCTATTAGTGCAGTTCAAATGTAGACACCTGGGCAATCCTAGAAATGTTCCACAGCTTAATCTCTTTCTCCTACGCTAAAGCAGAACATTTTTCATTGAGGAGCTTGGAATATGCTGCCTTGCTCTCTGTCCTCAGATACGCATATTTTAGGAAAAACTGTGTGGCCAGAAGAAACCTGAAAACTCCATCTGGTTGGCCCTGGGCAGGTCTGCTTGCTTGTTTACCTAATATCTTGCTTGTTTATCTTGCTTGTTCTGCCATGAATCAGTGCATTACTCCCCCTTTTCTGTTGTGATTAACCATATGGCATTAGTGAAGACTAATCCTGAAGCACTTCCTGGGACAGAGAGAGGATAACTAATTTTTCCACCTATATATATATATTGACTGTCCACAGGAGACTATCAGTGCCTTAACAACAAAATGCATCGTTTCCAACAGGAGCACAGACTGGACACCGGGTCTATGGGATGCAGCCGAAATACAGAAATATCAGCTGTAGGATTCACTAAGTCTTGAAACAGAGGAATACAGCATATGAAAAGTTCAGTTGGAATGCTATCTTAGGATTTCTTTCCAACTTGGCTTAGTCTTGAATGGTTAAATGATTTGACACAATGAAATAGTCGAAGGACTAATTGGGGAAATGGATAGGTGCCCATGCCCCATGTAAAAATCTGAGGACACATGCTCAATAATTTATAACGCCCAATCAAGCAGTTCCACTGACTGTAGACAGAGCAGCAGGAGCAGGCATCCAAGTCAAGATCTGCTTCTTAGACACTTCCTTCTGCCACACAGCAGGTCATCTCTTTGTTCCGAGACCCTTGATTCTCAGGCACAGGCTTTTTCCTTCAGTCTGAAACTTCTCAACCCTTCCTCTGGCCTCTGTTTCAACATCATAGCTATAGAAAAGGGGACTAGACTACTCAGACTTGGGGGATATTTATTCAAAAACTAAAAATACAGGACAAATACACAAAAATAGATGTGGAGTTATCTGGTTTTTTAAAACTGTGCTTTTTGCACAAGTCATCTCAGAATAATCTAGAAACAATATGATGATAGACATTGTTTTGCCCCTTAAGAACACTTTGTAACCTTGTTTAATTATTTTTACCCTCATTTGCAAACTCCTTTCTTGTAGTCTACCAGGAAAGTGGAGGTGAGAGCATGCATTCAGTCCCCACAGTAAAGGGAAATTGAGGTTCCCCCTCCCCCTAGCTCCTGAGAAGTTAGGTTGAAATGGGTAAGAAGAAACATCTGGTGACCGAGCCTTTCAGCCATAAGTGCAGCAACACAAGGACAGTGGGATAGGACTTAGATCTTTGTCAATATTTTTACTTGATACAGCCTAGCTCCTTTAAAGGCTATGGATGAAGGGCCATAGAAATGTGCCTGGAAAATACGCTAGAACTATAAGGAAGTAAGAGAAGGAATATGTAACCTCTAGAGCAGAAACCCTTGCCTCAGTACTCTCCTTTTACCAGGGCAGATGGAAAGGGCTGTGGGTTTTCCTTCTAGTCCCTCCTCACCTGAGGGCCTGGTCTCTTTCTATTATTTTACTGTCCTTCTCTGTCATTAGTGGTCCAATCAGGGAACTACTAATTTTTTACTGTAAATGTTCAGGGAAAATGAATTTCTTCCTTACTTCTCTCTCACCCACATTTATATAACCCAAAGTCCTCCGGCAACGTGAGCTCCTTTGATTATCACTAAAGCCCTCTAAAATGGAGGAGATTTTATGACTATTCCATAGATGAGAACACAAGTCAAGGAGTTTGCTCAAGTACACACAGCTGCATTGAAGGGTCAGCAGGAAACTCGGGACATCTGGACTAGGGTGAGGCAAGTGAGGCACTCACATTGCACACAAAAACTCAGCAATCAAGACAACTAAAATTGTAATGTGAAATCTCTAAAAATAAAAAAATACCACCATTTTAAATAAAGGAGAGAGCCACTGCCAGTGATTTTTTTTTCCTCCACTCCAATATGGGTGGGTAAGGCACTATCTTTCACCTGCTATGCTTCCCAGCCTCCCAGTGGCCTGCAGGTCTGCTCTGTCCTGTAGCACGTCCTGTGCCTCTGTTCCATAGTAGCATGGGCAGCCTTGGGAAAGAGCAGCTTCTTCCTACTACTGCTATTCTGGCCAGCTCTCTTCTCCTGCCTGACCAGCCCTTGTTCAGGTAGAGAATAGCTCAGGAAAACATATTCCTCCTTCAGAACAGGGTTTGGATCTATGAAAATCAGAAGTGAGATGGCATTTCTTCTTGAGGATGCTGCCATCACCCTTCTGAAGACTGGCATCTGCAAAACTTCCCCCTCAGTTCTTCAAATAGGGTGGAAGGGAGCCAATGGCCCCAAGTACCTCCCATCTGTAGGGCACCATGCAACATAGCAGAGCTGTCAAGAGCATGAATTCTGAAGCCAGATTATCTGCTTCAATTTCTGGTCCAAGTACTTGCTAGCTGGGTAAATTTGGGTGAATTATTTATCCTCAAATAGAGATATTGATAAGGTCCACCTAATGAGGTTGATATAAAAAATTATACACGTGAAGTGCTTAGGACTGTGCCTGACACATCATGAGTATTCAGTATATGTCAGCAATTGTTACTGTTATTTAATTTTATACTCACAATTACTCGGTAATCAGATCATAATATGACCAAGAATAGTAAATTTAAGAAATTCTGGTACAATGGAAGGAGATGACAGCTGAACTATCCTTTTCATAGAAGCACAGAAAACATTTGCTCCTTTTAAGAGGTGTGCCGTTTTTTTCTCAGAATGGTTCAAGTTTTATGAATTATTGGAAACTAAGTAAAGAGTAAAGATTTACGATAAAGCCAAGAAATGTTTTGTTTTGTTGTTTTGTTTTACTTTTAGTTTGAAGACAGGACAAGCTTGTATTTATTTCATGAGCCTTTTTTCTTTAAAAAGCATCAATGAGATCCTGCTGTGTAGCACTGGGAACTATGTCTAGTCACTTATGATGGAACATGATAATGTGAGAAAAAAGACTGTATATGTGTATGTGTAACTGGGCCACCATGCTGTACAGTAGAAACAAAATTTAAAAAAATAAAAGGGAAAAAAATAAATAAATTTGACTGCTGTTCCCTTTTTTTTTTTTTTTTAAAGCATCCTTAACTAATCATTTGGAACAAAAGTTTACTTTATCTTCAACAATCTGAATTGCTTCTGGTTCTAACCTGCCTGTTGAAGAATATTGTTTTCAGACTTTCCTGCTTTCAAAATTGCTAGTACGTAAGCAGCACCTTTCCTCTCTGTCTCTTGTTAGAACCCTGGGCTGACATTGACGTAATGTATACACACTTACCACCTGCTCCACAAACATCCCCAAATACTTTCAAGTAGTGCAGGACACAGCCAAGAAGCTCTACACAGCAACAGAGAAGTGTTGATCTTATTATTCATTCCCCTGGATAGAGTCTGGTCCACCTAAAAAATCAAGCAAATTAAAAACATACAGTGGAAAACTTGAGGAATGACATAAATAAAAATAATTATCTAAATGAAACCCCAAAAAAGAATCACACCAGAAACTAACGTAATCAGAGCTATAGAGGAAAGAGGTTAAAAGGGGAACATTTCCTGATTTTAGCAGAAGAGTTTTGCTAAAGTCATCATCCATTTGAGAGGGAAAAAGGTTGACTTTCTCTACCCCTGGAAATAAGTATTTATATATCCATCCGTCTTAGGATCTTCTGTTAGGCCCTATAGAGTTTATTTTATTTTTTTGTTTTATTTTATTTTGTTTTGTTTTGTTTTGTTTTGTTTTATTTTATTTTATTTTATTTTATTTTATTTTATTTTATTTTATTTTAATTTATGTTCATAGTACTTTTATTTGTAATTGCCCCAGACTGGGAAAAACCCAGATGTCTTTCAGCTGGTGAATGGATGAACCAATGGTAGCCCCTGGATGAAATGTTAGTCAGCCATGAAAATACTGATTCACACAGTGCATTATGCTGAATGAAAGAAGCCAGGCTCAGATGCCCCATTCTAAATGATTATGTAGATGATATTCTGGAAAAGGTCAAACTCTAAGGACAGAAAATAGACCACTGGTGGTGGCTAGGGGTCTGGCCAATGGTTGACAACAAAGGCCAGAGCAACTTTGGGGGCCAATAGAGCTGCTCTGTGTCTTGACAGATGTGGAGGTTACACAACTGTCTGCATTAATCAGAACCTGAAAAATTACACATGAACCTAAAAGTTTAAGCGTGGGTAATTCAGGTGTTTTTGTTTTGTTTCTTGTTAAATAAGAAGTAATGCTTCTCTTAAACACAAAGGCCATTTTAAAAGTATTGTAAAGAGTTTGATAATTTGTTCCTGGGTGGGGGAAAGAAGAGTTGAGATATCTTGCAAGTTTTTTTTTCATGTGTAACTTTTAAAATTGTGGCAAACCCACATAATATAAAATCTTCCATCTTAAAGTGTAAAATGCCCTGACATTTAGTACTTTCATAATGGTGAGCAATGATCACCGCTATTGAGTTTCAGAACATTCCAAAGGGAATCCATGGCCATTAAGTGGCCACTTGCCATTCCTCTCTCCCCCAGGCCTCATAACCTCCAACCTGCATTATGTCCCTTTGGACTTGACTGGATATTTCAAATGAATGGAATCATACAGTATGTGACCTTTTGCGTCTAGCTTCTTTCAGTTAGTGTAACGCTCTCAAGGTTTATCCCTTTTGTAGTGTGAATTATCACTTCATTCCTCTCTTTGAATAATATTCCGTTGAATGAGTATACCACAATTTGCTTATCAGTTGATGGACATTTGAATTGTTTTCACCTCTGGCTATTGTGAATAGTGCTGCTATACATACTTGTGCACAAGTTTTTGTTTGAATTCTTATTTTCGATTCTCTTGGGTACATACCCAGGAGTGGAATTTCTGTGTCATATGGTAATTCTTCGTCTAAATTATTAAGGAACTGCTAAACTGCTGTCCATAGTGACTGCACCATTTTACATTTCTATAAAGTAAGATTTGGAAAAAAGAAAAGCATGGTAGCACAAGTTTTGAAAATTAAGGATATACCTATCCAAAAATGTAGACATATTTTCCAAGGACATATACATGTCTAAGATATACCTAAAACCATGGTTCGGTCAGAGATATACATTCCAGTTACTAGAACAGGGTCTCCGGGAGTGAAGCAAAAATTAATCCTTCCAACTTTGTTTTATCCATTGTTGAAGATACCAATTATGGTCAAGATCAACTGAACCCCTTTGCTGTGATTTTCAATTATTTAGCAATCTCCTGATGCCTGAGAGAATTTCCAAGGCATTTACTTATTGAGAAAGTTTGGAAAGAGGATCCTCCAGGGATATGGACACAAATATGCCATTCCTAGAAAAGTGTCTGCAGCTCCCATCTGACTTACTTCCCAATTTCCTGAGACGGGTCGTTCTAAATCAGATAGCCAGAAGTTAGTCAACTATTCTCAAGTGAACTGCCAGATCATACATGGTTTCTTCTTTTTAATTAGTGTTTTAATATGTCTGAAATTAATCACTTCTTAGATTCCATGAACTGAAATGATTTTGAGGAGGCAGGGCTCAGATTTTTAACCCAGGACCTTAGTGTCCCCATCAAAGTTTACTGAATTTGTGAGACTAGAAATAAAACAGACCTACCCTGGTCTTATCTGGCAGATCAGGTGGATTGTTAGCATACTTTTGCATACTTTTACTTACTCTTTCACACACACATGCATGGATACCTGTCTTCATCCACCCCAATCTCTGTCACTTGGCTAACTCTTCATTCATCCTTCGAGACTTAGCACAGTCTCCTTCTTGGATAAGTGCACAGCCTGATAGACCCATAGCATCCTCTACATATTTCTTTGTCTGTCCCAGAATATCAGGAGGCACATCTTATTTCTACATTTGCCATGGAGCTTTGTTCTGCTATATTCAGAGGCTATAGTTCCTTTACCAGCACCTGGCAAATGTGTCTGGGGGAAGTCAAGAGGAGGAGTGGGAATGACTTAGGAAAAACTTGTTTCCACCACTGAAAACAATTCACAGCAGCAACCCGAATGACTATGGGTCAATAGTGTAAGTCTATAGGTGCAGGATAGCTTACTTTGGCCAGCATAGCCCTTGATGGAATTTTTGCTCCTTTTTAGTCATGATTACATCAGACATAAAGATCAAGTTTTGTTTTTTTTTTTCTCTTTTTCCTTTTTAAGGCTGCAGCTGAGGCACGTGGAGATTCCCAGCCTAGGGGTCGAATCGGAGCTACAGCTGCCGGCCTATGCCTCAGCCACAGCAACGCAGGATCTGAGGTGCATCTACCACCTATTCCACAGCTCATGGCAATGCTGGATCTTTAACCCATTGAGCAAGGTCAGTGATCGAACCTGCATCCTCATGGATCCTAGTCCAGTTTGTTAACCACTGAGCCATGAAGGGAACTCCAAATCAAGATCTTATCTAAAATATGACCCCAAAAGGGAAAGTCTAAAGACCTTCTAATCTAGTAGTCTTCTAACTCAAAAAGTACACCAAACCTTAGCAAGTGTTACCTAAGCATAAATAAGAAATTAATTTCCAGATCCTAACTTGTATCCTAAAATAGATATGCCTGACTACAAGAGTGCAGTGGTCAAATGTTTCTTCTTTCTCAACTTCCCTTTTCATTGTCCCCTTCCTGCCATTTTGCCAAAAAAAAAAAAAGACTTCCCATTCATCTAGCATATTTTCTACAACTATATTGTACGTTTGGATGTACAAATTCCTGGACAGAAAACAAACAGTTTGAAATATTGATATTCAGCCTTGTGTTTGTCCTTGTCTTATACATGATTCTTTTAAGTGCAAAGCAGGGAGTTAGATATGGGATCATCCTGATTCATGTCCACATATCCAGAATTCATGTACACTTAAGAAAGAGAAGGCAGGAGTGCTAATTATTTTCCTCTAATAGCCTCTCTTCTCTCATCCCCTGGCTATTGCTACATAATATGTATCTCTGAGGAGAGGCTCCCTTTAGAGGTTATGGAGAGACAAAGATGATTGGTGAAAATCACTGAAGGGCACTGTGCCTTATTTCAACATGGCCGGGTGCCATGTTTTATCCATTAGTGTTAAAATTAATGTTAAGAAATGAGGTGGTCATCATGCTAAGGCATGTCAATGCAGTCATTTTTTAAAGTTGTTTATTTAATTGTATTGGAGTATAGTTGACTTACAATGTTGTATTAGTTTCAGGTATACAGCAAAGTGAATCAGTAATACATGTAATATACCCATCCTTTTTCCCCATGTAGATTATTATGAACTATTGAGTAAATTTTCCTGTGCTATCCAATAGGCTCTCATTAATCATGTATTTTATACAGTAGTGTATATATGTTATTCCAAACCCCCAGTTCTTCCCTCTCCCAACAGTTTCACCTATGGTACCCATAAGATTGGATTTAAAATCTGTGGGTTTGTTTCTGTTCTATAATGAGTTCTCCTGTATTATTTTTTATTAGATTCCCCATATAAATGATATCATATAATATTTGGCTTTTTCTATCTGACTTAAACTATGCTCAGTATGATAATCTCTAGGCCCATCCAAGTTGCTGCCAATGGCATTATTTCAAACATTTTGTGGCTAAATAATATTCCATTGTGTATATGTACCACCTCTTCTAAAATATACAAACATCTCATAGAGCTATATATATATATATATATATATATATATATATATAAAACAATCAAAAATAGGAAGAAGATCTAAATAGACATTTTTACAAGGAAGATGGACCAATGGTCAAAAAATATATGGAAATATGCTCAACATCACTAATTATTACAGAAATGCCAATTGATGCATTCACTTAAGTTGAAGAGAGAAAGTTAAAATTTTCATGCCAATAACCTAGTCTGGTTTTGCTGATAATTACGACTGCCTTTTTCAATTATATTGGATGATAGATGCTTGTCTATATTTGAATGAGCTGAATTATGGTGAGAAGATATCTAAAACACAGAATAAAACAGAAGTCTTTTATCAAAAGTATTCTACTGGCCAGGTGAAATGAAACGTTTTAATTTCCCCCACCCTTTCCGCATACATTGTAGTAAATAGTTTTTCCTGAAGGAAAGTATAATGGGAAGTCATTCTTTTTAAAATATTGACATAATTTCATATTGATTGGTAAATATTTATCTCCTGAATTCTGAAGTGGACCTGTATCAGCCCCAGACCTTCCTCTGGAACTGGACCTGTAAGACTTCTTCATGATCCAATAACTATAAAGTTAATATCCTGCACAACTAAGAGTCTGTGTAAGAACCTGCTCTATCACTAAGGCCTGCATCCTGTCCACTTGGATTGGTTGATTGCATATATTAATATAAGCTAATATTTGGATATCACTCCTAGTCTTGAGTATTTAGTATTTAATCTTTTTATGAATCATAGTAAATCTTCCATGGTAAACTGAGAAATGACTCAAAAGATGGATAATAAATAGTTTGTAAGTAAATTTTGTTACAATTTTTAAACTATTTTGACAAACTTGAAGGAGGGGGTCTGAATTGCTAATTAATTGAACATGAAAGCAATTTTTGATGCAATATCACTCTGCGATTTTTAGCCTGGAACTATGATGTAATTTAAAGAGTTGCATGAAAACTTCCATTCTCAGATAACATGTTTTTGAGAGAAATATTTATCACTGCTTGCAGTCTTAAAAAATGAAAAATGGAAATAATATTAGTGCTGAACTACAACTCATGCTATAATTAAGAAATTCCCATCCACAAATGCATGAACAAATGCATTTACACTAATTATATATATATAATTAGTATGAATATAGAGTAAAAATTTATGTTTAAAAATATTAAATTTTATAATGTGATTATGTTGTTTTGGTCAATTGTGTACTTAAAATAATTGCAATGACAATTCAATCCAGAAGTAAAAAAATTAACATATAAAGCCTTGGAAAGAACCATTGGAAAAATAAATTTTACTTACACACATATTGTTATTATAGAATAAATTTATAAAGTGATCCATAAACTATTTCTAAGCTTAAAATGTATTTACTTAGGATAAACTTCTTCACAAAGTAGAATGGAAATATAAGTAAAAGATATAAAGGAGGCATATAATATTTTGGCTTTTTGATGACCAGCTTTTCACAAATTTAAGAATAGATGATGACATACATCAAGTTAATATTGGATTTACATTCTACTGGATACATTTTAAAGGCTAGTATAATAAATTTAGTTTTGTCCATACACCGTTACATTGGCCTTTCTGGTGTTATTTTAAACAAATGTTGGATTTATTGAAGGTCACTTAGATTTCTGAGGCAGTGCTGTGGCTACATTTCAGATAGCCAGCAATCAGGGTCACTCAGCTTCAGGAAATTCTTCTAGAATAGTCCTCATTTTTCATACATGAAACTAAGGTTTAGGGAAGCTAGTTACTTATCAGATATCATACGACTTGAATGTGATAGACAGATCTAGAAGCCAGGTCTGATTCTTGATTTGGCACCCTGTTTCTTAAATTATAATCTACAGATTGAATCCTAAATTAAACTAAAGTATTACTTATGGAAAGAACGAATTATGAACCTAACTGAGTTGAGTTTTTATAAAATGTACTACAAATACAATACAAATACTACAAATTTTTATATACTACAAATTGTATACTACAATATTTGTATATACTACTACTACAAATTAAAACCAAACATTTTCATTTTTGGTTGACTATTTAATGAATCAGATAAGAATGTTCTCTGGCAGGAAACTAGTATTTGATTTTTTTAAAATTATTTATTATTTTTTTCCCACTGTACAGCAAGGGGGTCAGGTTATCCTTACATGTATACATTACAATTACATTTTTCCCCCACCCTTTCTTCTGTTGCAACATGAGTATCTAGACAAAGTTCTCAATGCTATTCAGCAGGATCTCCTTGTCAATCTATTCTAAGTTGTGTCTGATAAGCCCAAGCTCCCCATCCCTCCCACTCCCTCCCCCTCCCATCAGGCAGCCACAAGTCTCTTCTCCAAGTCCATGATTTTCTTTTCTGAGGAGATGTTCATTTATGCTGGATATTAGATTCCAGTTATAAGTGATATCATATGGTATTTGTCTTTGTCTTTCTGGCTCATTTCACTCAGCATGAGAGTCTCTAGCTCCATCCATGTTGCTGCAAATGGCATGATGTCATTCTTTTTTATGGCTGAGTAGTATTCCATTGTGTATATATACCACCTCTTCCATATCCAATCCTCTGTCGATGGACATTTGGGTTGTTTCCATGTCCTGGCTATTGTGAATAGTGCTGCAATGAACATGCGGGTGCACGTGTCTCTTTTAAGTAGAGTTTTGTCTGGATAGATGCCCAAGAGTGGGATTGTGGGGTCATATGGAAGTTCTATGAATAGATTTCTAAGGTATCTCCAGACTGTTCTCCATAGTGGCTGTACCAGTTTACATTCCTACCAACAGTGTAGGAGGGTTCCCTTTTCTTCACAGCCCCTCCAGCACTTGCTATTTGTGGATTTATTAATGAGGGCCATTCTGACTGGTGTGAGGTGATATCTCATGGTAGTTTTGATTTGCATTTCTCTTATAATCAGCGATGTTGAGCATTTTTTCATGTGTTTGTTGGCCATCTGTATATCTTCTTTGGAGAAATGTCTATTCAGGTCTTTTGCCCATTTTTCCATTGATTGATTGGCTTTTTTGCTGCTGGGTTGATTTTTTTTTAATCTCCAGTAGCAAGAACAAAATCTTTGGGAAACCAAGGGCTCCATGGAAAGAACAGAAGCTTTGGGACATAGACCTGGGATCAATTTCTGGTTGCTTAGTTACTAGTGGTGGCCCTTTGGGCTGTTTATCCAATTCTTCTGAGTTTGTTTCTTTACCTGGAAAATACAGATACATATCCCTGAGGTTAAGGTTAAGAATAAATGAGTTTATGTATGTAAAATGAGTAGCATACTTGGCCTGTGTTAGGAAAGCAAAACACAATAGTTTTTTTCCTGGCTATCTCTCCATATTTTTTGGTCTTTAATTCCTAATTCATTTATTTGCTGTTATATCCTCATGTCTGTGGATAATGTGAGAAGTCAATACTTTAATGGCTTAGAGAAGTTATTTTCAAGCTGTGAGCCATAGGGGCTCTGTGGGGGTAAAGCAGAAGAGATGAGGGCTTGGAGAAAAATAAAATCATAGTGCTCCAGTTCCTTCATTAGCACATGTTAATGATTTTGTGGAGCAAAATGCTGCCCTGGGCTTCCTGGGGCGATTGAATTGAGAACCCCTGAAGACACTGTCAAGGTATTAACTCTTGAAGGTGGAATTATGTTACTGAGACTATGTGGGGTTATGTTTAGAAATGGGCTTAGAGGTAAGAATGTTTGGCTGAAGTCAACAGAAAGTAGCAACCCCAGACTCAGCCCGATCAGAGAATGCTCAATACAGGATATACATATAGTAAAGTGTATACATGAGCAGGAGAAATTTAAGTATTTTAAGAGGGTTCATCATTAGTTTAGTAACTGGCTTTACATTTTGAGTATGGAAAGAGATGCTTTCTCTCATTCTCAGTCAATCTGACATTTTATATAATGTCTGTTTATTTGTTGAGGTTTTTCTTCTTGTTTTGGTAGTTGGAACGTTACAGTCATTATGGCCATTTATAGATAGAAGAGAGATTGTCGGAGATCAATCTTCTGTCTTCCTGTTAACTGGGAAAATGATGTCCTAGAGTTTTAATAGAACAATTTTAAATCCTTGTTAACTTTCTTTCTCTCTATGGCTTTAAAATTATTTCCATTTTGTCCTTTTCATAATGATATTGTAGACGTTCTCTGTACCATTGACCTTTTTAAACAGCTGAACTTTTGTACTCTTTGAAAATGTAATGAAAATATTAAATAGCAAAAGATTCATCATTAAATTAGTCATGAGAGTAAGTCTAACCAGGGTACCTTAAGCCTGAAAAAAAACTGATTAGCAAGCTCTGCAGAAAACATATGCCCTTCTCTCTTTACCATTTCTTACTCTGGAGGGGATCCTGACCATTTCAGGGCCTATTATAGAACAATGTTCCCTATTTCCTTTCTGAAGGCTCTTTGGTATTGAGGGGTAATGACTAGTCAGTTATTCTGTTTTCATTATTTTTTCCCCTGCCACTCCCAAGCTACATAACGACTGTTTTCCCAGTTCTTTGGAAAGGTGGTGATTTTATAGTGTTAACCCTCTTCTACTTGTACAGAAAATCCAGATCCCTAAAAACAAACCCATTCTGTCTAGTTATTTCTGAAAGTTTCTAGGAGGTGTTCCCTGTATAGCTACAAACAAGAGAAATCTACCACTTTCTTCCTATCTCATCTCCTCCTCTCTGCACACTCTGGGCTGTATATCTGCACACTAGGTTGACAAGGTTCTTCTCTTTGTTTCTTGAGCACTTGGAGGAGATGGGTAGGCAACAGCCATCTCTCTCTCTTTTTTTAAAAAAAATTAGTGTAGTTGATTTACAATTTCTATCAATCTCTGCTGTACAGAAAATTTATATACACTCACACACACATTCTTTTTTTATTCAGCCATAAAAAATGAAATAATGCCATTTGCAGCAACATGGATGGACCTAGAGATTATCAGACCAGATGGAGAAAGTCAGAAAGAGAAAAGACAAATACCATATGATATCACTTATACATAGAATCTAAAATATAACACAAATGAACTTATCTATGAAACAGAAACAGACTCAGATATAGAGAACAGACTTGTGGTTGCCAAGGGTGGGAGGTTAGATAGGGAGTTTGGGACTAGCAGATGCAAACTATTATGTATAGAATGGATGAAAAACCAGGTTCTACTGTATAGCACAGGAACTATATTCAGTATCCTGTAATAAACCATAGTAGAAAAAAATATGAAAAAGAATAAATATAAACACACACAAAAGTGAATCACTGCTATACACCAGAAACTAACATGATATTGTATATTAACTATGCTTCAATAACAAAAACAAAAAGCAAAAATACTAAATAAAATTATCTTTTTTGGAAACCAAAAACAGAACACTGTCTGGAAAACAGTATAAACACTGGATGTAGGAATTAATGATGAAAGATTAAGGGAGCAAAAACAGGTGGAGATATAAATGTACTTGGCAGTGAGATCTGTACCAGTCAGGGTTTGGAAAGGAACACAGATGGCACATTTAAATGGAGCTATTTGACCAGATTCAATGAAGGGGTGACTTACAAAGCCATGGGCAAACTTTAAGGAAACGAGGTACAGTGAACTGCCTCAGGGCTGAAAAAAGCGAGGAGCAGTAACCCACACTAGGTCTGAAGGAACAAAGGGGAGAAGCAATTGGACTCTGGAAAGAGTAGTTTGTGGAGAGAGCCCCAGGCAGGACCTGTTCTTTGAAGAAAAGACAGTCAGCCCAAAGTAACCAGACAGAAGCAAGCAGGTAATAAAAACTGCTGCCTACGCTCCTCCCACTCTCTAGTCTTCTGCTAGTGCCTCCAGAAAAACAGAAATTGAAGAGAAGACAGGGAACCCATTGCTACTACCCACTTGGGGCAATCTCCCTGGGCATAGATTACAATGGAAACCAGCAGATTGTGGATGAAGAGAAAGGAGGCTATCAGTAGAAGATATTTAGTCAAGATGTTTCTAGCCCAGTTTATGAGTGGCAGACCTTTAAGGAGACCTTACTAGGAGACTATCAGAGACATAAAGGAATCTCAATCGGGAAATGCTAACAGCACAAAATCTTCATTATAAACAGTTAAAAACATTTACACTTAGGAGCCATTCACTAGTCTACAAAGCAATTACAAAGATTTTCCCATTGATCACTCACCAAAAATCAGGGTAAAGTAAGTTTCAAAGATTATTTTCCCCATTTTACATATAAATCTGAAGCAAGGAGTTTAAGTGGTATGCCCAAAAAAGACACTGGCTTTTCAATTTTATAATTTCTCATTCAGAGATTTTTACTTCTTTTTCTTTTTTCTTTTCTTTTTTTTTTTTTTTTTTTGTCTTTTAGGGCTGCACCGCAGCAATCAGAGCTGTAGCCACCGGCCTATTCCACAGTCACAGCAAAAGCAATGTGGGATCCAAACCATGTCTGCAACCTACACCACAGCTCACAGCAATGTCAGATCTTTTAATCCACTGAGCAAGGTTAGGGACTGAACCAGAGTCCTCTTGGATACTAGTTAGGTTCCTTAATGTTGAGCCACAACGGGAACTCCATTTTTTACTTCTGTTTCCTATTTATATTTTACTGCACCATTCTCAGGGGACAGAATTACACATTTACTGGAAATTCTCAACCATTCGAATTTATATATATGTGTGTATACACACACACACACACACACACAGAGAGAGAGAGAGAGAGAGAGAGAGAGAACACTGTGTCAATTTCAGTACAGCAGTACATCAAAAGAAAAACTACTGGAATCCTAAAGCTTTGAGTTATAAAACTTTACTGAACCTTTACTGAAGATATGGTTTAGGTGGGGAGGAAAGAGAGAAGAAAATTAAAGAACATTATCTAAAGTAAAATCTCACCAAAACTGTTTTCCAACCATCTCCTTAAAACTCTGCCTGAATCTCTCATTTATCCCTGTAGCCAAATGAGGCAACCAGAAACCCTCAGAACTAGGAGGAGGCAAAGGCTTTAAAGATGTCTACAGTAAAAGGTTAGTAGTTTGTCTGTGTCACATGTAAAATGATCATTAATATCATTCATGGCTTCAGTAAACACCTCTGGACAGAAATAATCGTGTATTGTTTCTTCATTCCTTGAAGTTCTGGAGTTAATTCTTGTTGCTAGCGCGCGCGCGCGTGTGTGTGTGTGTCTGAGTGTGTATGTATATATGTGGGTATGTGCGTTTCTCCTAATTCTCAGGGTGAGAATTTTTTTTTCATGTTTTCTTACATAAGCGTCCTTAAATTGTTGAAACCACATATGAAATGGTAGAAATAGCATCATCTTTAATTCCAATCAAATCACTGCATATAACCCATTTATCATCCAATGGCAGCTAAGAAGTTACATGAAATACTCATGTTTTCCTTTTGCTCTTTACAGTAAAGTTTGGCCAAATCTTCAACATAGATTTTTATCATCCCAAAAGACACTTGGTCATTATGCAAGAAACTTCAAAACTCACTAAGGAGTATGAGCAGATTTTAATATGCTGCTCTATTAATATTAATATGTATTCAGCTCAAGTTTTAGGAATAATATTTGTTTTATCAATTTTACACTGCTCAGAATAGACTTTCAAAGAAGACTATAGAGGCATTTCTTTTCTTGATAAAGAGAATGCATGTGAAAACTGTTTGAATGCTAGTGAAAAATTCCTATTTACATTGGTAAATAATCATTATTTTCTATATTATCCAGACTTAAAATATTACACACCATACACACATACTACTAGAAGGAAATATTCAAAAATATTATGAGTATTTTCTAATACTGGTGATGATCTTTTTTTCTTTACTTTCCAGATTTCCTGTGACTATATGTTTTACAATCATAAAAATTAACATCACTTACCTTTCAAACAAAAAAAAAAGTAAAGGACCATTCTGAAGGCTATTTCCAAACCCAGTAAATGATCCTTGGGTACACAGCAACCAGATAATTTCACACTGAGAGAAGATTTGAGGGGAGGAATAATTCCTGCTTCTGGAAGGAACATTATAATTGAGACGGTTTGAAGAGGAAAGGTGAGGGAACGCAGCATCAGAACATCAAAATGCTATGTTTTACAGTTGTTTGATGTAGAACAGATGGCATTATTCAGCTCAAAATATATTCTGATGTTTTACCTCCAAGCATCAAACCTCTACCCTTGTGCACTTCATGCTATTTCTAGCTGTCATATACTTAAGGCTGCATGATCTCTTTAGCGCTGTGTTCTCGTAAAAACCATTTGGATTTAAAGCCTCTGCTTGTGTGGATCATATCTACTACCTACAGAAGCAATTAATTCTTCCCTTTATTAGGAAAAGTGATCTAATTTTTCAGAGTTTTAAATAACAGTATAAATAACAGTGCTTAAAATTTGAGATCAAGACAGAAAATAACTTAGTATGCAAAAAGTTTGAGACTATCCTACAGGAAGTCAGTTATTTATGGTTAAGGCTCTATAGATTTTATACAGAATCTTGGATGAGCAGTGGGCTTTATATCAATCTATTTAGGCTATTCATACTTTAGTTGGATGCTTACATTCTTTAGGGTCTTACTCATGACCACTAACTAATTAGTGACAGACAAATAACTATATGTAGTATGAGGTCTTTTTAGTTCTTTCAAATCTGGCTATTTCTTTCAATTGCCATTGATTAATGTATCTTCTAAAGTGGATGCTAGATGTATGGGAGTTTTTGTTTTTAATGGAGAAAAAAAAAATCAAGGAGGTGGGAGTTCTAAGGGATTCAAGAGTCCAGATTCTTTGCTTTAAAGGAGATCAGTGTTCTGCCCGTGTCCTTTGGTAGTGTTGGTAGTGAGAGGATCCAGAGGAATGCCAAATGAGTGCCTTTCCAGCTCAAACCTAGACCCAAGTGAGGCTGAAGAGACTCTCCAGTTCAGCATGACAGGAAGAGGGAAGCTGGCTGTGACCAAGCCCTTCCATGCCAGAGTTACAGAGAGATTTTCCTAAGCTGCTGTTCCTGTGACCCTGGCAATTACCTCCAAGTCCCCATCCTCTTGACCCTGATGGTCCAATCTTTTTCTTGATTCTGGAAGCTAGTGTATATCCTTCCACTAAATTTATTTTTTTCCTAAATAAACTCCAGAGTTAGTTTCTGTACCTTTCAACAGAGAACCTGACTAATACACTCAAAATAGGAAAACTGAGTTGCCCAGTATCTCGCAGTTAGTGGGTGGAACCAACATGTCTCTTGATTTTTGAGGGTCTGAATTAAACATTCTTAAAAAAATGACTTCACAGACATACTTCATATTTAATCATTTATGGTATTTGTCTTATTAGACCTGAATAGACATTTCTCCAAGGAAGGTATATTTGTTTTATTCAAGTATCTTAAAATTTCTGATTCACTTTTGGGATAGCAGATCAAATTGATACTTCAGTATGAAGAATTTTATGCTTAACAGAAAATGTATCTCAATTAACGTCTTTGGGCAATGTGTTCTCATGTCTTTCAACAAAGTATTCTCTTCCCCTCGAAAATTGTTTATCAGGTTATTTCAACATTTTATGCCCTTTTCTTCAAGGCTAGGAAATCACCAGTTCCTTTTAATTGCCTGGAGTCGATGGTCCTGTACAGACTTGACAGAACAAGTGCTCAATAAATACTTACTGGTTTATTGATCGCTTATTAACAGCTAAATAAATTCTGGGCAGTCCAAAATAGAGGAATGTTTACAGCTACAGCAGTGGGTGATTGAACTGACATGTCACTAATTCTATTAGATTCTTCCCTGAATCACAACCAATAACTCTGGGAATAAGGCACAAATGAGTAAAATCAATCCCACTCAAGCCATTTAACAGAACATCACACACACATTTTTCTCACATAGGGATCTCGATCAAACTAGAGTGATGTAGTTGCTTTTATTGTTCATTGTCTAATTCTGTCTTTGCTATCTAATTATATACATGCCACCTGAGATAATAATTATAGTGAGGATTATTAGTTAATTCTAGAGAGTAAAAAAGATTTTGACATTGTAGAGTTCCATGAGTTTGGCAGTATGCAAAATCTATAATGTCAAATATTTTTATATCTGAAATTATGATACTTATGTAATTCTTTTGGTTTTGTTGAATATAAATCACAGCCTGCAAAAAAATAGGCAATGTTTCCTTTAATTTGCTGTGATTATGACAACCTTTACCTGAATAAATTATGGATCTTCTTTCTCTTATTCCAAATACCACATTGTTTTCAACTTGAGAAGCATTCATTTTGTGTACTAGCCATTCATATAATGGACACTAAATCACTGAAAGATAGCTTAGTACCCCTCAAATAGTAGGAATTCAATACAAAGTGATAAAGAGGCAAAAGGGCTGAATCTGGATGAAGCAAGAGGAGTCAAAGATAACTTCAGAGTTGGAGCTCCAAGAGCCTGGCATTGGTGGTATCAGTAACAGAAACAGGAAAATGAATTGTTTTCAGGTAAATTGAAGATGTACGTTAAAATATATGTAACATATGAAGGAGAAAGGTGACATGCATGGTGGTTAAGAGCTAAGAGAGAGGTTGCTAGAATCTATAATCTTGAATTTAAAATCCTAACTCAGCTACTTACTGCTTGTGTATGTGTCATGATCTTTCCAAACCTCAATGTTCTGATATGAAAAATAAGGATAATAAAAGCAATTGCTCTGTAAGGTTGTTATGGGCATGAAACTAATTATTTCCTGTAAAATTTTTAACACACAGGAGGGGCACGATACATGTTAGCTTAAAAACGGTAATGTAAAAATGGTAGAAGTATGTTTACCTTGTAGAAGAGGGGTGCGATGAATAAATTAGATGACATGGTGCATAGCGCACGCCTGTAATGCTTACGGTAGACGTCACCTGGAAAGCACAGTAAAGTTTGTTCAGAGCAAAATCTATAAGTGCTCACTCTGTATTTTCCTCACTATTCTGTTCTAGCAAAGAGAAAAATTTAGCATTTCCTTGCCTCAGAAATTTTTTTGCTGAGCTAAAATAAAATACTGCGCAAATACTTTTCCATATCCTTTATTGTAAAAAGCCCAAGTTTATTGAAAAGATAATGTTGACTGTCCCAGAGAAAGAACAAAAAAAGGATTACGTGTTTTTTTGAGGTCAAGGAAAGAGGAAGATAAATTATTTTCTTCCCCTCATACATGGAAGAAGATGAAGGTTTACAGATCCTGCAGAGTTGGGTGTGTAGGGTGGAGGGAAAGATTTGCTTGAGGAAGTAGGAGCTAGACAGATTTACTAAATACTGCCCTGCCCCAGGTGTATGTAGACTAGAAAAAGAAATGCATCTCAACTTGATGAGACCTTTGATCTGAAACAGACGACATTCAAATGACTTCTAGCACAGCCTTATGAGAGATGACTGGAAAGACTTTCAGATGATTTGGGACTGTGCTTTATCTTAGGAAGAAAGAAATGGCAATACCAGCTGAGATCAATTTTCCACAAGAATGGGTGCTCAAAATAAACTTCAGGTAGCTTCATGAAGAGAAATCTAGAAATATAACAATTTCTTCCACACATAGAATTTTGGTGTAGCATCCATACGCACATCAACACACAGTTTATGAACTTGAAGCTCAAAAAGAAATTTGGGACTAAATGCAAAAATTAGAATTATCTGCATAGAGATGGAGTGGAAGGTACCGGGATGGTGCAGTCCTTTGGGGGAAATACACAGGTGTAAGAGTTCAAAGGAGAGAACCAGGGAGTAGGGATCCATAGTATAGAGAGAGAAGGTGAGTTAGAGACCGTAGAACACTTGTGAAAGCCATGGTCAGGTGTAAGGGTGCCAAAGAAAATGATGCTTATGCATACCAAAGTCTGCAGAGAGTTTCATGTTGTCAGACACAGGACATCCCAACTGGAATTTTAATGGTTGTTTGTGTTTCCATTCATGCTGGTGCATGAGGGTTGATTGTGCACTAGGAAGCAAGTTGAGTTCTTTAATCTATAAAGAACATCTAAATGGGAGGGAGTGTCTCATAGGAATATAATTGAAAATATTAACGAGTCTTGGTTCATTAACTGAAGTAATGTCCAAATAAGCCAGATAGTTTTATCCAGAGGAAAGTGTAAACTGTATTACTAAAAGTGGGAAAATATAAATGATAAGCAAAATCTCTGAAAGACAGTGTCCATGCCTGTTAACTTAATTGTGTTATCAAAGAACAATCTCTACATGATTTCAATGCTTTTAAATTAATTGAGACTGATTTTATGGCCCAACACATGGTCTATGATGGTGAAAGTACGAAGCACACATATCCTGCTTCTGTTGAGTGTAGCTTTCTCTAAATGTCAATAAGGTCAGGATAGTTGATAGTGTTGTTTTGATCTTCTACATTTTTATAGGCTTTTTTGTCTACTAATTATATAAATTGCTGAACAATGGATGTTAAAGTCTCCCACTATAGTCATAGAATTTTCTCATCTCTGTAATTTGCCAAATTTTGATTCACATATAGTAAGGCTGTTTTTAGGTGCCTATATATTTAAAGTTTTTAAGGCTTGAGAAGAATTTACCTTTTATCATTATGAAATATTCTTCTTTATATTTTGTATATTTGTCTTCAAGACTTTTATCTGATATTAAAATAGCCACCCAGCCTTCTTATGCTTTCTGTTTGCAAGCTATACAGCATATACAGTACAGACTATATGTACTCTTTCCATTCATTTATTTAATCTATTTGTATCTTTAAAGAGTTTCTCTTGTAGATGGCAGTTAGTTGAGTCTTGCTTTATGATGTATTCTGAGTGTCTCTACCTTTTAATGGGAGTTTTAGTCCATTAACATTTATGCAATTATTGATATTATTAGATTTAGACCTTATTTTATCTTATTTTATTACTTTAGGTGGCTTATTGTTTTCAATCACAATTATTTTGTTCCCCTGCTTCTCTTTACTGATTTCTTTTTTATTATTTGACTTTTTTTTAGTATTCCATTTTAATTTGTCTATTTGCTTCTAGCTATATTTGGTCAACACATTTAAATGTAACATAGTTATTTGAGGAGTTCCCGTCGTGGCGCAGTGGTTAACGAATCCGACTAGGAACCATGAGGTTGCGGGTTCGGTCCCTGCCCTTGATCAGTGGGTTAAGGATCTGGCGTTGCCATGAGCTGTGATGTAGGTTGCAGACGCGGCTCGGATCCCGCGTTGCTGTGGCTCTGGCGTGGGCCAGTGGCTACAGCTCTGATTCAACCCCTAGCCTGGGAACCTCCATATGCCGCGGGAGCAGCCCAAGAAATAGCAACAACAAAGGACAAAAAAATAAATAAAAATAAAAAAATAAATAAATGTAACATAGTTATTTGAAATAGTATATTTAATGATCAGAAGTATATAATAAAAGTAATATTTATGGTTATAATCTACTATTAAGGTCTTATTAGAATATTAAATCTCATTTCATTCTGTATAATTTTAGAAATGTGGAAATTTTATAGGGTTCCAGAAAAGAAAAACAGGAATGATAAAAAGGTTGGAACTAGAATAAAAGAAAACTGAGCAGACATAATTTGGCCTGAAAAAGAGAAAGCAAAGAGATAACTTTTGCCTTAAAATAGATGAAGTATTTTCATGTGGTAACCAGCTGTTTTCACCTCTACCCAAAAGAGGAGAAAATAACACTAATTGTTACAAGGTGGAAATTATGGTTGCCAAGGGGAAAAAGTCTTTACTAATACTGTAAATGTGCCATTGATGCTAAAGTTACTGGCAAATGTTAAATAACATATTTATCTTAATATCTTTAAGAAAGCATTCTGTATATCCTTGATATCTATCTGCCTGTCCTCATTTCTACAGAAAGCCCATAATCAATTTTACTTTGATTATTTTAAATTAGGTATAGATTATCTACTTGTAGGGAAGGATTAAATTATATTGAGGATTTAGTAAAATATTATAATTTTGAAATGAAATGCAAGTTATTCTCAACTTGATACACTTGAGGAAAATATCTAAAAAAATACTATTATTCATGGATAAGGTTGCAGATTTAGCAAATAAAATTACAGAATGCCCAGTTAAATTTGAATTTGAGATAAACAGTAAATTATTTTTAGCATGTTTCTTGCAATAACTGAAATATACCTATTCTAAAACATTATCTTTTTTGTCTTTTTAGAGCCATGCCAGTAGCATATGGAGGTTACCAGGCTAGGGGTCTAGTCCAAGCTATAGCTGCCAGCCTACACCAGAGTCACAGCAACACCAGATCCAAGCCGTGTCTGCAACCTACCCCACAGCTTATGGCAACACCGGATCCTTAACCCTCTGCGTGAGGCCAGGGATTGAACCTGCAACCTCATGGTTCCTAGTCAGCTTGCTTCTGCTGTGCCACAACCAGAAGTCCACTAAAAGTTTATTTATTATTTATTATTACAATATTTATTATTTTTTTGAAATTCAAATTTAAATGGGCAAGTGTACTTCATCTGGCTATGTTATTAAGGGATACATAAGCTTAAAAATTATAACAGCACTCGATGTCTTAGATCCTTTTTCTATGTAGGGGCAAGGAATGAGATGTTTGCCATGTATCTGGGGGTTTCTCTGAACTAATTAGATATATTGATAACTTTGGCCAGAGATGTGGGAGGTATGTTTCTGATACAGTGAATGGCTTTGTCAATATTTTCACTGTTAACTCTCACTGAACCATCCATAATCATCTACCAAAAGAAACCTGATTTTCAGAATACTTTCTATTAAGTTGTATGGATATAGACAAACAGCTTTCTCTCCTTTCTGTTTATGAAGTTGCAGACACTTATGGTACAGAAGTCGCTGGAGAGTGTACGACCTAAATGATGGCTATTGTGATTGTCTCCAAAGATGAGTGCCAAGAGTTCTTTCCCTCCGATCCTCACATCAAGAGATAGAGAGGATAAATTAGCATGATTGATCTTGAGACACTCTCTCGGAACCCAGATGTGATGCTGTGAGAAGCTCAAGTCACCTGGAGAAGCCGCTTTTGGGGATTTAACTACCTCAGTTGACTCCCAGCCCACAGTCAGCAGCAGCTGACAGTCATCCAAGTGACCCATCTGGGATACTGGCGAAGACTCACCTTAACCAAACTTTAGTCAAGCTCTTAAGAGCCCTTTTCCAGGTCAGTCTTTAACCTTAGCCTCATCCTTGCCAGACCTGCAGAACCTAGTTTTAGTCAGAATACTGCAAAGTCAGTTTGGAGAGAATCCTCCTCCCTCCTGACTTGGCGTCTGACCAGTCCTGCTGTCTAATCAATTCCTCGCTCACTTTCCTTTATATCTGATCACTCTGTTCTACCCTCAGAAAGAATCCTGCTCGGTCAGTTTAGAAAGAAAGAATTCCCCCTATTCTTGACATCTTCTCTTGGTAATTTTCTGGTAACCTCACAGTAATCTCCCCTCCTCAGGTCCCACAATTTACTTCAAATCCCCACTTGTTTTGTTTGGTTTTTTACAGCCACACCTGGGGCATGTGGAAGTTCCTGAATCTGAGCTGCAACTGCCAGCCTAAGCCACAGCCACAGCAACATGGGATCCAAGCCTCATCTGTGACCTATGCTGCAGCTTGCAGTCTCACTGGATCCTTAACCCACTACGCGAAGCCAGGGATGGAATCTGCACCCTCACAGTCACTATGTCATGTTCTTAACCCACTGAGCCACAACTAGAACTAGAACTCTCTGACTTTTTCTTGTATTGTTCAGAAATGAACCTAATTCTCTGCTGAGTTTTCTTTCTCCCTATTGCAGTAGTTCCTTAAAAATCTGTTTTCACCACTTTATTACCAGGCTCTGGTCTTCTTTAATAACATTGGACCCAGTTAAACTGTCAGATGATTATAACCTCAGCTGCCTGCAACATAGTGGGAGGCCCTAATTGGGAATCTTCAAGTTTAGATAGTCAACGTATAGAACTGTAATAAATAATGATAGATTATTGTTTTAAGCCACTAAGTTTTGGGGTAGTTTGTTTTGCAATCCGTAACTGGAATATTTATCTGAGGATGTTTTAGAAGGTGACAAATTCTCATCAACAGGGCACATTAGTGGATAAACAAAGTGTACCTTTCTGGTCAATATTAAGTACACTCTTTTAAAGGTATAAAAGTGTTTTCCTCATTATATAGCAAATAATACAGGATAGTGGGTGGCACTTATAGCTGAGTTGAAATGAGTGGAATCAATACTATTTTATCTTTATTACTTAAAAATAGAGGAATCAATACCAATAACAGATTCTATTTGTTTAATATCTTCTCCTCTGTTATTCCCATTAGCATTTTCATGATGTAACCTAATTTAATCATCATAATAAATATATGATGCTCCTGTTATTATCTCTATTTTACTAAAGAGGAAACCAAAGTCTAAAGTGGTTAAGTAATTGCATTTAATATTTCACAGTCAGGATTTAAATCAATGCCTTCTCATTTTCAATTCCACGCTCTTTTCCAGGACACTCAGGCCAGACTGAAATAATAAACTGAAATCCAAATCTGGAAGTATCAGCCCAGTTTATGAATTCTGAAGCCATTACTGTTCTGAGGAGTGAATACTGTTTTACTTTTGGGACATTCATACTGGGAGAGACTTGGTGTTTTCAGAAGTAATCACACAACAAAAAAAAATCACTTAGATTGAATTTCACTCTGGAGATGATAGTATTAGTTTCTTTCAAGTTTCAGTCTGGGTTTTATTTTAATGAGAACAAAATGTGCCTTTATGGAAGGAAATATAAAACCCAGAGAGGGAAGTGCCTTGAAACAGATCTCAGGATAGACAATGGCAGAGAAGCTACTAGAATCCTCACCTCCTGATTTCTACCTGAGAGACCTTCCCACCTCTCCAGAAATCTTGACGGTAATTTGGTAATATATGTGTGAGTTCCTAAGGAAAGCTCAGTAAAAAAAAAAAAATGCTTTCCATATGTGTTAAATCTAGACACCGTTTTGCAACTTCAGGAAATAAAAGGAAGCCTCCCCCCAAAAGTGCCAGGTATATCTCAGATGCCACTCAGTGGGAAGGGCTCCTCCCTGGACATCCTTAAAAACACACTGCTTGACACCCTACTTGTCATTTCTGTCCCCATAGTCGGGTCTTAATAAGATAATCCAGAGCAGTTCTGTCCAATAATATTTTTCACATTAATAGAAATGTTTTCTAATTAACACTGTCCAATAGGGTAACATTAGCCACAGGTAGCTACTGAGTGCTTGAAACGTAGCTGGTGAGACTGAGAAACTAAATTTCTAACTCTGTTGAATTTTAATTAATTTAAATTTAAATAGCTATGGTGGCTAGTGGTTACCTTATTGGACAGCTCAGGACAGACCACAAAGGGATCTTGCCCATCTTTGTAAAAAGGAGAAGCAGCCCTCTCTGCTTTCTGGACTAAGGAATTTCTGCTGTGTTGGGTCATGACGCTATGCAAGCACATGTCATTGGTTTTGAATCTTAAAATCATATTCAATTTTTCTAAAAGTTCATTTAAATTAATGTTTAATGCAATAGACTAGAAAAAGAAAAACAAAGTTCTATATGCTTCATCTACCAGGTGCTTTATTGTTCCTTCCTTTTTGCCTCACCTTCCTCCATCCAAACTAAGAACAATGGAAATGGGCTGGGAGTAGAGTTGTCAGATAAAATACAAGATGCACAGTTAAGTCTAATATATATTTTTAGTACAGGTATATCCCTTATACGAATTTTGGACAAATTACACTTTGATAATAGTATTTTAGCAACTATACTTCTAAAATGCCCAATTAATTTTGAATTTCAGATAAGCAACAAATAATATTTTTTTGCTTATCTGAAATTTGTTGCTTATCTGAAATTCAAAATTAATTGGACATTTTCGACGTTTAGTTGCTACAAATAGCCTAAGCTGGGAGAGGGGCACAAAACCAGCTTTGGGGAGATGGTTTGTACTCTCTAAGTAACAGAGAAAAAGAATAGTGCCAATTGGTGTCAGGGAAATTCTGAGAAGCTCTAAGCTCATGGGCAAGCCAGATAGACTGCTCATCTTCTCAGGACAGCAAGGTGAAAACTGCACAAAGCTACTCTAAGTAGGAGAAACTTGTAGGAAGCTTCAGTTTTCAGCTAGGTAGACTCATGGTGGTGTCAGTGAGATCTGGAATCATGGAGAATTATCACAAAATTTTTAGTCTCGTGTAACCACCACCTTGGTCAAGAAATAGAAAGTAATCTCCCCAAGTGCCTTGTTTCATCTTCTGGTCACTACCCCTTGCTCATCCTCAAAGATAATTGTTACACTGACTTCCTGCACCACACATGAGTTTTGCCTGGCTTTGGACTTTATGTAAGTGTGTCTTCTATAGTATAAGTTTGTTTCTGGAAGGAGCAGAGAGGCATTGGCCATCTCTCACATTACCTAATACACTCAGAAACAGAACACCTTCGATACTGCTCTTACTCTCCGTGGACGGTGGACTTCTATCTGTGGTTCTCTCTTACCCTTAGGCGATAGCCCTTTGTAGTCTCAACCATAATTCTGGGTGTTTCTCTCAGGTCTCCCCTCCTCAGTGGAACCTGGAATTCAGGTTTGATCTACTTGCCCTGTGTGATTCTGTCTGATGCTCTTTATCCTCACCTCAGTCTCCCAGGGAATCACATGCATCTCTAAGGCACAAGCTGCCTCCTCCCTGGCTCACCTCTCTGGATTCTCTTCTTCTCTTGGCTCTTGATTCTGTAGTTCTTCTCTGTTTTATTAGCTGTTTAATACCTTCAGGTGGATTTTTGCTTTTCAACTTAGCTAGTTATTCTCAGCAGAAAAGCCAGTTTTGGTTCCCCAGTTCGCCAATTCTAAAAGTAGATTCTTCAATATGTGTGATCTTTATGCATCCTCTACTCATGGACAGGACTGTAGACCCAATTCAGCCTCAGATCTAGCAGCGCTTCTGCCAGAGAAGGACACATTTCTGGGCCAGAATCAAGTTCTTTGGGATCCAGAAGATGAGATGAGTTTTACTGGGACATGTACCAAGGAAGAAGCAACAGCAGTATTTGGGCAGTGTTCATGCTGTCTCTTCTGTTCCAGCTAGGAAAACAAAAACTCAGTAATATGTTGAAATATGCTACAATGATTTTCCTAAATCTGGTTCATAAATTGAGGTCATGAGCTTTTATCTTTTTTTCTAAAAAAAAATAAATAAATAAAGGAGTTGACTATTACTGTTGAATCACATATAACAATTATACTGTCAAAAACCCATTTGTTAATTTAACATTCATTGAAGTTGAGTGATTAAATCCTAATAAATCAAGACCCCCTTCCCTTCAAATATATTCTTGGATTTCCCTAACATTGTGATAAGCTAGCTAGCACAAATAGGGTTTTTGGTCAAACTTAAAAGGGGTATGCAATAGTTAAAATGAAAGTTTCATGGAACGTTTTCTACTCACCCCATCCTCCAGCATAACAGCAGAAATGAAAAATGTAATATTGAGGCACACATGAGATAAAGTGAAATATTCTTTATTTGTTGCTATATCTTGTGCTATGATTGTGGTTTTAATAACTTTCTGGATGAATCACTGAGAAGAGCATTGACATGTTTTCAGTCCAAATTTCCGAAAGTATATTTTATTTTCTTCCCTCTGGACCTTAATTTTCTTCCTGGCTTTTGCCAGAGAGGAAAGATTGTCAATAATTTTATTATCTCTCATAGACAAAAGGTGGAAAGAAATTTTCCTGCCTAAATAATGTGTGGAAGCTACTGTATGACCCAGTAAATAATGTGTTAAATTACTTTTAGAATGTGATATATTTTCCCTGTCACCTCCAATACAAAATTTCTCTGTTTTGAAGTAGTATCATGGAATGTTATCATGATTTAACTAAAGAATTTTAGCTCTTGCTTCATTTCAGGTTTCTTACAATGAAGAGAACTTTTTTTTGTCTTGTTTTCTTTAAAGAATAGTTGTTTTACTATTGTGTGTTGTGTTTAGTGTCGTGTCAATTTCTGCTGTACAGCATAGTGACCAAATAATACATACACTGTTTTTCTCTTACTATACATATATCACACATTCTTTTTATACATACACTCTTTTGCTCATACTATAGTCCATCGTGTTCCATCCCAAGAGATTGGATATAGTTCTCTGCACTGTACAATAGAACTTTAAAGCCATTAGACTATCCACCCACTGGGGGACTAAGCTTTGCCAATGTTCCTCACTGGTGTGTCCTGCACACCCAGAAGTAGCTGGCATAGTAATGACCTTTGGTAAATACATGTTGAATAAACAAAGGAATAAAACTATAGAACTGTAGAATATTAGTGATTAAGTGAATTTCAGAGGTCATGGAGGCCAAACCCCTATTCCACCGATGGGGAAACTGTCAAGGTCCACATCTTCAAGTGACGCATTCAAAGTCAGAGAGGGCAGAATGATGGAGAAGCAGCTAAAACTCGTATCTAATCTCATGATCCCAGATATTAGTGCTCTTGTCATCCTGATATCATAAGTCCAAAACCCAATACAGTCTTGAGGTTAAAACTGAGAGGTGCCACCCAGGTCCCACTCCATCGAAGGATTTGCTGTTATAGTAAGCAGATTAACTTTTTTAAGTATCTGTAAAGAACCACATTAAATGAGGGACCATTTTCCTAAGGGTGTTTCTATACAGTGGGATATACAAAGACCCAGTTACTTCTGCTCAGTGTGGGGCAATGGGACAAGCTATAATTGTTGAATTTGCCAACATTTTGAACCCAGTTGAACACAGTTGAATTTCACCCTCTGCTCTATTCTGCTTCTTCTCCTTCCTTTTGACTGGTATTGATCCCTAATCAATAATTTTCATCCTAAACTCTTATCTCAATGCTTGCTTCTGGAGACCCCAAGCTTTGACTGGTACTCCACTAACTCCATCTCCTCTAAAAAATATTATAAAGTTGGATTTCTTTACACTATCTTTCAGGAGTCTCTTCTCTACAAATACCCATGTCAATAATATCTTTATATTGCCATCTGTTGCCACACCGCCCTATGAGCTTCATACTGAAGTTCCTTTCCTAATATCAAAGACTGTTTACTCCACCCACTAATTCCAAAAGTTACGATTTTTCTATTATACCACATTGTCCCAACAAAACTCTTTTCTCCAAAGTCCCATTCTTTTAGACCTCTCTTATATCATAAAGACAGTTAAGAAATCTAGTCACTTATGATGGAGCAATGATAATGTGAGAAAAAAGAATGTATACATATATGTGTAACTGGGTGACCGTGCTGTACAGTAGAAAAAAATAATGTATTGGGGAAATTAAAAAAAAACAAATTTATTAACAAAAAAAGTTAATCAAATAAATTAGCCTCCAGTATGTTGGCTTCCCTAATCAGTTATTTAATGGTAAGTCATTTAGTTATAAACTCTGCAAATATTTGTTCCATTTCTCTATTTCTCATGCCCCCCTGCAGTGACAAGTACATGCTTCCAAAATATTTATTAACTACTATTTTCTCTGTCTTTAACATGTTACCATCTTTAATTCTACCAACAAATTTATGTATGTCAGATACTACTATTGATATTTCTAGATATTATAATACCCATCTAGCAGTTAAGGACACTGAGGCTAAGAGACTTAAAAACAAAATCCAGGCTCACACAGCTGGTAAGTAGCAAATCAAGTTAAAATTCTCAACTGAATCTTCCTACTCTAAGTTTGAGGCTTCTTTTAGGCTCTAAAAGAGAAACAACAAATATTCAGACAATTTGTTGGCTGAAGACCTCTCACAGGACCTGTAAAGTGGCAGAAAACTGTTTTAGAAAGACAATCTATGCTTTGGAGACTCATGCACAGAAGTTTGAATCATGGCTTTGGGCAAGTTACATGACTTTCGTGGCTTTAACTACATTAACCATAAAATGGGGATGGTCTCTGCCATACATTTGCCATGTAGGCTAGAGATAATGGATTAACATTCCTTGCACAATGCCTGGCAAAAATGAAAAATGGTTATGATAACTGGTATCAGTAATGCAGTCTTTGTCTGAATGCGCTTCTTTAAAATTAGACATAGATTGTAAGGGGTGTGTTTACCTGTGGGATGAGAGGTCCAGGAAACATACTTCATTGCCCATTTCCTCAACTCCATGTTTATTCCAACTGAAGCATGACAAGTGTATTTTAACAATGGGTTCAACATACCCAAGAATATTTTAGTTAAAACAGCTCTACTTAAAAACATTTAGTTAAGTATTGAAATGGCACAAGACCATGACTGCAGCTTTTAACTAATCCTCTAGGCTCTTTATAACCAAATAATTACTCAGCTTTCACAGAAAGGTCAGGTAATGTCTTTGTTTTCATGGGTACATTTGAAGGGAATGGTACTAGCTTAACCTTATAGAAGTTTTGCCTAGAATAGTACTTTTCTTCAATGAAATGACAAACATTATTCAACATAGACTAATAAAATTCTGTAATTTTCTTTTCAAATAGGTAATTTAAATATTTACATGCTTAATTATAACTTTGGTGGCTGCTATTTCCCTTAATATAACTCTAAATAAGTGTAAAACAAAATAAAATAAATGAAGAGTGAAAATAATTGGGTAACTTTTGTTTAGTTTTCAGACTGTAAATGTTAAATGACAGCCATCCCATTTCTTGAAACTTCTCTTCTTATTATTCATAAATTCATGCAAATTATACTCATTTAGCTGGAGTTTCTTGCAGAACTTGATGGTATAATTATAACTACTGCCTTAGATTAGCAGTATCTCATTGACACTGAAAAGAATTATTTCACAATGGAATACTACTCAGCCACAAAAAGAACAAAATAATGCCATTTGTATGCAGCTAGAGCATCTCATACTAAGGGAAGTAAGTCAGAAAGAGAAAGACAAATGCCATATAATACCACTTACATGTGGAATCTAAAATATGGCACAAATGAATCTATCTACAAAATAGAAACAAACTCACAGACATGGCAAAGAGATTTGTGGTTGCCAAAGTAGAGGGGAGGAGGAGTAAAATGGACTGGGAGTTTTGGGTTAGTAGATGTAAACTATTACAATTAGAATGGGTAAGAAATGAGGTCCTACTGTATAGCACAGGAAAATATATCCAGTAACTTGTGATAGAACATGATAGAAGATAATATGAGCAAAATAATATATATATATATATATATATATATATATATATATATATGCATGACTGGATCATTTTGCTGTATAGCAGAAATTGATAGAAAATTGTATATCAACTACACTTTAATTAAAATATTTAAAAATATTTCAATGAAACATTTGACAAGGAGAGATTTCATGGGGAGAAAAAGGGTCACAGTTTTAAGGGAGAAAATTGGGTTTAAAAGACCTACTGCCCAATATTCAATTCCCTTTTCTTTTTCAATGATATAAGTAATTATTGGGAGTGGTAGCAGTGATGCTAGCAATATACTCCACTAAAATACTATATCTCTCAGTCACTTTGAGGATAAAAGTTTTTAAACAACTGCATTTTGCTCAATGAGATGTAAGTGAAATTTGTTGTCAGACATGGAGGAAAAAAAAAACCTCAAAAGGAGCTCTATCATAGCTGGCATGTTCTAATTGTCCCTAACTCTTTTTTCTCTTCCTACCTGAAACAAGAACATATGTCATCCCCTGCATATCCATGCAGAGATAAACACAGATAGAGATGGCTAGGTTGAAAGAGAGAGTCTGGATCCCTGATTCTATCATGGAACTATTATAAGAGGCCTAAGAATCCTCTTCCAGATTTCCAGTTACATGAGAAAAAGTCAACTTTGCACTATTTTAAAGTTGCTGGTTCCTGCAACCAAGAGCTGAATATAATTCTTAAGTGGTAAGGGGATATACTTTGAAATTAATAATAAAAAAACTGGACATATCTATTTTTTTTCCTTAACATAAACTACAGAGAGTAAAATGAAATAAATCTTCTTGGCTGTCAGGGAAAAGAGAATATAAAAGGAAATTTTTTAAATGTTTGAGAAAAACAAGATTCTAGGTTTTGAGATACTTGACAGCAGAGATTGTGCTTTATTTTGTGTTGCTTCTCTAGCGCCCAGGACAAAGTAGTACACTGAAATGTAGGGTGGCCAAGGATCCCCACTTGCCTGAGGCTTTCTGAGTTTTAGCACTGAGAGTCCCTACTCCCAGAAAACCCCTCCACCTCAGGCAAGTCAGGATAGCTGGTCACCCTACTGCAGGTACCCAATCCATTTCATGTATTGAAAAAACGAAGCCAGAGGGGAGTCTATATCCTGTGCCAGAGAACCCTGTTCTCATGCCTTCCCTCTTCCAGAGCTTTATTAATTGCCTGGATGAGGACATCAGTAGAACAAAAGTCAAATTAGTAGAAAACAAAAAGAAGAAAGAACAGATATTTTGGAATCCAAATCCCAAAATATTTTTATACACTAGATGATGGACCAATTATTACTAGAGAATTGGGACAGGTATTGTTTTACTTGTGAAACTAGAGTGTGTAAGGGTGGGGGGAGTTGGTTGGTTGTATTGGGACAGGTATTGTTTTACCTGTGAAACGAGAGTGTGTATGGGTATATGAGAGCTCTGCTTATTTAATAATGTGGCTTCCCCATAAAACTAAGATATCCTTAGCCTAGTCCCAAGAGTTGGACCTTTGGTTTCCATGCTGGGTGAGAGGCTGTAAGTGCCATGGCAGTCAGGTAGATTTCTGTCCAGAGGACACTGATCGGGAAACACACAGCACATTCTTACCCCAAGAGACTGTACAGTAGGAATTCCTGCATTTTAATAAGGATGAAAGGAAAGACTCTAAAAGTGATTGCCCAACATTGTTGGGGGTAAACATGGAGACATTTTGGAGTTAATGGTATGACTTTGGGCAACTTTCTTTACTTCTTATTTCTCTCTTCCATGAAATGAGAAAACTGGACTAGGGTATCTTTGACTTAAATATTACAACTCCATGCTAGAACATTTTGTGTGAATAAGGATAACATAGTCTCTAAGTAAATACAAAAAGGTTATGAAGTTCCTTATACCCTACCACAGCATCATGCAAATATATGCTCAAATGTAAGCAGCCCATGGGCACTTTTCTCAGGACCCATTTTTGAGCCAAGCTTTTAGTTATATTTTAGCACAGGATCCTCTTTGTCTAATGAACAGCTACTTTGAGCTACTTTGTGGTCCTAATAACTACTGCCATTTAGAACAAGAGAAAAATTGCCCCATCAAATTGGGTATCCATTTTTCTAATGTTCTTTCTATTTTAGATGAGAAGGACCTGATCTTCTATTATTATAATTTGGAAGGGAGGGGAGGGAGTTGAAGTCTGATTCAATGTGATTTTTCATTTAACAGGAGAAAGAGCACATTAGTAAATTTCCTTTCATTTTTATAAAATAGAGTTTTGAGTCACATGACCATTTCTAAAGGACATCTATGCTGCAGAACTTGGCTTTCTCCATGGTATATACCATGTATGCAACCACCAACTAGTTAATGTTAGAGTAAAGACAACCTTTTATTTATCTTAGAGTAAAAACTTACCATTTATTTAGCACCCGCAAGGAGCAGATACTGAGCTATATAGCTTTCCTTCAAACCTTTGAAAGGCAAAGAGTTAAGTCATGAGGCCAGGATTTGCAGCCATATCTGTCTGACTCTACAGCACAAAGTTGCACAGATAGTATCTCTTTCAAGTTGCCACTGGAGATGATATTACACATGAGGATAGAGTTATGTGTTGCTTTGTGAATTACTTTTATTTCAAAGGCACTGGTGACATGGCCATTTGTCAAAGCATTGATTGCTCTCACATGACAAGTCATAAAATGCCTTCTCTTTGGTCTGTCTTTTGATCATTATTTTTAAATATGTGCTCAGGGTGTCTTGCTTTCTGTTGAATTCCAATGAAAGAATCCAGATTCCCTGAGGACAGGGGATATGATAAGGACAGGTAACCTGAGCCTAAAAATGGTTAATAAATTCAGGCTACTCTTAGTTTCCTCTGTAAATAAGTTAACACTCCTCAGGCATTCTTGCAGAGAAAAATTGTATTTTAGTGGGTAAGATGGAAAAGAAGGAAATATTGAAACTGGAAGAAATGTAGAGCAAGGGAAACAGATATCATCCCCAAATCTTGGGCAAATCAGTGGGCACTCTAGCATCTACATGGCAACAAGAGAAACCCAGCCTAGACACTTGCTTAGAACAATTGCTGATAATGAAAATTAAAGCACCATCACAGCAAAACCTGTAAGATATGATTGAAGTAGAAATCTGGTAAAAGCCCTATCTTTAAAAGAGAAAAATATATGAATTAAGCTTTTAATCTATGATATGACAGTCATCTACTAGTTAACATGGAACTTCACGGAGTCTGAGCCCTGACAAATGGCAAATAGTAAGTCAGACAGGTGTAATCCCTTAGAGAATTAAAGCATCCTGAAGCAAGTCTATTATTCAATATTTTGAAATGATATTAAAAAGACATTATCCTTTTGCCTCATGCCAGGTTTTAGATGTTTATATAAGGAAACAAAATAATCAAAAAGTATGTAGAAATTATGAAATCATGGTCATTCATCCCCTTCTCAAGACACAGCAAAGATTTGGCTGAGGACACCTGCCTTTGGCCTTTGTGAAGCCAGGATGGCTCAGAGAATTCCATCTGCCAGGGTTGCCACTACTAAACCTTAGCCTGAGAGAGGAGCACAGGCTTCTCAATTCTCAGGTCTCCCAAATTTTCTGGATTCCATTGCCTTTCTATCTTGAGGGAAACTACAGGCTATGGGCCCCCACTCAACTCTCACCGGCATCTAACTCTCCCCTTCCTTCTCTGGTCTAAAGGTGTATTTGCTTTTTGGGCTGAGAGGTGAAAAGGTTGAGGGAGTAGGAGTGAAATTAAAAACTGGCTCAGCAAATATTCATTCAATATTTTTCTTCCATATACTTTATATGACTAGGCTGAGGCTTTTCGACTGAGTCTCCTCAGACATGACACTTGTAATCTTGTATCTGGAAAATCTTTACAGGGAAATTTTTTAAGATTAAAATGGAATCCTCCAATACCAGCCAATGCCTTATACTAGGTAGCTTGGCAACACGGCCTATGTGTTTTTCCTATATAATACAATATTATATACCACTAAAATTCATGTTGTAGGAGAATACTATTGAATGATATGTGAGGTGAATTTCTTTTCTTTTTTCTTTCTTTTTTTTTTTGTCTTTTTAAGGCTGCACCTGCAGCATATGGAGGTTCCCAGGCTATGGGTCGAATCAGAGCTGTGGCCACCGGCCTACACCACAGCCACAGCAACACCAGATCCAAGCCACATCTGCGACCTACACCATAGCTCACAGCAACGCTGGATCCTTAACCCACTGAGCAAGGCCAGGGATAGAATGTATGTCCTCATGGATGCTAGTAGGGTTCATTAACCACTGGGCCACTGAGAAATGATGGGAACTCCCCATGAGGTGAATTTCAATTCTAAAAAATAAACCCCTATGTATTATATGCAACAAAAATACAGATAAACACCCATCAACAAACTCTCAGTGATTATCTCTAAGTAGTGAGATTATGCATGGTTTTAATTTTATTCCTATTTTCATTTTTTAGTGTCTCCAAAATACTCTCATGAATATGTGTTACTTCTGTAATAAAAAAATTCAACAGAAAATAGCACTAAATGAGCTATGGCATTTCCTGATCCCAAATAGCTCATGATTAGAAGATATTATTCTCTTGAGACCCTGTGGGAGGTGGGTTCCATCCAGGGGATGACTCAGGAGCCATGGAGGCTCCTCCAGACTCAAAACTGAGTAAACTTTTACTATACTAAAGTGTCCTCTGAGCAGCAACTGCGGGGAAGGGGAGGACAGGAATTCACTCTGAACAGAAAGGGAACCCCCAGTGTAATATTGTGAGTGTTAAGTAAATAATGGAACAACTATTGACTGTATTACATTAGGTTTTATAATGCCATAGGTCAGGATTTTCAAAATTTAACAAAAATGAAGAGTTTGGGAGACCAAGATTAGAAGTGTTCAGAAAGGAAACACTAAAGATAAAATATAAATATGGGAAATAGTATGATTCCAAATTGCATGGCCTCAGGAGACTCTAGAACATACAAGAGAGGTGGTAGCAAAGTTGTGGAATATCTGAAGTCTAGTACCGATGTTAAGAAATAATAACACCTGTGTTGCCTAAAGAAGAAACACAGGTGGACCTCTAGCAGAGTACCTCCAATTTTGTGCTTCCCATTCCCAAGTCATCCTTCGCTCTGCCACCTCCCTGCCCTTTGTTCTGATAATTAGACTTATGCTTGGGATTTGCCTAAGGTGATGATGATTTCTGACTTTATCTAGAAAAAGTTCTAAAGGTCATTCTTATGATCCTATCTAAAAATATTGGAAATGTCATCCTGTGATGGGCAAGTGGAGTCGTACTACTCAGACTTTCTCCGTAGCACCAAGGCATGCATTATGTGAATTTATGGCTTCCCTCTATGTATGGTAAAGGTGTACATAAAAGCTGTATTCCTGAATTTCCTTAAGAATCCACTTTGGAATAATCTTTCAGAAAATTATCCAAAACTTCTTTGCATATAATTATATTGTAAGGGTGAAACATCTTTTGGGATAATGAGTTTTGGGTAGCAGTGCATGTCATAAAACTAATTAGAACTAGAATCACTAAATCAAGGTTCAAAAGTGTTCTTTATTGCCAGCTTGGACAAATCTTTCTCTGCGACTCTCTGTTGTCTCAATCCTAAATGGAAAAAAAAATAACTTCTATGCTCTTAGAACTGTTGTAAATGTGAAATTTTATGAAGTATTTCACAAATATCACAACATTCTTTCCATTTATTATCTACTCTGCAAAGTAATATTTCTCTACATTTTTCCTGGAACTTTTGTTTTAATATAAAATAGTGAAAATGCATTGAGTTGTATTCCTCCTAGATATGACAAAGAAGTTACTTTATGCATTTAATCTTCATAATTACAATCATCTATCAATCTTTATCTTTCCAGGTGATCATTCTATTTTAATAGTTTAACTTCCCTTTACTCCCTGATAAAGCTAGGGCCCTTTGGGAGACAATGAGTAAGATTTTTCTACTATGATGGTTATTCCCAATCTGTAGGTCCACATTAAAATTTAACATTTTCAACAATTGCTAGAGTATTGCTACCACCTCTTTAAAATGGAGGAGATGCCTTTCCACATAATAAAGGCATGGGGATGGGTATATAAAAAACTTAAGATGAGGGAGTTCCTATAGTGCCTCAGTGGTTAATGACTCCAGCTGGTATCTATGAGGATGCAGGTTCAATCCCTGGCCTTGCTTGGTGGGTTAAGGATCTGGCATTGCTGTAGGCTCAGATCACATCTTGGTATAGCTGGGGCCTCGGCCGGCAGCTGCAGCTCTGATTCAACCCCTAGCCCCTAGCCTGAGAACCTCCATATGCAATACATGCAGCCCTAAAAAGACAATAAATAAATAAATAATTTAAAATCAGGACTTGGAGATCAGATTAAAAGTGTGTTGTTGTTAAGAATTTATCATCCCGTTTTTATCCCCTTTAGTCATCTCTTGGCCCTCCAAGCATATTTCTTGAACTCTACTAAAGATAAGAACTTATAAAAATAACAGAGATAGTATCCTTATCCTTAAAGCTTATGATCATGATAGGAAGGTGTATCATACATAAGAAACACAATAGGAATATTTATAAAAGGCTGAAAAATGCTATTGACCACAGGAACTATCATTCCCAACTCTGTACACAGTCATGGTAATCCAGTTACAAGATTAAGATGATGAAGTGCTCAAAAGCTCCAAGTTTTAGAAACCTTAGAATTTTATATAGAATAAGATCTCCTCTTCGTCCTGTCTTTATATTCCCTTTGCAATTCAATCACTCCACCTGCCCATTATACAATATCCCACATCCATAAAAAGGAGAAGAGGCCATTGCCAGAAAGAGGAAAGAACCAGTGTTGGCTTTGTGGATATCCAGGGACTTCAAGTTCTCTGAGAGGTGGAGATTTGTTATTCTAGCCAATCGAGATGTGACCACCAGTGCCTTGGTGCCAATGATCCTACTCAACATACAAGACAAACATCTTTGATACATAGTCCTGACCAAGGAACGGTCAGAAATTACTTCCTGGTTCTATCCTTATCATGCATAAGACTATGACAGTTTTTAATTTTAAACAAGATATAGAATTTCTCCACAAATATAGGGTATTGAAGAGTGTTTTAATGATTCTAAAAGAGGAATGTAAATGTAAGAAAGACAATCAGGGGTGGAAGTGGGATTGAGGGAAGTTTGAAATTTTCTCTGAATCCTCTTACTTCCAGAAATCAGATGCCTTAGTTCCATTTCTTTGCAGGCCTCTCCAATCCAAAGTATAGTGTAACTAATGTTGCCTTGGGCAGAGTGGACCGTGTGTACTATGGGTGTTTAGAGAGAAGAGACCACAGGTATCTTAGTGGATTTGGGAAGGTTTCATGGAAGAGGTAAAATTTCAGCCAACAAAAGAGATTAAAAGACTACAAAAGGAGGTAAGCAAGACATTCTTCAGCACAGAAAACATGAAGTTGATTCATATGAAAGTAACTTAAGGTTTACAATCTCTCCTTCATTCTAAGTTTTCCGTAACACTTATTTCCCTTCATTCTCCAATCTGCAAGGACACAGAGATGAGGAATTTATTAAACTAATTTCTTAATTCCTAATTGCAGCCTCTTTATTTATCTGAGAAAATAAGTTTTATCTTAAGTGGCTAATTCACATGCCTCTTCCTTCAACAACATACATTGTAAAGTCCCTACTTTGTGAAAAAAATGTTTAAAATAGTCTACCTTGCTACTTTTTAAATTATTCACCATATTCAAATACTTGACGCCAGAATCCCATGCTAAGAGCATGGGATTTAGAATAATGTGTTTTTTTCTCCCCACTGTAATCAGCTGCTGCTGGTTTTTCTCTTTTGCAGAATTTATGACTTGTATGTTTTAGTGTTGCTATGGTTATCCCAGCTTCTTCCCTTTGGTCTGTTAACAATGAATATTTTAGATATCTTGTACTTTATACCGTTACTGAAGTTTTTTTTTTTCCTACTGCATGATATGAAGCTAGAATCAATATCTCTTTCTTTCTACTACAGTTATTTATGAGAAAATAAACTCTCACTGATTCAAAGCCTAAAAGAAGGTTTATTGTGGATAAGCCAGAATTTTAATGCAGGTGGAAGCGAAACCTTCAGAAACAAGTCCCTCTCACAAGGCAGGAGATGCTGACCTTGGGTTTCTCACCATTCCCCCTTGGCGATAATCTGTGCTTTAATTCTTTCCAGCCTGAGTCTCACTCTTCTCTTTTTTCATCTATCTATCTCAAGCTAGGAACCTGTGACTCTCATTTTCTGCAGGGTTTCACCTTAAATGGAAGAAAATGAAAAACTCACACTCGTGTCTGAGAGTGGGGGAACCTCAAAAGGAGAGAGTTCTCGCCACTGGGATTGAGTCACACATTACAAATTATGGAGAATTATAGAA
The DNA here is from genome assembly GCF_016906955.1 of Phacochoerus africanus. Classification (NCBI taxonomy): domain Eukaryota; kingdom Metazoa; phylum Chordata; class Mammalia; order Artiodactyla; family Suidae; genus Phacochoerus; species Phacochoerus africanus. The sequence goes on from NC_062546.1 coordinate 190,741,921, forward strand.
GAATAGGGGAAGAGTACAAGTACACGAAATTCTTCTTCTTATTTGTCAAATCGCATTGCTATCTAAATCTAATCCTAGTGAGCCAATGCTCTGAATTACTGTTACAGCAATCAGTGTTTAGAATGAAGTGAGTGATGTAAAGAATAAACATTTTTAAGCTGGGCCGGATGTTGTGGATCTCTGACCTCTGGTGTGAATTTGCAGTATTAGTTTTCAAGGCTATATTTTGCATGGTTTCTTCCCAGGTGCTCTGGGGCTTTTGGATTTGAAAAGAAATCTCTCCCAAGAACATAGATAAGTGAGTTAAGGTAGCTACAATCCTCGCTAACCTGAATTTGAGTTTTACTTATAAAAATAGAACTATAACTGGGTATTCTTTCTCCAACTATTCATTTTAAAATGTACAAACCAGTTTGGGTTTCCAAAGGAAATCCTGTTTTTTGCTCCCCCCATGGGTTATAAAATGCTTTTTAACAAAGTTTAGCTAACCTTATCACTTCTCAAGGACTTGGACTCCTTGCTCTGACTATCCTTGCCAACTACCAGGATGAGATTGTTTTGACTGGCACATGTCTTCTTTCCCACTACATGGCTTCACTGGACATAGGAGCAGCATCTTAAATTGTTGATGCCAGAATTTAGCAGAGTGCCTGCCAAAGCACAAGTGCTCAATAAATGCTCATTAAATTGAAATTTTTACCCTCTTAAATGGCTCAAGAGATAAATAGATATAATCTTATTATAGACCCTGAGTGAGGTTTCTGTGATCCAGAGGTAAAGCAATAGTGTGAGGCTGTTCTCCTATAGCCTAATTCCCAGGACAGTAATTTTGTATTGATTAACTTATAAATCAGAAGCATTACACTTTCTAGTCAAAATTCATGTCTACTATCAGCTGTCGGTTTGTCCTTCCATAGTACCTGGGAAGCATTATTAATAAGTCAGAGCTTGTATGTTTATTACGTATGATCAGTTCCCAAGAGGACATGGAGTGACTTACAGAAATATTTATACCATATATGTTTATTTAAAATAAAGAGTCATAAGTGGCAAAGTGGGAAGCATATGGAGGAAGGAACGCCTTTCCAAGAAAAAAAAAATGAGCAAAGCAAGGGTCTTGCTTGACCTCATCTCTAATAATGGTTAGGACTGGTTGAGCATAATTGGATTCAAGAGGGATCACAGTACAAGCAGAGGTGATGAAAGGAAGGGCTGTGCATAGATCTTCTAGAAATGAGGTCTAAGACAAAGGCATGGCCAGGGATAAAGAAATTAGACTCAACCACCATAAAGACAACAAGCATTTATTGAAGGGCTTTAAGCAAGATAATGAATGAGATAAATCAGACTTGTGTCTTTAGAAAGATTCATTCTAGACTTTAATTTTTAAAGTCTACTGTACATGGATAATTTTGGCTGTAGAAAGACACCCATACTGGAAGCTTTTACATCAGCCTACATGGGGATAAACTGTGGGTAAAGAGGAAGAATGGATATGAGCCTTTTAAAAGGAAGGTGAAACAACAAGAGCTGTCCCTCAGTGTAGAATATGTTGGAGAAGGAAGAGCATAAATGACCACATGACTTCTACGATTGTCTTGATGATGACTGTCTCATTCATCAAGATGAGGACTGTAGGAGAAAGAGCAAGAACGTTTTGAATATGTTGAGTTTCCTGAGGTGGTGGAGAAGAGGAGGAGAGTGTGCTACTCAAAAATATTTTAAGTCGTTATGTGTATATGTGTGACCGAATCACTTTATTGTACACCAGAAATTATCACAGTTTTGCAAATCAACTCTACTTCAATAAAACTTAAAAAAATTAAAAAAACAAACAAAAATATTTTACATCAATAGGACAGAAGAAGGACTAGAAGTCATCATTTATATTCTTTACTGTTCAATGCTATGATACACATTGGTCCTTGGGGAGGATTTAAGGAGAAGTTTCTATAAACTACCATCTGTTAAATGTCTGTAATCGATCATATGCATCTGTTCTTCACAAAGCCAAGAAAAGAGCAATAAATACAGTAAATATTTTTGTGGTTTCCAGATCTGTGCCAGGAGTGGCAGTCCAGAGGTGCTGCATCAAACACACAGGGACGCTGCAGGAACTTTTATATTTTTAAGGAAAATACAGCAGCACCTGTCAAGTGCTATTGGACAGATATTATCAAATTGTCTAGACCTAACTACTTTATAAGAAGAAGTGTTTAAGTATTACTTTTGACTCAGAAACACCATGAAAGAATTACTGAGACACTAAAGACATAGTGGACAGAAAAACTTGGTAATCTCTGCACCATTATAATATTCCCGACAGATTTCTCGTGAAGTAACATTAGACTCTCTCCAGAATCATAAATGGGTAAACATATCCCAGAAGTTGTCTCACTACTAGTTTTGACAGTCAAGACATATTCTCCCACAATAACTTGTCTTAATTGAGTGTTTGAGTATCTAGTAGTTAGTTTACAATGGGATTTAAATTTGTGAATTTCCCGTTAGGACTTGGGAGTTTTGTTTTGCAAATGTTTTTCACTTGGCCTGGATTTTATGTTAGCTGTTCAGTGGTTACTATCAACCAAGTCACCTCCACATTTTCCCAAACATGCAATGAGTAAAAATGATTTTGTTTTACACCAATCCATGAATAAGCTATAAGCGGGGAAGTTTTTTTCTTACGATACCAAGTTTAAAATTTTCCTCATACAGGACCTCAACCAGTAGAGTCAAAACCCTGAAGGTATCTCATTCCTCTCTACTCCTTCTCACTATCAATACTAACAATTGACAACAACGAAAGTAAGGATCAAGGTCGGGAAAAATAATGACTTACTTTCTAGCTAAACCAAAGTATCTACCTTAGTCATGGATTATAACCTTAGCCTGAAGCCTAGAGGAATAAACACAATTCCTTCTAGATCTTCCCCCTAAATACATTTCCTTTCATCACCACATTTATTTAGTAGTACGTGAAATGGGGGAGCTTTTCATTAAGATATTACTATTCCACCCCCCCAAAAAAAGTTTTATCAAAATTTAATGTGCAGAAGAATCACCTATGGAGCTTTTGCTAAAAAAACAGAGTTTCGAAATCCACTCTCAGAGTTTATGTTTCAAGAGATGTAAATGACGATCCAAGGATCTATGTTTGAAACCAGACCCTCAAGCGACTCTAAGGTGGGTGTTTCTTGGATCATATTTCGAGTAACTTTGCTCGAGGAATTTTCCCTGGAAAATCAGATATCCATTGTGTTTTAGCTTCCAGTTCATCCTCAAAATGTCTATAAAGTTCTTAGATTCAGGGCTTTAGAAATATTTTCACCATGATACTTTCCCAAAGGGACAGAGAGCAAATTTCTAGTCACAAGCATGAAGACTCCTTGCCATTTGCCTTAACATTCAATTATTTTTACAGGTTCCCTTGTAAGAAAAAAAAAAAAAGAGGGATGGAAATAAATTGTTACGGTTATCTATTGTTCTCAATTTATTCACAACAAGGACTGTGAGTTCTTATTTCAGTGAATGAAATGTCAGTACTTTAAAATTCCTGTGAGTAATCTCTATCCAAAAATTATGCCAGCTTGCTTTTAAAACATTACTAAGTAACAAGAGAGTGATCTGCTTAAAGAACCTTTCTCAAAGGAACTAACAGAATTGTGATTGTGTCTCATCACCACCTATCATCTCTGTTGGAATTAGGGTTATTAAAGGGGCCAGAATATCTTGGAAGAAAGTACCCAGCTGAGGGGAAAGTCTTTGTTCCTCCTCAAAAAGTTGGGGTGTGAGGTGGTGTCCCATCTCTTCTTAGATAAGAAAAAAACTTTCTCAAAATTAAGCCAAGTCCTAAAGTCTACCTGGTGATAATTAAACATTATGAATGCTGCTTTTAAAAGAGAACAAAGATACAGAAGACCCCATGGTCTATAGGTCTCTTGTTGCCCTGAAACTTCTGCTTCTTTGATTATCTTAAAAGAACTAAAATTATGTCCAGGCTAGAGACTAAAAGGCCATTGAAATATTACTGGATACCTAAGAAGATAGAATGTGCATATGGAGTATTAAGGAAAATAGCATCCAATTTAAGAAAGAAATCAAACTTGAAAGGGATAGATTCCTGCTTAGGAGTTTGGAGGCAAACTCCTAGACTATCAGTGATCAGAATTTTACCCTGTTCAGTGTAGGTATTTGGTAAGATGTTGGCTCAGAGTCAGACTGTTGAGGTTTTAATTTCTCCTCTGTTACCTGTGACTTGTAACTTCAGACAAGTTATTCAGCCGCTCTACCTCTCCATGTTCTTATCTGAAAATGGAAATAACAAAAATACATATCCAATAACTTCAGTGGTTGGGACAATCCATCAAGATATTCCATTTGATATGTTCTTATCAATGACTCTTCCTCAAATGGGAAAAGCCATCTTACATTTAGGGTCCTATCAACCACATTTGAGGTCTTAGTCCTTGGGAAAAATGTACCAGAGAATCTATCAGACCAGAAATATTATAACTACGGCCTTCTCGTGACTAAGTATATTCTAGTTAATATAGCACACATTACATTGTATCATAGCATCTTCTACTTCCAAACTTGTTAGTTGAGTAGCCAAATTAATCTTAGCAAAGACATAGCACAGCCACCTGCTTCTCAATGGATAAGATTCTAGATCAATGCTCCTTCACAGAGCAAGTCTCTTTGGTTAGTCAGCCAACTGAAGGAAGTTTTCATGGGCTGCCCTTACAAAATGAAAGGGAGCAGAAGAGGACTTTGATTGGAAGGACTGAGAAAGGACTACTTTATGAGGCAAAGTTGGAAATATCATCCTTCATATTGTGTAGCTGAAGAGAAAATGTCACTAAGGGGGAGGGGGGATAGACTCAAATGTACTTACCAATGTAGAACAAACAAACTCTCCCCAATTAAAAGGATATAAAAACAGCTGCAACAAGATAAAAGTGACTCATTTTTGAGCGTTTGCAATTTTTTCTCCCCTATGCCTCATTAAACTTGCCAGAGAAGTTCGTAATTGCTAGAGTATTGCTACCACCTCTTAAAATGGAGGTTATGCCTTTCCACATAATAAAGGCATGGAGATGGGGGGGGAGTGAGAAATGAGCATTTTCACTCATTAAGTAACAAAGAGCTAACACGCATTAGGTAGCGAGTAAGTTTGAAGAAAACTTGAGAGAGAGTTTGCTCAAGCAGTTGCAAGATGTGATAGGTATGAAAAAAGGAGAGAAAGTAAGAGCATTTGCCATTAATCATGTGTTTTGTGTTTCTTAGTAGTTTATATGACATGTGAGTAAAAGATTCTAGGTCCTTTAATATTTTTGGCTGCTGGGCTGTGTGTTCTTGTCTGCAACAAAATTCTTGAACTAAAGCAATGCGTCATTAGCAATAAGGGTTCCACAAAACACACTATAATGATCCAAATCCTGAAGAATGAATAAGTCTACTTTTAGAGACTTTAGTATTCCCCCAATACCACCCCAGCTTGGGTAGATGAACAACAAATAGGAGAAGGCTATCTCAGCTGCCTTTCAAAATCTTGATGAATTTTCCGAAAGAAGAAAAGACCCAGGGCCAAAAGCTAGGTTGATCATTCGCTTCTCCCTGGACTGCAGCAGTCTAATCAGTCATGGAATCTCCACCAAGGAGAAAGTGGAATGATGAGAGTCATGTTGCAGAAGTACAGCTGGATCCGTCTAAAACCACACCCTGCTGGCCTGACCTCAACTCTTACCAGCATTCTCACCACGTCAGTTTTAGAGGATGGAAATGAAAAGACTCACAAACTGGAAAGCTTCTCCTTTAATTCTATAGAGAAAAGACAATAACTAAATAAGATATGTAGTAAAGGCAGGTGGATGTAGAACAGAGACTAGGAATCTGATACCTCCTGATACTAGGAAACTGATAACTATTTTTCCCTTGGGAAAATGTAGAAGCATGGAATCTTCATAAAAGCCAGAACAAAGATTTTGCCTTGTGTTTCTAACTGGCATGTAATCAAAGTACTACTTCTTCCCCCTCCTGTTGGGTACCATGTCTCTCTTAAGTTCAATAGTTTTGAACATAGCTTCCAAAATTTAGTACCTTATGAAAAAACTAGCAAATACAATGTCAGGGAAAGCAATGTTCCCATATTTTTTGACACATCAGATGGGTGGAATCACAGCTGCCCTGAGTAACTGGATTGTCCTGAGAAACCTGAGAAATGAGGAGCAATATATTCTATAGAGCTGATGTCAAATCAGGTGGGAAATCTTTAAAGGGGAGATGAAGGAATAGCTGCATGAAGATGTTTGCTATTCTTCCTTGGGTAAGGATTGGGCTTATACAATGGCTGGGTTTTTTTTCCATAAACATACTCATTGTCTACCATAATAAAGACAAATTAGAACTAAATAGTAAAATGAAAAATGTAACTTAGAAAAAAATAATTAAAAATAAAATGATGAAATATTAAATTTGCAAAAGGAAATAAAAATCTGTGTAATAATAGGATTCAGGAAACCCAGAATTCATTCATTCAAGTTGAAAGAGTAAGAAAAAAATAAATATTTGCATTTAAAATGATTGAGAATAAAATAAAACCTAAATGAAAAAGGAGATGGAAAGCTAAAACCAGAGATATTAAAAATTAAGGGGCTCAAGAAAAATAATGAAACTATCGAATTCTGAGTTGTGGGAAGAAAATACAAACTAGATTAAAAGAAATGAGAAGGTTGTAAAAAAATTTAAAATAAGACACAATAAACGTTAAGATATCATGAAATGAATAAATAATAAAAAAATGAGGAGTTCCTAATCAAGAAACTTTGGAAATTAAAAAGAAGATAGATTATAAAATGTAAAAAGAACAAGGAAAGAAAAACCAAAGCAAAAAAAATCTGAACACCAAAATGTACTAAAAAATGCAGTGATAACTTATTGCTATTTGTTTTATTGTTTTATTTCTCTTTTAAATTAATGGAGAAACTCTTGATAGAATAAGGAATAGAAACGTTAGCACTGGAAACTCAGTGAATGCAAAAGCAAGTGGCAGAAGATGTTATAAAGAACAACTTGGTCCCCATGCTGTACAGCGGAAAAAAATAGATAGAATGAAAAAAAAAAAAAAAAAGGACATTTTCGCCATGTCCCTATAGCACAAGACTTCCTGGGGGAGCTGAGGCAAAGATGAGAATGGCACTCTTAGACCAGGTTCATACTTGAATTACCTGGGAGCTTCTAAAAATTGCCTATGTTGTGCCTTACCCAACACCAAGTAATTTGGTCAGGATTTCTAACAGTGAAGCCCCAGATGATTTCAATATGTCACCAGCCTTGAGAACTACTCCCTTAAACTCCTGCCCATCAACATTTGCCCAGGTACTCAAGCTTCCAGTTTTGAATATGATCTTCGATCTTCACACAGAATTAAAAGAGGTCAACAAATGAGTATTTCAAGTTAAATGCCATACTTACTGATCATGCAAATCCCATAAGATCGTCCTTTCTTATTTCTCTTATATTATTCCATTGTGTGCCTATACCACTTTTGTTATCCATTCATCTGTCAATAGACTCTTGGGTTTTTTCCATGCTAACTGTTTTGGCTATTACTGCAATGAATTTGTTCATTGTGTATTCTTGATATTCCTGTCAAAAATCAGTTGTCTATCTATGCATGGGGTTACTTCCGAGCTCTCTATTCTCTTTCATTGCTCTATATATCTGTTTTTATGCCAATATCGTGCTGTTTTGATTATTGAATCTTTGTAATATATTTGGAAGTCCGAAGCTTGATGCTTCCAGCTTTGTTTTTGTTCAGTATTGCTTTGGCTGTTAGGGGTCTCTTTTGGTTCTATATGAGTTTTAGCATTGCTATTTCTATTTCTGTAAAAAATGCCAGTGAAATTTTGATAGGATTTCATTGAATCCACAGGTTGCTTTGGGTAGTATGGAAATTTTAACATTTATTCATGTCTGCTTTAAATTCTTTCATCAGTGTTTTACAGTTTCAGTATACAAGTCTTTTACCTCCTATGTTGTTTATTCCTAAGTATTATTTTTGATGCTATTACAGGTGGAATTGTTTTCTCAGTTTCCTTTTCTGATAATTCATTGCTTGTGTTGTTGTTGGTTTTTTTAAATCTGGGTTTTCTTTATCAGATTAAAAAAGTTTCTTTTGGAGTTTCCACTGTGGCTCAGTGGTTAACGAATCTGACTAGGAACCATGAGGTTGCGGGTTGGATCCCTGGCCTTGCTCAGTGGGTTAAGAATCCAGAGTTGCCATGAGCTGTGGTGGAGGTCATAGATGTGGCTTGGATCCCGTGTTGCTGTGGCTCTGGTGTAGGCCGGCAGCTACAGCTCTGATTAGACCCCTAGCCTGGGAACCTCCATATGCTGCGGGAGCGGCCCTAGAAAAGGCAAAAAGACAAAAATAAATAAACAAACAAATAAAGAGTTTCTTTCCCAGCTTATGCCTTTTTAAAAATTATTTATCAGTGTTGAATTTTCCAAGTACTTTTTCTGTTTTTATTGAGACAGTTATATGATTTTTCTTCTATTTTTATTTTAATGTGATAAAATGTATTGATACACTTTAAAATATTAAACCCACTATAGATTCCTGAAATTAACTCAATTTCTTGATGATTTTATATGTTGCATTTTATTTGATAATGCTTTGTTTGGAATTTTGGCATCTATCTTCATTTAAGATCTTTGTTTTTAATTTTCTTTTCTGGTAAGAGTTTTGGAATTGAGGTTATGCTGACCTCGTAAAATAAGTTGAGAAGTGTTTCTTTTATTTTTTTAATTCCCTGATGTGTTGGAATTATTCTTTCCGTAAGTGTTTTATAGAAATTATCAGAGAAACCATCTGGACTTCATGCTTTGTTGTGGGAAAGTTTTCATTACAGTTTCAATTTCTTTAATAGCTATAGAAAAAATCAGATTTGCTCTTTCTTCCTGTTTCGGTTTTAGAAACATGTGCTTTTCTAAGTATCTGTCTACTTAGTCTACATTTTAAATGTTATTGACATAAAGTTGTTCAGAGTCGTCCCATATTATATTTGTAATGTCTAGAATTTCCATGATGTCCATCTTTTATTCCTGATTTTTGTTATTTGTCTCCTCTTTTTGCTTGATCAGGGTTATTAAGGATTTATAAATTGTATTACTTTTTCAAAAGTAAGCTTTTGGCTCTATTGAGCCTCTAATGTATGCTAATTTTCTATTTTGCATACTCTGCCATTTTTATTACTTTACTCAGCAATTTTTAAAATTTTTCTTTTCACATTTTTGGTGGATATTTGCCCTCAGTCTTTCTTGTTCTTTTAATATCAATATAAAGCAAAGCTTTTTTATATCCTACAATGTAAGTTATGTAGCTATGTTCATTATCAGTTCAAAATATGTTTTAATTTCCATTGTGATTTCTTACTATATTCATGAGTTATTTAGCAGTATTTTACTTAATTTTCAAAAATATTTTCTACCTATTATTTTTAGCTCTTTTAAAAAGTTTTAAAAGAAACCTTCTATTTAAAATAGTTTAGATTTATAGAAAAATTGCAAAGATAATACAGAGAGTTTGCACATACTCAGAACCAAATTCCCCCTATTATTAACATCAAGCATTAGTGTGGTTAGAGTTTATGAAATAATCTTATTACCCTACTATTATTTAAAGTTCACTTTTTATTCAGATTTTCTTAGTTTTTACATAATGTGTTTTTTCTGTTTTAGGATTTCAATCACGATACCCATTACTTTTAGTCACCATGTCTCCTTAGGCTCCCCCTTGGCTTTGGTAGTTTCTCAAATTTCCTTGAATGTATCACCTTGACAGTCAGGAGTACTGGCCATGTATTTGGTAAAATATACCTCAATAAGGAGTCGTCTGATATTTCCCTCAGGATTAGACAGGGACTATTTTTGCGGGGGGGAGGAGAAAGATCACGGAGGCACCATTTTCACCACAGTGAATCAAGGGTATATACCATCAATGTGACTTATTTTCAGTGTTGACCTGATCCCCTGGCTGAGTTAGTATTTGTCAGTTTTCTTTGTAAAGTTATCATGCCCCCAATTTCCATAATGTCATCTTTTGCTCCATTTCCTTGAGGGAGATCCATCTATATAAATTATTTGTAGTTCTTCTGCATGGGAGATGTGTGTTTTCTCCTTATTTGACATTTATGTCTATCATGTATTTTGTGTTAATTTTTGTGTAAGATATTAGGGCTTTGTCTAGGTTCATATTTTTGGATATGGACATTACATTATTCCAGTATTACTTATCAAAAACGCTATTCTTTCGCTATTGGATTGCCTTTGCACTTTGTCAAAAATTCATTGATTATATTGGTATTGATCTATTTTTACCTTCTCAGTTGTGTTCCATTAATATATGCACTTATTCTTTTGCTAACATCCCATTGTCTTTTGGGGTTTTTGTTTTCTTTTTTTTGTCATTTTTTATTAAAATATAGTTGACTTATAGTTTCTGCTGTACAGCATAGTGACCCAGTCATACATATTTATACATTATTTTTCTCATACTATCTTCCATCATGTTCATCCAAGAGATTGGATGTAATTCCCTGTGCTATACAGTAGGACCTTGCTTATCCATTCAAAATGTAACAGGTTGCGTCTACCAACCCCAAACTCCCTGTCCATCGCGCTCCCTCCCCAGCATCCCCCGCGGCAACCACAAGTCTGTTCTCTATGTCTGCGAATCTGTTTCTGTTTTGTATATAGGTTTATTTGTACCACATCATTGGAGTATAGTTGATTTACAATGTCAAACTGTTATAGAGTCTGCTGTGTATCAAAGTGGTTGTTATACACATACACGTATACATTCTTTTTCAGATTTTTTTGCCATGTAGGCTGTCACAAAATATTGGGTAGGTTTCCCTATGCTATATAGCAGGCCCCTGTTGACCATCTATTCCATATATAGTAGTGTTGTCTTTAATAGTTAATCTTTATATAAGTCTTGAAATCAAGTTGTGAGTCCTTAAGTTTTCTTCTTTTTCAGTATTGTGTTGGATATTCTTGGTACTTTGCCTTTCCATATAAATTTTATAGTCATTTTGATGATATATACAAATTTTTTTGCTGAAATTTGCTTGGGTTTTCTTTTAAGCTTAGGCTGCATTGGAAATAAATTACATCTTAACAATAGATAGTCTGTGATTAACTAAATATTCCATGTCCCAGTTCATGTGAACATGTAATATCTCATTTATTTTAATCTCATTTGCTTTCTTTCCTCATTGTTTTGTAGTATTTTTGCTTTCATGTACACATTTCTGTACATATGTCTCTTTATCCATCCATCCCTACCTTCTTCTTTCTCTCTCCTTTTTTTCTTTCTCTCTCCTTTTCTCCCTCTCTTTCTTTTTTCTTCCTTGTACTATTGCAATTCTGGTCTGTTTCCAATTGTAATTGCTCATTTCTGCTATATAAGAAAGCGACTAACTTTTGTTTATCGATATTATATCCTGTTTCCTTGCCTTGTATCCTGTGACTCACTTATTATTTCGAGAATTCTGTAGTTGATTGTGGTACTCTACATAAACAATCATGTCATTTGTGAATAAGGGTTGTTTAATGCATTTCTTTCTAATATGCTTATTTTTATGTTTCTTGCCTTATTGCCATAAGCAGTTGTCCTAGGACTTCCTGCAAAATATTAAGAGAAAGTTATCCTTGTTATGTTTCTGATTTCCTGAAAAATCATCCAATTTCTTGCCATTAAAAATAATGTTGGCTGTAGTTTTTTTAGTAGATGTTCTTTATCAAGCTCCCCTCTATTCCTGGTTTTCTGAGAGCTTTTATTATGAAGAGGTATTGGATTTTGTTAAATGATTTTTCTGCATAAGGTTATATTATTACATGCCTTTTCTTTTTTATTGAAGTATAATCGACATACAATGTTATAATACTTTCAGGTGTATAACAATCAAAATTTGTATGCATTATAAACTTTTCACTACAATCAGTTTTCCGTCTGTCACCTTAAAAATCATACAATTAAAAGTTAATACAATTTTATTGAATATACATTCTGTTATATATTATATCCTCATGAGTTATTATTATTATTTTTAATAGTAATTTTCCCAACACAATTTTTTTCTACTTACAGAATGGTGACCCAGTTACACATACATGTATACATTCTATTTTCTCACATTATCATGCTCCATCATAAGTGACTAGACATAGTTCCCAGTGCTACACAGAAGGATCTCATTGCTAATCCATTCCAAAGGCAATAGTTTGTATCTATATCCTCATGGATTTTTAATTTTATAGCTGGAAGTTTGTACTTCTTAGTCCACTTCATCCATTTTTCTCCCCTACTCCAAAATCCCTTCACTCTGGTAACCATCAATCTGCTTTCTGTATCTATGAGTCTGGTTTTATTTTTTGTGGGTTTATTTTTTTGGTTTTATTATATTCTATATATAAGTGAAATTGTGCATTATTAAGTCTTACTCTGCCAGCCTTATTTCACTTAGCATAATACCCTCAAGATCATCCATGTTGTCCCAAATAGCAAGATTTAATTCTTCTTCATGGCCAAGTAGTATTCTATTGAAAGTATATACCACATCTTTAGTTTTTTCACCACTGTCTCACAATTTTCATTATACAGGTCTTTCACCTCCTTCATAAAATTTATGCTAGGGGTTTTTTTTTTGGATGCATTCACAAATGGAATTTTATTGACTTCTTTTTCTGATAGTTTGTTATTAGTGTATGTATATATTAATTTTGTATCTTGCAATGTTACTGAATTTGTTTATTAGTTTCAATGTTTTTGGTGAAGTCTTTAGAATTTAGGATCAAGTCCTCTGCAAATATTACTTCTTCCTTTACAATGTGTATGCCTTTTATTTCTCTTTATTGTCTGATTGTTGTAGCTGGGACTTCAAATATTATGTTGAATAAAAGTCTGGAGAACTGTGTATTGTTTCTGGTATTAGAGGAAAAACTCAGGTTTTCATCACTGAAAACTTATATTTGTGTGAGCTTGTCATGTATGGCTTTTATTATATTGGAATGCATTCCCTCTCTACCCACTTTATTTAGAGTTTTTATAACACATGGATGATGAATTTTGTCAAAAGATTTTTCTCTATCTATTGATATGTTCATCTTTCAATTTGTTAATATTTTGTATGACATTGATTTGGAAACGTGGAACCATCCTTGCATCCCCAGAATATACCTCATATGATCACAGTGTATAATCCTTTAAAGGTATTGTTGAATTCAATTTTCTTTTTTTTTGTCTTTTTGCATTTTCTAGGGCTGCTCCCATGGCATACGGAGGTTCCCAGGCTAGGGGTCTAATTGGAGCTGCAGCTGCCAGCCTATGCCAGAGCCACAGCAACACTGGATCCGAGCCACATTTGCAAGCTACATCACAGCTTACGTCAACGCCGAATCCTTAACCCACTGAGCAAGGCCAGGGATCAAACCCACAACCTCATGGTTCCTAGTTGGATTCATTAACCACTGAGCCATGACGGGAATTCCTGGATTAATACCTTTGATACAACAATTTGAAGTTCTGGAAGATTACCTAATGATTGTTTTAATAAGTGCTATAATTTAAAAATTATATATTATGAAGAAATTTAGATATAAATGGAAAAAATCAAATTATTGATCTTTCTTGCTGAGTAATGATGCTGTAGCTGCCGGCCTACACCACAGCCAGCTGTGTAAACTGGCAGATATAGCCAGATCTGAGCCACATCTGCAGCCTGCATCTTGCAGTGACACTGAGTCCTTAACTCACTGAACTAGGCCAGGGATGGAACCCACATCCTCACAGACACTATGTTGGGTTCTTAACACGTTGAGCTACAATGGAAATTCTGTGATGCTCCTATTAATTCCAAAGTTATATAAGATTTTTTTAAATTTTGGAGTTAACTTCTTTCATTCATGATGTTGATCAGTTGTCCTCAAGCACCAGTAAGAAGGAATTACATTTTTACATTATTAATATTGAATAAAGAAGTCACAGAAACTCTCTGGAAAATTGTTGGATTGAAAATTCCATTCCAAGTTTGTAAGTATTCAAATGTGAACATTATTAAGAGTGGCATTTTACATTACTTTCGGCATAGTGATAAAAATATTTTAAACATTACTCTTTGTCAAAATGATCTTTCTGTTCCATGAGTTTTTCCTTTTCTGTTAAAATGTCACCTTTACCTTGAAAAGGCAGATTAAGTGTGTTTATATTTTTCAGAAATATCTGCAAGGTAACATACTGCTAGAAGCCATTTGTTATTATAGGAAAGGTCAGAAAATTTGAAATACTAATCATTTTGAGCAAAAGAAATTCATGACTCAGTATTTAAGTTCAATAACCTTTAAGTGCTTTGCCGTAAAATTAATAGTTAACGTTCTGTGAGTGCTCACCAGGTGCCGTGCAGTGCAGAGCATTCATTATACACTTTACTTTATTTTATTCCTCATAATATCCTATCATTCCACCTAATTTCAAAGTCAGGAAACTGGATTTAGCATAGTGGTTAAGTTGCTCTGCCAAGACCACCTAGAGTATGTTTTAGGTCATATTTTTCAGATGAAGTCACCTAAGATGATTTGTTTGTGCAAGTGACTTATGAAGAAAATGGTCCTAGGATTCATGGTAAGGGAGTGGGGAAAGCAGGAAAAACAAGAGAAGAAGCCAAGCAAGGGTGAAGTTTCTGCAAAGTCTCAGCCTTAGAGTTAGTTCAACTTCAAGGCAAATAGATACGGGTTTTCAAAATTTGGTCCAGTCTGTAGTAGCCACACCACCTAGAAGGATGAACTCTTAGGCAAGCTTTCTACCAGTTCTGGTTTCTATAGCCTCCTAGGGTCCTTTTCTCTGAAGTGAGTCACAGGTTTATGTCTTTAAAAGAAAAGCATGTAAAAACTGGAGGATATACACAGAAACCTTTAAAAATATATATAAGAGGATCTGAGTGAAGCATTGTTAGCATTTGCTATAGCTAGTAAATAGCACAGCTGAGATTAAACCCAAGCAGTGTGACTACAGACCCCACGCCGTTAATCATTATACTAGACTACCTGAAATAATCAGTAAATCTCTGGGTTGGAGATAGACTTCCATGGTCATTTCTCAATTATTTACAAACATTATTAATACTTTACTGTGCTTGAAAGGTATTTTACTGATAACATTTTCAAATCAATGATGTCCTATAACATTTTGGCCCCTCTGACTCAAATTTTCCCTGTAATGATTTGTTCATGAATTACACACTAAATAAATTTTACATGTGATGCTATTTCTGTAAATTACCACCAGAATTATTTTTGAATTCTAATCAAAGAAGCTGCCATCCCAAATGAAGAAATATCTTTGTTTCCCAGTGGGAATTTAGATATAGTTCAGAAACTGACTCTCTATACCACATGAATATGTATGCTAACATAACCAGTCCACGACTTTACGTAATAGGTACTCCTATAAGCAAAACCAATGTGAATATTGAAGAAGAAAAAATAAGCTGGGTTTTCCCTGGACGTCTTTGACCTTTAGACCCATTTCCCCCCGACTGCTCTGTGATATGGTCATTGCTGTGTGGACATCTCTCTGAATTATTGAGGTGAGAAGGTGCTCTAGATTAATTGACTCAGGACTGAAAATTTGCATGGAGATTAAAGGAAGGCAATGGATTTAGGAGTAAATTACATTTTAGGTGGCTGAATGCATCATCCTGAGGGAGTTAAGTGGAGACTAAAGGGCTTGAGTCATGGGTATATTCACTTTGAGTTGTCAGGATAAGTACAAGTTGGTGAGAATTCTAATTTTCTCTTTCTATACCAAGAGTTACCTCTGAAATGATTCTAACTATTCAGTGCAACAATCACCATATATTGTCAGGCCATGCAGTATAGAACTGGTAAAAGTGGGTGATAAAGAATATGTAGATTTGCTCCATTCCAGTTCCTCACTGACTATTTGGGAAAGGAATTCTTTTTTTTTTTTTTTTTTGTCTTTTTGCCATTTCTTGGGCAGCTCCCGTGGCATATGGAGGTTCCCAGGCTAGGGGTCGAATCAGAGCTGTAGCTGCCAGCCTACGCCAGAGCCACAGCAACGCAGGATCTGAGCCGCGTCTGCGACCTACATCACAGCTCACAGCAACGCCAGATCTTTAACCCACTGAGCAAAGGCAGGGATCGAACCCACAACCTCATGGTTCCTAGTCGGATTCGTTAACCACTGCACCACGATGGGAACTCCTGGGAAAGGAATTCTTATCTCACTAACACAGACAGTTAGAAACTTTGAGTTGTTCTGATAACTGAAAAATAATAATAACGAACACCTACATGGTACTTTCTGAGTGCCAATGCAATATCACATATATAGTATATATGCCAAATATTATTGTTCCCATGTTATATTGGAGGGAACTGAGGCACAAAGAGGTTAAGTAATTTATGCAAGAATACACAGCTTGGAAGAGAGATATCTGGAAAGTAATCATTCCATGTTTTTAACTACTGAAATTTATGGTGCCTAAGGAGGGAGATGAAAACAAGAACTTAGACTGGGAAGAGGTAAATAGGGGATGTCTCATCTATATTTGTATACATATTTTACTTTTTAAAATGAATGGCAAATAAGCATTAATATTCTTTATCTTTTTGCATATCTAATTAATCTGTAATTTGTAGAAGTAAATTATTTTGTCTTCCATTTTGTAAAAATACAAATTATAAATAACACTAAACTTTGAAAGAAGTGCTTGCTTGGAGATCTAAAAAGTCTTTTCTCTGTGCTGACTCCTCTAAGACATTTTTTTAAACATCGATTTTTCAACTTTTTTTTTTTTTTTTGGCACTACCAACCTGGACTGACAAAGGCAAAGAGAGTTAAAGATGAAAAGAAGTTTCAGTGCCCCAAACCTTTTATGGGCATACAGAAGCCTGAGAAAACCACTCAGTTAAAAACACAAACCTTTCTTATCGAAAAGGAAGAATGACTCAGAAAAGCAAAGCCAAGAGAACAGCGGGCAAAGCTAAGAGATTTGAGAACTGAGGGAGAACTGAGTGTTAGTCAAACACACAAGAACATGCACCTGGCTAGATTTTAGAATTAATATGTGCCAGTGACTGCAACATATCCGTAGTCTTCCTTCTCCCTTTGAAGTAGGAATGTCCATTGCTATTCCAGCATGTTTCATCATTACATGCTGAGTATGGGGAGAGTGGATAACCTGCTCTAAATTTTCAGAGCGGCAGATGTAGCATAACTTTACTGCAAGAGATGTGTTTTTGATGAGCCGCATCGAAAAGTCTCATCTACACTTGGACTGATTTAGATAATGAGATCCTGAATATCAAGCATGAGCCAGATACTATAACAGGATGAGAGTTTGGTGATTTTTGAGAGAAGCATGATGATATTTTGCATATGGGAGAGATGTAAATCCCTGGGGCTAGAGAGTGGACTGTGATTTCCAGACAAGACCCTTGAATACATTCACTATTGGACCCATGAATATATTCACTATTCGACTCTATTGTATACTGACCAGAAGAAAATTATACCTAAGATAAACAATGTCAGATGACATGCCTGGAAATGAAATTAGAATTTTTATCAAAGAGCTCCAACTACTGCATGCATTTATTTGTGTGGGTATACAAGTGAGTAGTTTTGAATTGAAAGTTTCCTGAATTCAAATTGCATTAGAAATGGATATTTAATGTACTTAACTGAGATGCTTTTATATTTGTTTTCCAATGATGCAAAATATTTTTTCCTGGAGATAGATATTGCTCCACCAGATTTGTGCTCTCCTGCAATGAAGGAAGCTTCCTAGCCACTTTTTCAACCAGGCGGAACATTGTGACTCAGTTCTAGTCAGTGAACTCAGGGTGGAAGTGATATGTGCCCTTTTCAAGCCTGACACATAAAATCTTCCAGTCAATCTTTCATTCCTCTCTTCTTTCATTTTCAGGATGTCTTTGTCCAGGTTCACCTTGAAAGCTATGTGTCGAAGACAGCAGAGGTTCCACGAGCCTGAGTAATTCTGATGGAATATCATGCACAGCATTAACAAAACACCAAGATATGGCACATGATTAAAAATAATAAAATTTTAGGATATTTTATATGTTTGGTATACTTCAATAATTTCCCAAAGAACATATTGGCAGTTTTCTTTGGTTCAAGATGGTAGTAGTCTGTCTGGTAAGATTTTTTTCCCCACTTGCCCCTTAAATGGAAATATAACAACCAATAAGCAGAAGCTTTAATAATTCAGGCGACTATCAGACCTGTTCTTTTCTCTATATCTCCATGGCCATAAACCTAATGCAAACTATAATAATCTTACTTTGATGACGACAGTAGCCTCACATCTGTTTTTTTATCCTCCAAACTGTCTTCAGTTGTAGTCAGTGCAGTCCATTCAATTGGATCATGGTTGTTTGTCATCGCAGCCATCAATAGCTTCCTATTGTTCCTGAGACAGAGTACTTAAAGTGACAAGGTCCTGTGAGGCCCTCGGCAGCTTCATTACAGATCACTCTTGCTCTCACTGCTTTTGCTGGAGCCACATCTTAGTTCCTGGATGCACCAGGCTCTTTCCCTCCATATAAATTCAGCTTAAAAATCATTTCCTTAAGGAAGACGTCGCTCATCTCAAATTGAGTAAGAGTCCTTCATTTCTTGTTATAGCATTTTGTTACTTTCCTTCACAGCATTTTTCTAACCTGAAAATTTTCAAGTATTTGATTATTTTGTTTAATCTTTAACATATCTATGTGGTTTAAAAAATTATTTTTAAAATTCAGTGAAATAAATGTTTAACATAAGAATGGAAATGAAACATCTTCCAGTGATCTGATTGTCCAGTTTTACCATGTATTGAATTCTTGCATGTGTTTGAGCCATTTTTGACTTTCCTATTCTGGTCCATAAGTCAGCTGTTTATTCATGTATGAGTTCCACCCCGTTTCAGTCAATAATATTATTTGTCTTACTACTTGATTTTACACTCTTAAATATTCTTGTAGTTTAATTACCTGATTTGTTGGCTTTAAACGAGATCCATTTATACGCAACTATTACGAATGAGATATCAGAAAATTTATTCTAGCTTCAATGTTTTTCCCTCTTTTCCTGCAATTTTTTAGTTGTTACAATTTCTACTTTATCAGGGCATATAATCCATATATTCTCATTAGTTATTTAAAATCCTATATTTTCAGAAAAACTTAGTTTCATTATTAAATAATTTAATCTTTATCAGCAGACTTTTTTTTACCAGTATCCTTGCTAATCATTTGCTTGGTTGATATAGCTTAAGGAATAGAGAAAGATAGAGAAGCATAGATGAATCTAGAGGTACAAAAGGAATGCATCCAACACCATAAATGACACAGGGATTTTGCCTTCTAAATCACAAAGGGAACAAAGTGTAAATAGAAATGAGCTAAAGCATATGAAATAATAACATATCTACATATTAGAAGTTCTGATAAGAAGCAAGATCTTTGGAATAATTGAATGAGAAAGCTGAGTGCCGGAGTTCCCGTCGTGGTTAACGAATCTGACTAGGAACCATGAGGTTGTGGGTTCTATCCCTGCCCTTGCTCAGTGGGTTAACGATCCGGCATTGCTGTGAGCTGTGGTGTAGGTTGCATACGCGGCTCGGATCCCGCGTTGCTGTGGCTCTGGCTTAGGCTGGCGGCTTCAGCTCCGATTAGATCCCTAGCCTGGGAACATCCACATGCTGAGGGAGTGGCCCTAGAAAAGGCAAAAAAGACAAAAAAAAAAGAAAGCTGAGTGCAGAGGTGACTATTGTCAGGGAGGAAGATAAACTTTTTTTCTAATTTCAGAATGAGGAAACTTCAAAAAGTGACAGCACCCAGGTTATGACCATCCAGTAAATGGCTGAAATGAGATTGAGATGAAGGTCATTAGATATGAAGATGTTAAACAGAAAGTTTAGAGTTTTGCAAGTTCATATTGTGGCTCAGTGGTAATGAACCCAACTAGTATCCTTGAGGATGCAGATTCAACCCCTGGCCCTGCTCAGTGGGGTAGGGATCCAGCGTTGCCACAAGCTGTGGTGTAGTTTGCAGATGTGGCTCAGATCTGGTGTAGCTGAGGCTGTGGTGTAAGCTGGCAACTGTAGCTGCGATTTGACCCTTAGCCTGGGAACTTCCAAAAAAAAAAAGTTCCAAATCTTGAAAGAGTCACTAATGCAACAGAAGTGATCAAGTCATCCAGGGAAATGGCAACATGGGATTAGGGAGGAAGACTATTGACAAGGTGTCATGACTCTAATTAAGATAGTGGCATGAGATCAAAGGAATAGGAGATTTCACATGAAGAAGGAGGAATGATGGTCTGGAGGCCTCCTTGAGGAAGGAGAAAATTGGCCTCTGTTTCTTACCCTGGGCAGTGAGAAGGCTGTTTCTAGGAAAGAAGGCAGCTTGGGGAATGGAGTCTTCTGAGCATGCCATGTTTCATTTAAATGCAGAATATGAGAAGGGGGAGGGATGGACTAGGGGTTTAGGACTGACATATGCACACTGAGGCATGTGGAGTAATTGGCCAACAGGGACCTGCTGTTTGGCACAAGGAACTCTATCCAATATTCTATGATGATCTAGGTGGGAAAATAATTTGAAAGAGAATGGATGTGCATACATGTATGGCTGAGGCACTTTGTTGTACAGCAGAAATTATCATAACATTTTAAGTCAACTATACTTCAGTAAAACTTTAAAAATGAAAAAATGCAGACTATGAGAGGAATGCATCCTCTAGTGTTTGAGGTTATACAATTTTGTTTTGCTCTGGTGAAGTGGCAGTTCCGGAGGGCATAGTTGAGGAGGAAAATAAAAGAAGAAAGTTGGACTAAAAGAGGAAACAAATTATTTCAGTGGGAGTGAATGTTTGAGAGTCTAGACCCTTGGAGGGACTTTCATCAGTGCTAAGAACAGTTGACCAAGATGTGCCATTTTGTATCTTTGAGCACAACCTTGATTTTCCTAAACAGTTTTTTTGTCTTAAGTCAGTTGAAATCTAAGTCCCCCTCACCCAGATCACTCATCGAATGCAATAATTCCACTAAGGAGATGAACCTTTTATAGATTTATTCTTCAGCATGTGTCTACTCAATTATTGAAGTGTTTCTCTTTAATAATACACCAAATGACAAATAATGAACTTATTAGTATCTTTACAATATATATCACTCAGGAAGAAAATGGTAAAAGCAAAATATTTTTGACACCGTAGTTTGCTCTTTGTCCGTGGTGTGGATAGTTAATGTTCACTACAAAGTGTCAACAATGGATGGGAGAATTGGGCCAATAACGTAAGAGGGCCATTCTGGGGCATAGAATTGAAGAAACTTGGTACAGGAAGTATTCACCAAAGCATCCTGAATAAAAAAGTAGGCAGTTGGTGAGGAAAAGATGATATGCAGTTCAAGCATCTGCAATAAACTCAGCAATAATGAACAGAAAAGAAATGTAGGGCATCGTCCTTATCTCCAGTGATAGAGTTCTTTCCCTTTTTAGGCTTATCTGGATAAGGAAACTCAGTGTACCCTTTAAGTTACAATTGCAGGGAATAAATAATTAAAGGAAAATATAAACTGCAGCTTCAATAAGCACTGTGGCAATTCTGGGGAGGAAGTAGGGCAGCATGATCTGGACAAACTATATGAATGTGAAGAAACCTTTATAGCTTCCTTGCATGAGTGTGCTTTGAGGCAAGCAAAGAGCTTCATGGCTTTCAAGTCCAAAAATTTTAATGAGGTAATATTTGTGAAAATATAAATCTCAAGACCCTGTATAAAGGTATAGTGTTATTTTTCTTATTAACAATGTTCATCATATTTAAATGATTATTTCAATAAATAAGGATTTAGACTCCCATCAGAGCCAGCACAGAAAATTGCAGAGGTCAAATGGTATGATGAAACAAATTCTAAAGTTGAAAAGAAATTTGTATATGGCTGAAGCCTGGGATCATTAATGATAAATTCTTTTTTTTAAGGAAACGGACAATCCATGGCTTTGAAATTATTTTTTCCTGTTTAGAATTTTTTTTTTTACCGTCATTACATTTATTGTGTTGGAGTCTGCTTACATTACTTAATGATGGTTCAAACTGTTCAGCTCTAACCTAATTGCCTCTGCATTCATTACTAAAAACTGGAAAAGATACATTAGACTCCTAGCAGAAATAATATTTGCTCTGGGGTGATATCTGGAAAAGGATTATTACAGAAATATGTGTGCTGTAAAAAAAAAAAAAAGACATTATTTACAAAAAAAAAAGAGAGAGAGAGAGACATTGGTGTTTTCCTTTGCAGTTATGGCTCTTAAGACATTTGGCTGAAATAGCATGTTGATTGTGATGATGATGAATTGGTGTTTTTAATCATCACTAAAAAGATAACAGCCATGGATTGAATATTAGCTTGTCTCACAGTGTGCACATACGAGTGTCAGTTTTGCCATCCCTACACTGAAAAGTTAAAATTGACTTACTACAGATAAAATTCCCATATGGCAAATGCTATAGGATTTACTAATCTACCCTTTTTAGAAAGTAGTGGAATTTGGGCAGTCGGAAGGAGAGTTCAAGGAGACTGGGGAGAAGAGGCTGCGGGAATCTCGGTCGGGGCTACCTCCATCATGTCGGGGATAGTGGAGCTGCCCATTCTGGAAGATCTGAAAGTGCGGGAAGGGAAAGTCAGTTCTTCAATGCTGAAAGCTGCACCCCATCACTTTGGAGCTCAGTGCGTTAAGCCCAACAAGGAACTCCTGCTTGCTCTGCCTCCTCCATGCTCTGCCAGTGTGAAGAGAAGCACCCAAGGCGATGTTTAGAGGGAGGCAAGCTTCTCAACCACTGTGCCCTAAACTTCTCTAGGCAGATGAAGCAGCACTGTGTGGAGACTTTTACAGAAAACTGGACTGGCAGTGATTACTCTGGCCTGCAGGGTTTTCGTCACTGTCGCTGTTGCAAGCAAGAGGCAAAGTTTGACAAGCATATTCTGGACAAACTGGGCTGAGTACGACCTGACCTGGGAGAGGTGTCAAAGGTCACCAAAGTGAAAACAGATCTCTTTTAACGGAGAATCTCTATCACTCAAGAGCAAAGCCAGAGCCCAACCCTGGGACAGAAGGTTATCGGAAGCCTCCCAAACATAGCAGCTGCCTCTTTTTCTGGCCCGTGTGAAGACAGGTTCATGGCCCTCAACCACTCTTGTACCCAGGCAGCAGTTGATGAAAACTCTCAGTAGTTTGCATCAACCGATAGGAGGTTGCTTCCAGGATCACAAACATTAACAGAAATGTTAATTTGATGTGACTTGGTAGTTACTCTGTACCATTTCCTGGCCATTAAAAATTGTAAAGAAAAAGAAAACAATGGAATTTCATTAAAACTCTCTGTTGTTGGAAATTACAGGGATTATTGGGGTGTGACATTGTGGTCTGGTGGTTAAGAGGACTGATGTTTGTGATGTTAGGCTCAACAGACACTGAGATGATAAGGGGTGAAAAATTAGACATTAAAACCTGAGAAGGGAAGAACGACGATGAAGAATTGGGCATAGAATGCACCTGAATGTTGGTACAGGCCTGACAACATTTTGGCAATTGAAGGAAAAGCTCTGGAGCAAGTATTGACCATCAGTATGTCCTTCATTAGGCCAGATGCCAGTGACTCTGGGAAGAGTCTGTCTTTGGGCAAAGAGGCTCTCTGAAGTCAGGGGGGAGTCTAAAGGAGCTGACAGCTAGAAACTGTCTGACTACACTTTCCAGCTAAAGGGTGGGAACAGGGTGGCATATCGCCTTACCAACCACAAACCTGAATGGACTAAAGGGGCATTGAAGAACATGTGGATTGCCCCCAGATTCCTGTATCTAATGCTGTTACACATGTGTGCATTATATTAATTTTTTCTGGTGGATAGAGGCATACTGTTGACAAGCTATTGCTGGTGAAAATTGGACATAATTTTCTATTTCTGAGATTTGGAAAACAATGGGATCAAGGGTCAATCAGGAATTTAGGCTAACAGGTAGAGAAAAGGTTGGAAAAGGGCTCACAGAAGAGTACCTGAAAAGAGTTAGATATTTTGGGAACGCACCAAAGAGCAAGTCCAGCATGGAACTAGATAATTACAGAAGTGAATTGCATCCTGAAAACATATCCAAAATGATGTTAGATTTTAAGAATGTCCAGGCTGGGGTCTAGATACAACTTTATGCACTTAAGTCTTTTTTAAAAAAAAGACATTTTCATTCATTTTATTTTTTACCAACCTTATTGGTATACAAGCAGATATTTAATGTATATAATTTAATGAGTTTGGAGATATATATGGATATGAAACCATCATCACAATCAAGGTAACAGACATACCTAATACTTCTCAATGTTTCTTTCAGTACCTTTGTTTCTGTTTTGTGGTGTGTGTGTATGTGTGTGTGTGTGTTTTGAGGAGGAGCCATAAGAACACTTAATGTGAGATATTTACCATCTTAGCAGTGTTTCTAAGTGCACAGTATAGCAGTGTAGACAATACGTATTATGCTCTACAGTAGATCCCTAAAGTGCAAGTTTATACCAGTTGAACAATTCCATTTTCCCCTATTCTCAGCCACTGTCAATCACCTGTCTATTCTTTGCTTCTATGGGTTTGACTATTTTAGGTCACTCATACGTGAAATAATGTAGTATTTGTTCTTATGTAACTGGTTTACATTTTCTCAAGTTTTCAAAACACTATCAAGAGAAAAGAAGATTAAAAATGCAAAAATAAAAAATGTATTCTTGGGAATTCCTACTGTGGAACAGTGGGTTAAGGATCCACTGCAGAGGTGCAGGCTCAGGTCACTGCAGAGGTGCAGGCTCAGCCTGGCCCAGTGAGTTAAATGTCCAGTGTTGCCTCAGCTGTGGCTTGGATTCAGTCCCTGGCCTGAGAACTCCCATATGCTGCGGGTGCAGCCAACAAAAGAAAAAGAAATATTATCCCTGCTAAAATGACTTACGAGTGCATGCAGTGCCACACCAAAATAAGAATTAATGGTGAAAGTTCTGTTCCCAAGACCATCTCCATCAGAAAGATATCTTACATTCACAGATGGTGAGAGGAAAGGCACAGTTTATAGCCTGTTCTGACTATTATGTCATAAAGACTAAGTTCTCACCAAGAGCAAATTATAATTTCATAGCTTTGTGGAAGAAGGAAGTAAAGGTTATTGAGCTCTTAACTATATGCCGGATAGCATTTTACGAGGAGAGAAGAGACAAAATTAGGTTATGTGATTTGCCTAATATTTCACAGTTCATTTCAGACTTCCTTAGCCTCAGCTTTCTCTTGCTATGAAACATGGCCAAAATTACATCACAGTGTTAAGTCCTTAATGGAAAGAGCTTGCATCAGAGAAGGCAGTTGCTGAGGACCTGGTGTTGCCTGATTTGTTAGAATTCCTCAGGGCTTGATTCTTCATGGGACCTGGTGCTTACATCAAAAGAGATCTAGGACTTAAGGGATACACGCACCGGCCATGCCGTTGCTGCCAAGTTCATATCATCCTTCTATTAGGGCCTGGCTTCAATGGAACTGCTATGTGCTTTTGTGTTCTGGGGACCTCATAGTAAATCATTTACTTGTTCAAATATTAATGGACTATATCACAGGTAAAGTTTTGAAAAAATCAAAGACATTCAAGAGTTATTTTCTTTTTTTCTAAAACTAATCTAAACCTTCCAAGTCTGAGATATAAAAGGAATTTTTTGATGCAGGCATCAGCTGTTTCTACCTGTTTGGGATCCTGTCCCTTTTTTTCTAGTAATCGAGTTCCCTCCTTGGTTTTTTTTCTTTGTGGTACCCATCCTATGTGACTTGGACAGGGATAAGCACTACAATAAGAAACTAATTTCTTGGTTAAAAAAGTGTACCACTGGTGGATGATGAGTAAAAGTATGACTATTAATCAGCAAATTTCCCAAGGCCTGGGAATGCAGAAAGTGAAAAGATTCCCATTACAACCCTGCTTTTTCTGCTGGAGCAATCAGAAAGATTTCTCATGTGGAATGATGCTATTTGAGAGATGGAGAGAGAACACACGAGCATGTATCTCTGGACTGAGCTATGCCCGAAGGAAAATATACACTCTTGATTTTTCAGTTATATAAGCCAATGAAGTTGCTTATTTTGCTTAATCTAGTTTCAGTTGTCTTTTGGTTTTCCTGTCACTTATAACCAAATGAAGCCTGACAACTGCAGAGGCTTTTCCTTTGGACATGGGGAAGGGAGGAGGAAGTAATATTGTTCTAAGTACCAACAGCAATGTGCTAGGCATAACGTTAGATACTATTATTTCATTAATTAATACATGTTCTTTATTTATGAGTAGAAATTAGACAAAATTAGGTCATGTGATTTGCCTAATATCTCATATAAGTTAGAGATTCAGGCCCAAACCCAATCTCCATATTCAGCATACTAGTTTGCCTCCCCATGTTGCAATTATACTGCATGTGCAAATGCAATTGTATATATATGCAAATAATATTAGAAGAATTTAAGCCAACCTGAGAGCTGGTACTATAAATAGAATGAGACAGATTGTGTTGAGGAAAAAGGAGTCAGAAAGGAACTTGCAAAGCACTTCAGAACTGTCCAGAGCTCTGACCTCTGCTTAGCTGTCTCTGACCATCAGTCCTTAGGTAATTACCCACTTTTGCTATACTACAGGCTTGTTCACTCTCACCCATCTAACATTTATATCCCTATCTCCTTTGATGAAAATTGTGAACGTTGTTAGGCTGGCTTATAAGAAATGATTTGGAGTCATCTAGACCTCAGTTCAATTTTCAGTACTTTTGCTGATGAATCCTATAACTTTGAACAAGTCACACCACCTAAGACACAATTTTCTTATCTATAAAAGAAGAATAAACCAGGAATTGCAGTCACTGGAACATAGAAGGAACTCAAAAAAATGTTAGCTCACAGATGTGATAAATTCATTTGAGAAATAAAAAAAGAAAAAAGTTAGCTCTTTTCTCACCTTCCTCACAGAATAAAGTTTATTGGCTGAGTTATTCTTTGAAATTTTATTTCCTGCCACAAAATGTTTCCTATAGGTATTTTCAACCCCATGTTAGAAAAAGCATTTTCCCCTTCAAAATCTTTGTCTTCAAACTGAATTATTTCTGATAATATATATTATTATATTATAACAATATATAATGTATTATATATTATACATTTTTTTCTAAACAGGGATGGCAGCACTTGGCAGTTGGGATAAATCGGCAAAATATTCCCTCTGATTTAAACCACAAATATAGTCAGGTAGAGAGTGTAGATGAGAATTTTAGCTTTCAAAAATACATTCAAATCAGAATCAGACATTAGCGTGACAATGTGATTTGCACATTTCAAGTTTTACATAAAAAAACTAAATATAAGTCTCAGTTTTTATATGCCTGAGGAAAAAAGCAGATCCTGATAAGACACAAAACACGTGGAGTAATTAAATGTATACTTGCTCTCTCATTTATAGATTCACTTCTTTTCTCTTCCTTTCTTTTCTTTTCTGTTTTCTTTTCTTTGCTTTTTAGGGCCTTACCTGCTGCATGTGGAAGTTCCTAGGCTAGGGGTTCAATTAGAGCTGCAGCCGCCAGCCATAGCCACAGCCACAGCCACAGCCACAGCAATGCTGGATCAGAGCCTCATCTGGGACCTACACCACAGCCCACAGCAATGTCAGATCCCCAACCCACTGAGCAAGGCCAGGGGTCGAACCCATGTCCTCATGGATACCAGTTGGATTCGTTTTTGCTGCGCCACAACCGGAGCTCCAAATTTACTTTTTAACTTAAATCTTCCGTTTTCTTACATTAATTATTATTATTGTTGTTGTTGTTGTTGTGTTGTTATTATTATTCATGGCAATTTATGTTCTTCAAAGAGTTGTCCATCGGTTTTATTGTTTTTATTTTTTAGTCTTTTTTCTAGGGCCACACCCTTGGCACATGGAGGTTCCCAGGCTAGGGGTCTAATTGGAGATGCAGCCACCGGCCTGCAGCCACAGCAACATGGGATCCCAGCTGCGTCTGCAAACTACACCACAGCTCACGGCAATGGCCGGATCCTTAACACACTGACCGAGGCCAGGGATCCAACCCACAACCCCATGGTTCCTAGTAGGATTTGTTAACCACCAAGCCATGACGGGAACTCCTGTCCATCAGTTTTAAACACAGCTACTATTCTTCAGCTGTTCTTATTACACTGGCTTATTAGCGATGTATCTTTCCTGTAAGATTTTCAATATGGAATAAAACTGGTAAAACATAAGTCTTCAAATTTACCTTGTTAACCTCACTAGGGGTTTTTCAGGATGTCACTATACATTTTACTTAATGTGTGTCCTTAAGCCATGAAATAAATCACATACTCTTGTGATTATACATTCAAATTGTCTATACTCCATGGTATAAAATTATCTGTTCCTGTTTTTTAACTTACTTGAGCTAGAATTTTTAAAGGTACTTGTACAGTGTGGAGTGATGGGAAGCAGGTGGGCCTTTGGGCTGAGGATGCAAAGTTTGAAACCTAGCTTTGCGACTTATTTTGCTGATTCATTTCAAGCAACTTTCTTAAAATCTCTGAGCCTCAATTTCCAAATATGTGCTGGGAAAATATAAAGATTAAATTAACTAAAATATGCAAAAGAACTGTGGCAAAAACTGTCACTTAGCTAATGCAATGCTGTTCCAAATCTCCTTTCTAACCACCTTTCACCTTTCAATTATTTGTACCTGAAAATATCCTAAAAGGGCTTTCGTTCTCATAAAACGACACGATTTTTGTCTTACCTCTTTCTTCCTGTTTGGGAAAAAGATTTGATATCTGGAGGTAGAGCAGCCATCTTAGAATCATGAGTATAAAACCACACACTGAGGCCAGCACAGAAGGAAATTAAAGTCTGATTCCTTCATGATATCCTTGAACAGCTAGAGCTGACCTAGAGTAGTTTTCTCAAGACTTCTTCTTTTTTCCCCTTTATTTAATTTATTTTTTAAAAAGTTAAAGTATAGTTGATTAACAATGTTGTGTCAATTTCTGCTGTACAGCAAAGTGACACATTCATACATATATTATATATAGAGAGATATATACACATATATATTCCCTTTCTTATATTATCTTCCATCATGTTCTATCCCAAGAACCCTGTACTATACAGTAGGACCTCATTTCTTATCCATTCTAAATGTAATAGTTTGCATCTGCTAACCCCAAACTCCCAGTCCATCCCACTCCCACCCTACCCCCCTTAGCAACCACAAGTCTGTTCTCTATGCCTATGAGTCTGTTTATGTTTTGTAGATGGCTTCATTTGTGCCATATTTTAGATTCCACATATAAATGATATCATATTCTTTTGCCTTTCTCTTTATGACTTACTTCATTCACTTAGTATGAGAATCTCTAGTTGCATCCATGTTGCTACAAATGGCATTACTTTGTTTTTTTATGGCTGAGTAGTATTCCATTGTATATATGTACCAGATCTTCTTAATTCATTCATGTCAGTGGACATGTAAGTGTTTCCATGTCTTGGCCATTGTGAATAGTGCTGCTATGAACATAGGGGTGCATGTATCTTTTTTAATTATAGGTTTGTCCAGATATATGCCCAGGAGTGGGATTGCTGGATCATATGGTAGTTCTATATTCAGTTTTCTGAGGAATGTCTATACCGTGTTCTATAGTGGTTGTACCAATTTCTATTCCCACCAACATTGTAGGCAGATTCCCTTTTCTCCACACCATCTCTAGCATTTACTATTTGTAGGCTTATTAATGATGGCCATTCTGACCAGCATGAGAGTACCTCATTGTAGTTTTGATTTGCATTTCTCTAATAATCAGTGATGTTGAGCATTTTTTTCATGTGCCTATTGGCCATCTGTATATATTCTTTGGAGAAATATCTATTTAGGTCTTGTGACCATTTTTTTATTGTGTTCTTTGTTTTTTGTTGTTTAGTTGCATGGGTTTTTATGTGTTTGGAGATTAAGCCCTTGTCATTTGTAGCATTTGCAACTATTTTCTCCCACTCTGTAAGTTTTTTGTTTTTATGGTTTCATTTAAAGATTTCTTATTATGTGAAATCAATGACCCCTGGTTTCTCATGTTTTTTTTTATTACTCAAAATTGCAGCATTGCTGTTTAATACAAAAGCAAACATGGTCCATAGACCATTGTAAAGAGATTCAGATAATGTTAATCACCCGTCTCCCTTCTATCACTAATGGATGAGGCATAGTCTCAGCATACATCTTTTAAAAATAAATAATAGAATAAAAATATCAGGCATCACTTTTCAATTTCTAGTGAATGGTGTCACCAGTCAACCCGGTTAATGTTCCAGAGTCTTAGAAAAATCCTGATACTTCCTTCTTTCTTATATATATTGTCCAATCCAAGTCCTAGGGATTTTATCCCTAATATCTGCCCCATTCTTTCCATCTCCCTGGCCATCACCTTAGTGATGGTTCACCTGGGGGATCACAGTCACATTCTTACAAGTGAACTTGTGCACAAGCTATTTCCTCAGCCTAGAATATTTTCTCTCCTGAACCCTTATTTTTCACATCTTAGCTAAGTCATCACATACCCAGAAACACTTCTCCAGCCTCTCAATCTTGACCATCTTCTTTTTATATCTCATTATATCTCTGCTTTTAGCATAATTATTACATTTATATGTGAGGTTTTTCTTTTTCTTTTTTCTTTTTTTTTCAGCTGCACCCATGGCATATGGAAGTTCCCAGGCCAAGGATCAAATCTGAGCCAGATCTGCTACTTACACCATAGCTATAGCAACATTGGATCCTTAACCCTCTGTGCCAGACCTAGGATCAAACTGGTGCCACAACAGAGATAAACTGGATCATTAACCCACTGCGCCACAGTGGGAACTCCAATATGTGAGTTTTAATGTCTGTCTCTCAGACCTGTAAGTACTAGGAAAACAGAGTGTATTTTTTTTTTATCTTCCATCATTTTATACTCTACTTTTTTTTGTCTTTTTGCCTTTTCTTGAGCCGTTCCCGTGGCATATGGAGGTTCCCAGGCTAGGGGTCTAATTGGAGCCATAGCCACCGGCCTATGCCAGAGCCACAGCAACACAGGATCCAAGCCGTGTCTGCAACCCACACCACAACTCACAGCAGCGCCTGTTCCTTAACCCACTGAGCAAGGCCAGGGATTGAACCCGCAACCTCATGGTTCCTAGTCGGATTCATTAACCACTGCGCCACGACGGGAACTCCCATCATTTTATACTCTAATCAAGCCCAGCCATAATACATAGTAAGTGCTCAGTATTCACTTAATCATAATAACTAACATTTAATGAGCATTTACTGTGTATGAAGCACTTTAATTTTTGCTTTACATGTATTAAATCATTTTTGTTGTCATTGTTGCATCATGGCATATGGAAGTTCCTGGGCCAGAGATCAAATCCAAGCTGCAGCTGCAAGCTACATCACAGCTGTGGCAACACCAGATCCTTTAACCCACTGTGTTGGACTGGAAATCAAACCTGTGCTTCCATAGCCATCTGAGCCACTGCAGTCAGATCCTTAACCCTACTTTGCCACAATGGGAACTCCATAACTCAATTTTGCAGTCACAGAAAACCTCTTTTATAGATATTTTATATCTTATCTATATTTTGTATAGATAAGATAGCACCATTTTGCAGATCAAAAAGCTGTGGCACAGAAAAGTTAAGGAATTTGCCTGAGGTCACCCAGAATTTGATTCAGGCAGTTCATCTTAGAGCCTATGTTAATAACCATTACTCAAAGCTGAATAAGAGAATTAATCTTGCCACCAACTGGTCGATGCTAATCACTCTGATTCCTACCTATAATGGTCTTTACAAAATAAATAGAAGTTGCTTTGTACAAGCTATTGTCTGTGTTCAGTGGATAAGATGACGTCTAAAGGCACCCAATTTATATTTTCAAGGTTCTGTAGAGTTAACCCTGATTGGTCTGAGGATATACAGCAAATTTCTCTCATATATTTATATTTTCCTTAAAACATATTACCAATGCATTATATAATTATTGGTTTTCCTCTTCAATTTGATTGACCCTCATTGGTTCATATGAGAAAGGACATGGATCTCACTAGATTTCTTATTTATCATGCCATGTTCAGTAACGCTATATTTTTTTTTTACCCCAAACAATTATTTTGAAAGAGTGAAGAAAACACCATCTGTAACAACTGAAATCATAATAACATTTTTTTCTATTCTCAAAGCACATCAATGTTATATAATGAAGGGAAAAATGATTAGTCCCAGGCTGTGCTTAACTGTGCCAAACAAGTATGCTAATTTTTTGGCTTGGTTAGAAAACCCTGAAATCAGAAATTTATGCAGGGATTTGCAAATTACAGACTATTTAGGTACATCCATATCTTTATACTTTAATCACTAGTGCATTTAAAATGAGATTTGATTTTAGGGGAGAAACCAGAATGAAGGAAGAAAGTCAGTAAAGAGAGGGAGAGGTTTGGAGGCAAATACTAGATCTATTTTTGGTTGAAAATTAGCTAAAATTTTTGGATGAATCTACAATGAGAAATAATTAGTGCTGTAGTAATCATTGTAGTGTGTCTAGCACATTATGATTTTCAAAGCATAGACACATTATTAATCTCATGTAATTCTCAGAACATTCCTGAAAGTTGATGATGTGATTATCTCCATTTTATAGACTAAAGCCTGAAGCTCAGACGAGTTAAGGAAAACATGTCAATGTGTCCTGCAATGAGAACTTTATAGAGAGGGCTTTAACCTTCTGAGTAACCTTACCCCAGGGAGAGAAGGGTATGCATCCCTTTCACTTTAAGCTAAGTGAAAGAAAAAGCATCAAGAGAACTACTCAGAGAGTTCGACATTGAGTTTTTTGGGATGCAGATAACGGTGATTCTACTCCAGCTAGGAGAGGGTTGGAGGCTCATTGGAGATAGCAGAGCAAAGAGAGCAAAGGCTGCATGCATTGGGAGTCAGATGTACTTTGTTTTTTTCTTTTTGTTTTTCAGGGCCACACTTGTGGCATATGGAAGTTCCCAGGCTAGGGGTGGAATCAGAGCTGCAACTGCTAGCCTACACCACAGCTACAGCAATGTGGGATCCTTAACCCACTGAGCAAGGACAGGGATCCAACCCACATCCTCATGGATACTAGTTAGGTTTGTAACCCTCTGAGCCACAACAGGAACTCCCTGAGCTGTACTTATACTGAATGTGGAATAAAGATGTATGATTCCCTCTCACTAGATATGGACCCTAGAATAGAGCCTTCTTAGGATCATCATAAATTGGACTTCTGCCAAGAAGATGATCTGTAAGGGTGTGACTCCAACAAGATGAGTGGTTGGAAGCCTTGGGTGATAAGGGAGAGATCAAAAGTAGACAGCTGGAAAGACATTGCCTATATTAAGAGAATGGCAATCAGAGGTCCTCTAGTTAAAGTGCCATATTGTTAGTGAGGGAAAGAGCAGCAAGAAATGATAAAAAAAAAAAAAAGCTGTTAATATTCCCCCTACTAATAAACTCTTTTCATTGTTAGACAGTATTTTCTTCATTTTTATCCATGACCTATGCAAAGTAACCATTACACTGGTTGATGTCAAATGTTGACTCTGAACCATCTTGGAACTATCAGTGAAAATACATTTTTTTTTTCTTACCAGTAATAAATGAAATCTTTCAATGAGACAGGCTAGTCTGATGAAAATGGAGTTTACATTCCAACCCTTCCATATATTTTCTATATAACTGATGACAATTTACTTGTTTTTTATTATTATTACTCAAATGAATTTATCACATCTGTAGTTGTATAATGATCATTCACAGGATTTCCATCCCATAACCCAAACACATCCCCCAACCCCCCAAACTGTCTCCTCCAGAGACCATAAGTTTTGCAATGTCTGTGAGTCAGTATCTGTTCTGCAAAGAAGTTCATTATGTCCTTTCTTCAGATTCCACATGTCAGTGAAAGCATTTGATGTTGGTGTCTTATTGTATGGCTGACTTCACTTAGCATGATGATTTCTAGGTCCATCCATGTTGCTAAAAATGCTGGTATTTTGTTCATTTTAATGGCTGAGTAATATTCCATTGTGTATATGTACCACATCTTCTTGATCCACTCCTCTGTCGAAGGATATTTAGGTTGTTTGCTTGTCTTGGCTATTGTAAATAGTGCTGCAATGAACATTGGAGTACATGTGTCTTTGTGAGTCATGGTTTTCTCTGGATAGATGCCCAGGAGTGGTCTTGCTGGATCAAATGGTAATTCTCTTTTTAGTTTTCTGAGGAATCTCCATACTGTTTTCCACAGTGGTTGCACCAATTTACAATTCCACCAACAGTGTAACAGTGTTCCTTTTTCTCTACACTCTCTCCAGCACTTATTGTTTATAGACTTTTGGATGATGGCCATTCTGGCTGGTGTGAGGTGGTACCTCACAGTGGTTTTGATTTGCATTTCTCTAATAATGAGTGATGTTGAACATCTTTTCATGTGTTTTTTGGCCATCTGTATGTCTTCTTTGGTGAACTGCCTGTTTAGATCTTCTGCCCATTTTTTGATGGGGTTTTTGTTTTTCTGGTATGGAGCTGCAGAAGGCATTTAAAGGAGATTAATCCCTTGTCAGTTGATTCACTTGCAAAGATTTTCTCTCATTCTGTGGGTTGTCTTTTTGTTTTGTTTAGGGTTTCCTTTGCTGTGCAGAAACTTTTAAGTTTGATTAGGTCCCATTTGTTTATTTTTGTTTTTATTGTCAATACTCTAAGAGGTGGATCTGAGAAAATGTTGCTGTCATTTATGTCAGAGAGTGTTTGGCCGGTTTTCCTCTAAGAGTTTTATAGGATCTCTCGTCTTATATCTAGGTCTTTAATCCATTTGGAGTTTATTTTTGTGTATGGTGTTAGGGAGTGTTCTAATTTCATTCTTTTCCATGTGGCTGTCCAGTTTTCCCAGCACCACTTATTGAACAAGCTGTCCTTTCTCCGTTGTATATTCTTGCCTCCTTTGTCATAGATGAGTTGGCTGTAGGGGCGTGGGTTGAATTCTGGGCTTTCTATCCTGTACCTCTGATCCATATTTCTGTCTTTGTGCCAGTACCAAATGGTTTTGATGACTGTTGCTTTGTAGTATAGTCTGAAGTCCGGGAGCCTGATTCCTCCAGCTCCATTTTTGTTTTTCAGGATGTCTTTGGCTATTCTGAGTCTTTTGTTCTTCCAAACAAACTTTAAAATATTTTGTTCGAATTCTGTGAAAAATGTCCTTGGTAATTTGATAGGGATTGCATTGAATCTGTATATTGCCTTAGGTAGTATAGTCATTTTGATAATATTGACTCTTCCAATCCAAGAGTATGGTATGTCTTTCCATCTATTTGTGTCATCTTTGATTTCTTTCATCAGTGTCTTACAGTTTTCAGAGTACAGGTCTTTTGTCTCTTTAGGTAGGTTTACTCCTAGGTATTTTATTCTTTTGGATGTGATAGTAAACAGGATTACTTCCCTAATTTCTCTTTCTGCTCTTTCATTGTTAGTGTGTACAAATGCTGTCAATTTCTGTGTATTGATTTTGTATCCTGCAACTTTGCCAAATTCGTGGATGAGCTCTAACAGTTTTCTGGTTGAGTCTTTAGGATTCTCTAGGTATAGTATCATGTCATCTGCAAATAGTGATAGTTTTACTTCTTCCTTTCCAATTTGGATTCCTTTTATTTCTTTTACTTCTCTGATTGCTGTGGCTAGGACTTCCAAAACTATGTTGAATGGTAGTGGCAAGAGCAGACATCCTTGTCTTGTTCCTGATCTCAGCGGGAAGGCTTTCAGCCTTTCACCATTGAGAGTGAGGTTTGCTGTGGGC
The DNA here is from genome assembly GCF_016906955.1 of Phacochoerus africanus. NCBI lineage: Eukaryota > Metazoa > Chordata > Mammalia > Artiodactyla > Suidae > Phacochoerus > Phacochoerus africanus. The sequence continues at coordinate 190,777,958 of NC_062546.1, forward strand.
TTGTCATATATGGCCTTTATTATATTGAGTTAGGTTCCCACTGTGCCCACTTTCTGAAGGATTTTTATCAGAAATGGGTATTGGATTTTGTCAAAGGCTTTTTCCGCATCTATTGAGAGGATCATATGGTTTTGATTCTTCAGTTTGTTAATGTGGTGTATTACACTGATGGATTTATGAATATTGAAGAATCTTGCATCCCTGGGATAAATCCCACTTGATCATGATGTACAATCCTTTTAATGTATTGTTGGATGCGGTTTGTGAGTATTTTGTTGAGGATTTTTGCATCGATGTTCATCAGTGAATGTGGCCTGAAGTTTTCTTTTTTTGTGGTATCATTGGTTTTGGTATCAAGGTGATGGTGGCCTCATAGAATGAGTTTGGGAGTATCCCTTCCTCTGCAATTTTTTGGAATAGTTTCGGAAGGATAGGTGTTAGCTCTTCTCTAAGTGTTTGATAGAAGTCACCTGTGAAGCCATCTGGTCCTGGACTTTTGTTTGTTGGAAGGTTTTTAATCCCAGTTTCAATTTCAGTTCTTGTGATTGGTCCATTCATCTTTTCTATTTCATCTTGGTTTAGTCTTGGAAGATTGTACTTTTCTAAGAATTTGTCCTTTTTTTCTAGGTTTTCCATTTTATTGGCATATAGTTGCATATAGTAGTCTCTTATGATCCTTTGATTTCTGTGATGTCCGTTGTTACTTCTCCTTTTTCATTTCTAATTTTATTGATTTGAGTCCTCTCTCTTAAACCCTAAGTCTGACTAAGGGTTTATCAATTTTGTTGATCTTTTCAAAGAACAAGTTTTTTGTTTCATTGATCTTTTCTATTGTTTTCTTTGTTTCTATTTCATCAATTTCTGCTCTGACCTTTATGATTTCTTTTATTCTACTAATTTTAGGTCTTGTCTGTTCTTCTCTCTTGAGCTGCTTTAGATGTAAAGTTAGCTTGTTTATTTGAGCTTTCTCTTGTTTCCTGAGGTGGGCTTTTATTGCTAGAAACTTTCCTCAGAATGGCTTTTACTTTATCCCATAGGTTTTGGAGTGTCGTATCTTTGTTGTCATTTGTTGCTAGGTATTTTTCAATTTCCTCTGTGATTTCTTCAGTGATCCATTGGTTGTTTAGTAGCATGTTGTTTAGTCTCCACGTGTTTGTGTTTTTCTGCAGTTTTTTTCTTGTTGTTGATTTCCAGTTGTATAGCATTGTGGTCGGAAAAGATGCTTGATAGGATTTCAATTTTCTTAATGTTACCGAGGTTGGATTTGTAGCCCAGGATGTGATAAGTCTTAGAGAATGTTCCATGTTTACTTGAGAATACTGTGTATTCTGTTGGTTTTGGATGGAATGTCCTATAAATATCTATTAAGTCCATCTGGTTTAATGCATAATCCAGGGCCTGTGTTTCATTACTGATTTTCTGTCTGGTTGATCTGTCCATTGCTGTAAGCAGGGTGTTAAAGTCCCCCACTATTATTGTGTTATTGTTGATTTCTCCTTTTAAGGTAGTTAGCAGTTGCCTTATATATTGTGATGAACCTATGTTGGGTGCATAGATATTTAAAATTGTTATATCTTCTTCTTGGATTGATCCTCTGATCATTATGTAATGACCTTCTTTGTCCCTTAAAATATTCTTCATTTTAAAGTCTATTTTGCCTGATATGAGTATTGCTACTCCACCTTTCTTTTCATCCCCATTTGTATGGAATATTTTCTTCCATCCTCTCACTTTCGATTTGTATGTGTCCCTGGAAGTGAAGTGGGTCTCTTGAAGACAGCATATATATAGGTTTGTTTTTGTATCCATTCAGCCGTCCATGTCTTTTGGTTGGGGTGTTTAATAAATTAACATTTAAGGTAATTATTGATATGTATGTTCTTATTGCCATTTTAATTATTGCTTTGGATTTGCTTTTGTTGCTCTTTTTTCTTTCCTTCTTCTCTTGTTCTCTCCTCTTCTGGTTAGATGACTATTTTTAGTGTTGTATTTGAGTTGATTTTTCTTTGTGTATCAATTGTAAATTTTTGGTTTGCAGTTATTCTGAAGTTTTGGTATAAGAGTATGTATGTATATGAGATTATTTTACGTTGTTGTTCTCTTAATTGCAAGTTCATCTCCAGTGTCCTGCATTTGTACCCACCTCTTCTCATGATTTCTGATTTTGGTGGTATAATTGTGCATGGATGATTTTGTATCTTTACTGTATATATACCGTTACTGGTGAGCTTTGTCATTTGTAGAATTTTTGTTTCCTGTTGCTGTCTTTTCTTTTCTGCCTAGAGAAGTTCCTTTAGTATTTGTTATAAGGCTGGTTTAGTGTTGCTGAATTCTCTTAGCTTTTGCTTGTCTGTGAAGGTTTTGATTTCTCCTTCAAATCTGAATGAGAGCCTTGCTGGGTAAAGTAATCTTGGTTGGAGGTTTTTTCCTTTCATCGTGTTAAGTATATCATGCCACTCCCTTCTGGCCTGCAGAGTTTCTGCTGAAAAATTTGCTGATAACCTTATTGGGGTTTCCTTGTATGTTATTTGTTTCTTTTCCCTAGCTGCTTTCAAGATTTTCTCTTTGTCTTTAATTTTGGTTAGTTTGATTAATATGTGTCTTGGGTTGTTCCTCCTTGGGTTTATTTTATATGGTACTTGTTGTGCTTCCTGGATTTTAGTGAGTGATTCCTTCCCCATGTTAGGGAAGTTTTCGGCTATTATCTCTTGGAATAGTTTTTCTGTCCCCTTCTCTTTTTCTTCTCCTCTGGCACCCTTATAATACGGATGTTGGTGTGTTTAACGTTGTCCCAGAGTTCTCTGAGACTCTCTTCATTTGTTTTCAATCTTTTTTATCTTTTCTGTTCTGCATCCATAATTTCTACTAATCTGTCCTCCACCTCTCTTATTCATTCTTCTGCCTCCTGTATTCTGCTGTTAGCTGCCTCTAGTGAATTTTTTATTTCAGTTATTGTATTTTGCATTTCTTCTTGTTGTTTTTTATATCTTGTATCTCTTTGCTCAGTGTTTCCTGTAAGCTATCCATCTTTGCCTCCAGTTTATTTCCAATGTCTTGCATCATCTTCAGCATCAACATTCTAAAGTCTTTTTCCTGGATGCTGAGAATCTCCTCATCACTTAGCTGATTTTGGTTTTTTTTTTTCCTTTCTCCCTCATCTGAGTTATAGTCTTCTGTCTTTTCATTTTTATTGGTTTTTGGTGTGGTGATCTTTTTACACATAATAGAGTTGTAGCCTCTCTTCCTTCTGGTATCTGCCCCCCTTGTGGCTGAAGTGAGTATGGGGGCTTGCTGTATGCTTTCTGTTGGGAGGGGCTGATGCCTGCCCACTGGTAGTTGGAGCTGATTCTAATCCCTCTGGTGGGTGGGGCTTAGTTTCTGGATGGGATTAGAGGCAGCTGTGTGCCTGAGAGGTCTTTAGGCAGCCTGTTCACTGATGGGTGGGGCTGTGATCCCACCTGGATTGTTGTTTGTCCTGGGGCTTCTCAGCACTGACTGACAGGTGGGGCCAGATTTTCCCAAAATGGCCACCTCCAGAGAAAGGCATGCTGCTGAATATTCCCAAGAGCTTTGCTTTCAATATCCTTCTCTCACAACAAGCCACATTCACCCCTGTTTTCCCAGGAGGTCCTCCAAGAACTGCAGTCAGGTTTGACCCAGCTTCCTATGGAGATTTTGCTTTGCCCTGGGACCCAGTGAATGTGAAAGTCTGTGTGCACCTTTTAAGAATGGGGTCTCCATTTCCCCTAGTCCCTTGGAGCTCCTGTGAACAAGCCCCACTGGCCTTCAATGCCAGATGCTCCAGGGGCTCTTTCTTCCAGTGCCAGATCCCCACATGTGGGAGTTTGATGTGGGTCTCAACTCTCACTCCTGTGTGAGTCTCTGTGAATCAGTTAGTTTCCAGTCTGCAGGGCTTCCCACCTGGGAGGTATGGGGTTGTTTATATCATGAAATCGCCCCTCCTACTTCTTGATGTGGCCTCCTCTTTTTCTTCTGGTGTAGGATATCTTTTTTAAGGTTCCCGGTCCATTTGGGTGAAGACTGCTCAGCCTTTAGTTGTGACTTTTGTTGTTTTTAGGAGAGAAGTTGAGCTCCAGTCCTTCTATTCCACCATCTTAATTCCATCTCCAATTTACTTGGTTGTATGAATTTAAATTTTTCTATTTATGAATTAAAAATTAGAGGAAAATGTTCTCTATGATCTCTCCCTACTATAATTGTAGGATTTGGTGATAAATCTTAGGAATTCAGACTCCGCATATAAAATTGGTGATAATTTGCCCAAACTCTTGCCTCATACTCTTCTGCAGTTTTCACTCTGGGGGGAAAAAAAAGATTTTACTAAGTAGAGTTATCATATAATCAAGGATTTAAAGTAAATCAACTTGAGTTTAAATATTTTAGAAGTAGCAATAAATATATAGAATTTTTAGATTGATTGTGTATTCTATTGGGCAAATCTTAGTTACAGTGAAATATTAACGAAAGAAGCAAAATTTATGTGAATTCTACAATGTAACCTTTGTATCAATTCTCGTCAGTCTCTCTTTTGGAGATCAAGTTAAGTTTCAAGGTGTTTTTTTCCAATTTCTATTCTGTATGATCTCTCCTTATATTATTGAAATGTATATTATTTTCTTCAAGTTAAATTGGAAATGACATATGAAGGTAAAGCAATTTTTATGCCTTTGAAAAGTGAAGAATATCAGGAAGGAGAAAGTCATAAGTACTAAGACAACGAATATTTCTAAGGAGATTGATGGAAACTTGCAACATCCTTTAGGAAAGAAGTCCTGATATTTTTCCATCCTTTGTATGAAAATGAATGCTCAGAGAGTTTGACTTTCTCAAGATCAAACAATAACTTTATATCAAAGCATGGGAGGGAACGCAGATCTTGGCTTCCCCATCATATTTCCATTTCTTTGCCTGCGGCTCCTTTGATAGATGCTGGCATATCTTGTTTTCAGTTGAATTTCTTGCTTCTAGAAAGCGCAGCAGGAAGTACTCTGTCAATAGCACCAGGTTTCCTTGAAATCGATTGAGGCTCTGGGCTTCCAGCTAAAACACCGTTCTTGTGTCAAACCACATGAAATAAGCACTTTTCTTAAATAAATGTGAACTCTGCCTTTTGTAGCAGCAAGGACTATTCAAGATACCAAATGAAAACAGTAAATTCTCTTGGGAGGGAGAAGAGAAGTTGGCATTATCTTCAAAAGCAAAATTAGGCCATTTCACTGAAAAGAACATCAGATGTGAGAAGCCACTTTAGCCCACATTAAGCAACATCATTGCTTGGGTCACTGTTTTCTAACAACTCTTGTCTTTTGGGTTTTGAAGTATATGTCTGCTGCAGAGGTAGAAATGAGGACGGGAGGAATTAAATGACTATTCTGTTTACCTGACACCTGCTTGGCAATTATCCTGATTCTCTCTTCCCCTCTCTCCTCTTTGACGCCTTGGCACTTTCCTTTTTTCCTTCCTTTCTTCCTTCCTTTCTTAATCTTTCCTACCTTCATTCCTTCCTTCATTCCTTCCCTCCAAATGGTAATCCTGTCCCCCCCCCCCCCCCCCCCCCCCCCCTGCCGATCAAAGACAAACTTCTCTGGAACACCCTAACTACTCTTTCTTTCTATTTTTTTTCTCTCTTTCTTCTCATTCTCTTCCAATGTTAATCCTCTCCCCACCTCCAGAGTCAACCAATATCCTCACTCTTCCTGCAGGAGCTAGCATTTTTAACAAGCTAAAATCATGAAGAACTGTGGTGATGATGTTCTTGGTGCCGAATACTCTGAGCAGAAAATGAGCCCATGTGGACAACAGGAGTGGTTCATTAACAAGAATTGCCTCCAAGGTCTAGGGGAGGGAGGATGGCCCTGAAAAATTTGAATAAGAGAACATTAGAATTGGAGCGATTGCGGAGATGAACTTGTCAAACTGGCACATTTAAGAAATGAAAATACTGAGATACAAAGAGGTTAACTGCCAGGTGAAGGCAGAGATATGAATAGATTGAGGTCTCCTGAGTTCCAGACCAGTGCTCTTTGCACATAAATTGCAATGTTTAATTGTATTTTAAAGTTACAGAGGGGTAGGGGGAAACGTGGCATGAATAGGCGTAAGACTTGGTGAATCTCTCTGTGGACCTGTCATTCATTACATTCTGCTGCCAAGAATAGTTTTCAGATATTCTTTTTTAAGGCACCCCAATACAATCCCATGCATGGGGCAATTTCATCATTAAGAAATATCTCTTGGTTTTCGTTTTGTTCTGATTTATCCTATTGTTCCCCAGGAAACAGCATTTATTTCCTTTTCCTAAGAAACTCTATATTGCATATCTATTTCTATGGCTCCATTTTTTGCCTTTTAATCTCCTTAGCCAACTGAATTTGTTTAATAATATCAACAGATATTTCCATTTCTTGACTAAATTTTCACTTTTTAACTCTGTGCATTTTATCTGAGGTTTCCCTGTCCCTTTGAGGGGCTCTGGGAGACAGAAATAAGTGCTCCAAAGAAGACTGCATTGTGTAACTCCACCATGAGATCTGGCACTGCATCCCAAAGCCTGCCCTCAGAACAACCCCTTAGGAATGTGGACAGGCAGAACCAAGACAAATGGAGCAGATGATGGAATTATTAGTTAAGATCAAAGGCATTTTTGTAGCATAAAAAACTTGGAAAATGTTAAGACACAAAACATATACACAGATCATTTTTTCCAAACATGGAACCAGAACATTTGGTCTGTGACATGCTCAAAGTCTGACAAAAGAAAGAAGTATTTAAAGTTAGGACTTTTCCAGAGAACCCTGTTTGAGAGGTCCTTACACATATAAAATATTAAAAAATGGAGACACAAACTGGCAACGAACCAGTGTGTGTTGTGCTTCTTAAATGTTAATACTACGCACAAGAATCACTAGGAATTGTATTAACAATAGAGATTTTAATTTGCTATTTCTGGGATAGTGCCTGAGATTGTGTCTTTCTGAAAGAACCCTGGTGATGCTGGTGATGCTGGCCTGAGGACCACTGTTTGGAACCTACACCCTATGGGCCATATCTTACTCATCTTTATATCTCCAACATCTAATAGGTACAACAAACATAAAGATTTGATAAACTAAGTTCTGAGCACTTTACATGTGCACTAAATGATTTAACCTTCTCAGTAATATTAAAGCACATGTGTTGTTATCCTGTTTTACCAATGGGCAACTATGAGTTCAAGCACTTAGTAATCCAGATCTATCTAAGTGATTCTAAATATAAGTAGGTATCATCACTGGCATTTAGGGTCCAACACTTGTCCATGTAAGGAGAATCTTTCTTTCCTACCTAATTTTCAAATCTGTTAAGATGTCACTGGGAAGGTATTATATCCAAGAACATGGACTCTGGAGCCAGTCAAGCTGGTCTGAATCCCAATTTCAATCCTTATCAGCTATACAATTTGAGCAAGTTCCTTATCCACAGCAAGGATCAGTGTACCCTGTGAAATGGGAGTAATGGCAGCTCTTACCTCATGGAGAAGTTACGAAGATTAAATGACTTACTACTTGTAAAGCACTCAAAATGGTTCCCATCATACATGGTAGGCAGACCCAAATGAAGAACAAATGACTTCTTACCCAGAGACTGACATATACGATGCTTTATAGAGCATACTTTTACTTGGAGATGTGTCCTGGAATTTCTGGTGGCTCATGGTTAGAGGATGATTTTGTTCTGTAAGGAAATTTTCCTTTTCTACTCCAGTGCTCCAAACCAAAGTGAATGCATATCCATTTGGAAAATAAACCAGTTTTCTTTCCCTGGATTATTTATGCATGAACTCAGAACATGATTAGAGGTACTGTCAAGGTGAGATTAAAATTCTCAGAGCAACTCTTTCTGAGAACAGAGCACATATTTGCTTAAGGATCTTTCTAATACTGTCCCACCCTTTCTTTTAAGAATAAGGGATACATACCATGTTCTTTCTTCAATACTTGCCTCTCTGGAAAGAGGCATATTGTGCATTTCCACCCATTGGCTTTTAATGACATGCAGAGAACAATGATTCACCCCAGACAACATTTTAATATTATTGAAATATCTCCCTTAGTCCCCAACACAATTTTCAAAACATGTGAGTCAATGAGAACAAAGGACATCAAATTGTCTTCACTAAATCATTTTGTTTCTCTCCCTCTGCCCAAATTCCCTCTGATCTGTAGTTTCACAGCCAACAAGAAGACAAATGATATTCCTCGTTAGTTAATCAAAATCAACCCACTGTCACTTAGCAATATCCACCACTGTTTACAGAGTGGCCACATTTGAACCGATTTCTTTTGTCCTTTATGAATTCCATTATATTTTTGCCACATGCAAAGAGTGACATTAAATCTGTTTCACCCTCAGTTTTCACTAAGTCTAATGAATTTTGGCCTCATTTGGAAACGATGTCATTCCCAAGGCACTGGAAAAATGTATGGTAAGGAGATGGATGATCCAGGATGGTGCTGACCAGTGGGCCCTGGTTCTTTGATGCCCGGCCTTTGAAAATGGAAACACATCTGAAGGAGCATTTCAAAAGGAGTACAGCAAACTCACTTTCCTTAATTTAACCACTCAGTATCAGGGGAAATAGTCTATATGCCTCCTGCTGCTGATCAGCTTGTGCCCCAGGCTTAAGGACGTTTTAATATTTTAACACTCCTCTTCTGGCTTGCAGCCCTGCAGATTTTTAATAGAAGACTAAAGTTAACAATTAATTAGCAGAGTCACACAGGACTGAAAGGGATTTGGACTAGTCTGAAAGAAAAGCAGCTGGAAGCAAGTAAAACATTTGAGAACTAGGCATTGATGTGACTGCTGTATTCCTATTTCATGGGCCTTTGATTCTTCCTATCTTTGTGATAGGGATTTGGCAAACAAAGTATTTATTTTCTTGCTTGTTTTCTTTCCTCTTTCCTCTCTTCCTTCCTTATTTCCTTTCTCCCCTCCCTTCTTCCTTCTTTCCTCTCTCCATCCCTCCCTCCTTCCTCTCTCCTTCTCTCCCTTTTTCTAAATGATGGTAAGATTTTTTTTTTCTTTTGCTAGTGAGTGTTTATACCAAACTAAGAGTTTAATAGATTGGATTTTCTAGCAATATTCTGTGTAATCCCAAATGGTTTACTTTTTGAGGCCAAGGATTATAATCTGAAAATGAAGGCGTTGAATTAGTCTCTGAGGTTTGTTCTACTCTGAAAGGTTATTATTCAGAGCAAGTTGAACACAGGAACAAACGTGATATTTGTTGGCATTTGACAAATATTCAGCGGGGACCATATTAAATAGAACATTACCATCTACCCCCCAAAAGGCCTGCAGCCCTTGTTTATATGTTGTGATAGACAATAGTGAGGAGTACAGCCAAACTGATTAAAGCCTTGAACACAGGCCCCAACAGTGTTTGATAATTTAGCCTAAATACTATGAAGTAGTAGTTATATTAACTATATGGACTGTCATTCATTCTTTCATTCGTTGTTATTCATCAGCCTTATTACATGCTGGATTTTTTAACATGGCCCAGGGATAGAGAGGTAAATCAAACATTATTTTTAATGCATTTGGTAGTATTTCTAAGGGACATTTGGTTTCAAATTGTTATGGAAGCTTTCCTGACTCTTCTCTTTTGGTTTGCATAACTTTCTATATTCTGAGTGTAAAACAGCAAAGTTATATGGGATGGCATTTTGCACCCAAAATTTTTAGAATTGAAAAATAGAACAAGGAAAAGTGGGTTTTCAAATTTTTTTATCTCCAAGTACTAGCAAAGGTTAAGGCATGGGATACTAGGTGCTAGCTACTGTGCTATTATTTAATTAATTTTTATTTTTTCACTTGTTAAACTGCACTTAGGTAGAATTTACATATAATACATAAGAAAACTGTACATGTTTTAAGTTTTAAGTGTGATGATATTTGAGAAATATATATACCATGTCACCCTTAATCTATTCAACACATAGACCATTTATTTAACCCAAAAAGTCCATTCATGACTCTTTCCAGTTAATTACTACCTCCTCACCCCCATTCCCTACTCCAAGAACCACTAATGCAATTTCTATCACTATAGATGACTTTCATCTGTCCTGATACTTCACAGCGATGAAATCATATAGTGTGTGCTATTTTGCATTTGGTTCCTTTAGCTCAACATAAGTCTTTGAAATGCATCCAGGTTGTTTAATATATCAGCAATTTGTTCATTTTGTTGCTGAGAAGAACTATGAATATGCCAAATTTGTTGACCCATTCATCTGCTGATAGACATTTGGATTGTTTTTATTTTAGGATAATAATAAAGTTATAATCAACATGCATGTACCAGCCTTCATGTGGACATATATTTTCATTTCTCTTGGGTAAATACATAACTAGAGGTGGAAAAGCTGACTCATAGGATAACTTATATTTAACTTAAAAAAAATAGGTTACAGTTCTTCAACAATGACTTTATCATTTACACTCTATCCACTAATGATAAGATTTCCAGATGTCCTACATCTTCACCAACATTTGATGTTGTTAATCCATTAAACTTTAATCATTCTAATGTGTGCAATGTGCTTATTGTAGTTTTAATATACACTTTTCCAGTGGCTAGTGATGTTGAACACCTTTTAAAATCCTTAAAAACCATTTATAAATTTACTTTGTAAAGAGTCTGTTTACAAAACAAACTTTTGAATTGTAAGAGTTCTTAATATATTCTGGACATAAAATCTTTGTGAGATATATGTTATAAATATTTTCCTCTAATTTAGGTCCTTTCTATTTTCTTAATGATCTCTTGATGAGCAGGAGATTTTTATTTTCTCCAAAATCCATTTTATGAATTTTTATTTTAGGTTTAATTCATTTATTTTCTGTCTATATCTGCTTTTATCAAGATTTCAGGGTTTTTTGAGTTGTTTTCTTTTAGAAGGCTTATAGTTTTCATTTTACATTTAGGTCTATGATTCATCTTGAATTAATATTTGTATATGAATAGAAATGAGCCCTTATTTCCCCTAATGATTCAGTTGTTGTATCACCATGTGTTGAAGAGATTTTTCTTCCCCCATTTAATTGCTTTGACACTTTTGTCAAAATCAATTCATCATGTATGTGTGGGTCTTTCTGAACTCTTGATTTTGTTCTGTTGATTTAATTGCATAACCTCATATAAACACCACACTGTCTTGACTATTGAAGTTTTTCACTGTCTTACAATTATGAAAAATAAGTCCTGCAATTTTGATTTTTTTTCAAAATTGTTTTAGCCATGCCAAGTCCTTTGTATTTACATATTTCAAATAGCCCACTAAGTTGATTGGGACTGTGCTGCATCTATAGATCAGTTTACCAAAAAAAAAAAGAACATCTTAACAATATTGAGTGCTCATGTATATGAATGTGGTATAGCTCTCCATTTACTTATTTATTTTGGTCATTTTAGGGCTGCACTTATGGCATATGGAGGCTCCCAGGCTAGGGGTTGAATTGGAGCTGTAGCCGCTGGCTTACACCACAGCCACAGCAGTGCCAGATCTGAACATCATCTGCAATATGCACCGCAGCTCATGGCAACACCAGTTCTTTAACCCACTGAGCAAGGCCAGGGATCGAAACTGCATCTTCATGGATACTAGTCAGATTCGTTTCCACTGAGCCATGATGGGAACTCCGCTCTCCATTTATTTAGCTTTTCTTTAATGTGTCTCAGGAAGGTAGAGGAATTTTGAAAATCTTGCTGTAAAGAAATGTCTCCTGTAAAGAGGAATAGATCAAATTCTCTATTCCCAAGGAATTTATTCTTTAAAAAGGAGATAGCAAAAAATAGAAGTGACTATATAAAGCACAGTAGAACAAAGAGGAAGGAGCAGTGTTAAGAGAGTTCTATGGAAGTTTAAAAAGGCTGAAATCACCTATGATTGAAATAGGGTAGGCGGACTTCATAAACAAAATGATCTTTCAGCTGGTCCTTGAAGATGGGCAGGAAGGAATGGGATTGGTCAGAGGACAGATTAGGCAGAAGAAGTAACATAATTGATGCCATGAAGTCAGGAACATACGTTAAGTTCAACAGAGTAAAGCAGTGGTGAGAAATGGAGCTGGACAAAGGTCTTAGATGGAGACATCTTGTGGAGGCATTAGAACGAGTAATGTATCCCTGTGTACATCATTTGGACCACCAACAATTCCTGAAAATAGGAGTCTTTAAGACTGGAACTGTGTGCTATTGAGCTTTCTACAAACAGTCCTGTCTCTCTTGAAGATGAATTGACCTCATTTACCAGTGTCTGTTTTTCATATTGCTAGGAAAACACTCCATTATTTCACACTGGGGGATGATGGTGAGGCACATAAATGCCTAAGTGCATTCTTAAAGTTTAATCTCCCCACAAATGCAGTATACATTCATTCCCTTCCTTGTGTGTTCACTAGAAACATGGACTCTATATTTTATTATTTTCATTTCCAGTTTCCCTCCATCAGCTTGCCTTATTCAAATATACATACTGGTTTGCTATTGTTTTTAAGCTAGAAAAAAATATGCCATCCTTTCGCTGTAGTTTTTGCCAATTTTTCCATTGTATTCTCATTTAAACAAATAAAAGATCTAATCATACCCCTAATTTAAGTCATTGATAAAACGGTGCCTTTTGGGAGTTCCCGTCGTGGCTCAGTGGTTAATGAATCTAACTAGGAACCATGAGGTTGAGGGTTCCATCCCTGGCCTTGCTCAGTGGGTTAAAGATCTGGCATTGCCGTGAGCTGTGGTATAGGTTGCAGATAAGGCTCGGATCCCACGTTGCTGTGGCTCTGACATAGGCCAGCAGCTATGGCTCCGATTTGACCCCTAGCCTGGGACCCTCCATATGCCTTGAGAATGGCCTAAGAAATGACAAAAAGACAAAAAAAAAAAAGGAAAATGGTGCCTTTTGCTTGTTTGTCTAGGCCAATCAAATTGTACTAAGATCTTTTTATAACACTTTATTTTCCTTCATAGATTTAATGTCATCATTCAAATTTAGTCACTATATTGCCTTTAGAAACACATCATTTCAGATAGTTTCAACCTGATATTTAAAAACATGAATTTAAATAAAGAATTGCATGTATGGTCTGGATTGAAAATACTTTCTTTATACCTTATCAGTATCTCTAAAATACATTTATTAATATCTCTGTAATTAGGTCACCAAAAAGATAGATGCATAAATAAATATATTATTGAATTACTACAGAGAAAATAAATATTTTATATATTTCTATGTATATATATTTTTTATTATGTATACTTACAATAAAACATATTTAGTTTTTAAAACCATATTTATTTATCTTACTCTCTTTAGTGACCCAATTACAAAGAAATTAATAAATGCAGTTTAACTTCAAAGGTATTAACTTCCGGGATTGTTTGAGAAACTCACTCAGTTAAAAAATATGTTCTTTAAATTGACATTCAGAAAGTCTCAAAATATATCACTGAAAATGTCTTGTAAGATTGTGGCTGTGTTGTTAAGCTGGTATCCAGTGAAATGTCTAAGCTGTGTAAAAGAGTACTGTTGAGAACAATTTTTGGAGAAAATTTGAAATCATATATTTAAAATACAGCAGCAAGTAAGTATATTAGTATTTATTTGAATAAATTGCTATATATAAATAAACTAGACTAGAAAATCATATTCATAGCATGTTTAACAATTTTAGTGAATATGAGATATTCTTTTTTATTTTATTTTTATTTTTATTTTTTATGGCCACACCTGCGATACATGAAAGTTTGAGCCTATGCTGCAGCTGCAGATCTTTTAACCCACTGTGCTGGGCTGGGGATTGAACCTGCACATCCATAGCAACCCAAGCCACTGAAGTTGGATTCTTAACCCACTGTTCCACAGCAGGAGCTCCTGAATATGAGATATTCTTAGAGCTACATCATTTGTCTCATTCTCCCAAATCATCTGCCTTCATTTAGTGAAATACTTAATGTTTACAAATGAATGCTTTTCCTAAATACTTGAGAATATATTAGTCAAGTTTTACACTGTGTATTTTATTTTTATCATAATAGCATTAAAATGTATTTTGGATTTCCTGTCATTTTTATAAGGAAAAATTAGTGTCAAACAGGCTTTCTAGAAGTACCCATAGAGATCTTTCTTTAATTATTTTTGGTCCTTCAAAAGATAATTCAGATTTTAATTAATTGAATTACTTAATAATAGGGATGCATGTTCTAATTGGAATCATCATTGTCATCATCATTTTGAAAATATCCCTGCAAGCAGTATTATTCACGTGGAGTCATTTTTACAGAATCCTCTAAAAAAGATTTGTACAAAATTCATAAATTATGGTAAACTCACTGAAAGTCTTACAGCTCTGATTCAAAAGCATCAAGAGAGTTTTCTCTTAAAAGATTTGATGGATAAAGTGACATCAATGGTCAATCATATGCAATCAAGTTTTTATAGAAATAAAACCTATTTTATCATTCATGTAAGCAATGGACCTTGGTCAAGTTAATCAAAGCTCAGTTCTCAGTATTGACTACATTATTCCCTCACTAGCAATGGAAGGAAGACAGGTGAGGAAGGCAGGATGCTTGGTGGTGCTTTTATTAAAGTTTTCAAAAAAAATGATGTGATAGTTCTTGTACATAAATTTTTATTCACTCATCTGATTATTACTTTAGGATAAATTTTTAAGATGAACATTTTTGAGAATGTTGATATGTATTTCCAAGTTTCTCCATAAAATTATGAGAATACTGATTTACAGTACCCACACCAAAAAATGAGTATTATAAATTCTTAAAATCATTTGGTTCAATAGGTAAAAAAATACTATTTCATTATCTAAAACTTTCATTTATTTTTAGTGAATTTGAACATGATTAAATAAATCATAGTATAACCATATGATGAAATATTATATTTCAATCCTAAATTATGGTTTGAAGGTTATTTAAATGCCACAGGCTAAGGGTCTAAATGACACCTACTAGATCCTACTAGATGTTGACAGCAGAACTTCATATGTAATATAGGAATATATTTAAAATAAATCTTAAAAACAATTGAAGCATAAGTTAATTTTATCTTTTACAATGATATCAGCAAATATATTTGCACAAGAATGCATATGTGTATACATATCAATAATAATAACAATGATATAAATATGTTTTCTATGACATAATGTGGGTTTGATCTTTCCAAATTTAACATTTTTTTTGGCCATGCCCATGGCATGTAGAAGTTCCCAGGCCAGGGATTGAACCTGCGCCACAGGTTCAATTTAACCAGAGCCACAGCAGTGACAGCACCAGATCCTTAACCAGATGAGCCATGAAAGAACTCCCCAAATTTAACTTCTTTAACTCTTCTTTCTCCCTATTTTAAATTTCCATTTAGCCTTTATTTTATGCAAATACCCAAAGTTCTGGTGTCCTAAGTGAACGAAATCAGGTAAGCAGCAATCCTAATGGAATACTGTCACCCTCTTTAGGTTGATAGGAGAGAGAACAATGGGTACTGTTCTGAACACTACACATAACCACCCATTTCATTCTTACAACAAACCTGTAAGCTACATATTATTATCCTTCAGTTTGAAAACAAGGAAGCCAAAGCACAAGGAAGTTCTATATGGTGACTGGGTTCATGCAGCCAGCATATAGGCAAGCTGGGATTCAAACTCAGGTAATTGCTTCTAAGGTTATGCTTTTCTGTTTATATTACACTCTATGGCTTAATTGAGTCTGGATGTGCTACACAGTAACTTTGGACTCAACCAGACCTGTACAACTAAAAGAATCAATAAAAATTGCACTGGCAGAAGGTTACATTCACAAAGTAGTTTACAACAAAATGAAAGTGATTAATTCTTACAGTGCCAAGACTTAAAGATCTTAGCCAAGCTCCTTCATCCTTTCTTAGGAAAAATAAAGTGCTTCAGTTGGATTATGAAGCATAGACCAATACATGCACTATCCTTCTGCAGCTCTTCCAATATCGGCATTAGTTTTGGGACACCAGAAAGCTCTAGAACATCCTTAGATCATATTGATACTGAAAAGTCATTTGTATTATGAGAATTTCCCAGATGTTCATCTGGTATAATGTGATGTGAGAAGCAAACAAAAAAATTCTTTATAATAAAATGATGGTTCTGTAAGAACCAACTTTTCTGGCCATAGAGCTTATATGCCTCATTAGATTCCTTAAGCTATGTCTTTACTACCGTACGACTTTATCAGCTGGAGAGGCAGGTCACTATTTCAGTGAAGAAAATCTAATGTCTTCAGAAACAACAGTTACCCTGAGATTCTCATGAAGCCTTAGTGCTCATAGCACTAAAGAAAAGACTCCCGTATTACAAATTGGTGATGATATAATTAAGGGTAAAAATTTTTTTAAGCAAGATACCTAAAATGATGGACATGAATTGTGAAAATGTAGGTAGGTATAGTGGATCATTATGGTTCCTCTGTGATATGTTTTTTAGGGAATGAGAGAAGGGATATATTTACATACTTGAGGTAGAGGGTCCCTCAGTTTCCCTGATATTTTGTGGCTAATAGGCTAAGGAGAAGAAGCATAAAGAATGGGAATAGCTCCTATCTCTTGCAACATAGTGATGAATATTTGGAAGTCAGCAAATCCTTCGTCTTCTAAGAAAGAAGTCAATAACTTAGATGTTTGTAGAAAATATCTCCATTTTGGTGGCCCCAGAGTTGTGAAGTAGCATTTTTCCAGCAGATGAGGATGTATTTGAGTAAACATCATTGGATGAGATGGGAAAGAATAAAGACTTAGGACAGACTCAGTCTCTGTGGCTCTTTTTTGGAAGAACTTTCAAAAAAGCTGAAAAAGCTGAAAAGGTTGACACTGGCAGTTTTGATTTCACATTTATCTTTTTCTTTACAGAAGCCAGATGTATAAAAATGATGTGAACTATTTTTGAAAGGTTTTATCAATTCTGGTAGCTGTTGCTACATGTAGGTTCTTGAATTCACGGTCTCTAATGTACTGAAAACTTGAGAGCTAAACATGCTTTCCTTTTATTGTCACTTGATGATTGGCTTTTGTGTGGGTGTGTAAAGCAGCAACTTCACCTTCTTTCCAGCACAGTATTGAATGTCTATGGACCCTTGGTATAAGGGTTGTTTTTAATCCCCATAAAGTTTCTCTTTTAAATTTCGCTTCAGCACCAGCATGATTTGTATACCAAGGTCTGTGTAAGAACACAAGGGTGCCTTACATGATAAATGCACCTAAATTTTTCTTTAGTGTTTTCACCTCTAAGCAAAGTTATGGTTCTAGCTTTCAAATACATTTGATTCATTGGTTGGATCCAGGTGGAATTTTCCTTACTTTTTTTGGTTAGATTTGAGAAGTTTTGACAGGCTCCTTGGGAAATGGATGGACAGCCTCCACTAATGGTGTGACTATGTCTTGCGACAGCCAGATCTTTGACAAGGGTTTTTTTTTTTTTTTTTATTACCTCTTGTGCTAGAATAATGGAAACTTTATGAATAGAAGGCAAACTGGGCACTCACAAAACAGTTTCCATTTTATCTATTTCTTCATCCCCTGCAAACCTCCCCTCTGGCAATCTCATGTTTGTTCTCTGTATCTAAATAGTGGATTAAGAGGTACCAAACTTCCAGCTATAAAATAGTAAGTCGCAGGGACATAATGACACATAGGGACACATGTGATGTACACGTAGGGCTGTAATGCACACAGTCAATACCATTATAACAACTTTGTATGGTGATGAACAGTGATTTTTTATAAGGTATAAAAAATATGGAATCACTCTGTTGTACACCTGAAACTAAGATAATATTGTATATTAATTATAATTTTGAAAAGCAAGCTTCCAATACCAGTATTCCTGTGACCAGTGTCATCTAGAGGAGGCACTGAGATCCAAATGACTTTGGGAAAGATTCTCTTGAGAAAATATTGTAAAAGATATTCTTCCTCATTGGAGATTTGTCTTTACTCTTTTAATTGTGACCATTTCTCAGGGGTTTCTATAAATCATGAAGAATCCTTGACTAAATACAAGGTAAATTCGGATTTCACTGCCACACAAATGGATTTGAAAGATAGACTTTTTCAAGGCTTACTTGAGTCTTAGAATCCACATACTGTATTACTGATTCTATAAGCCATGCAAAGGCTGATAGTCCAAATCAATAAGCAGATTTTCTTGAAAAAGGCTCTTTCGGAGTTCCTGTCGTGGCACAGTGGTTAGCAAATCCGACTAGGAACCATGAGGTTGCGGGTTCGCTCCCTGGCCTTGCTCAGTGGGTTAAGGATCCGGAGTTGCCGTGAGCTGTGGTGTAGGTCACAGACATGGCTCGGATCCCGCGTTGCTGTGGCTCTGGCCTAGGCCAGTGACTACAGCTCGGATTCGACTCCTAGACTGGGAACCTCCATAGGCCGCAGGAAGTGGCCCTAGGGAAAAAAAAAAAAAAAGAAAAGGCTGTTTCACAGGAGACAATTGCTATGTTGACAAGAGTTTTGTGCTTGTGTGCTGTGGATAAGTTGCTACTAAAGACAATCTATTTTTGTGATATATATTCATGTATAATTTGAGGGTTTTTTTGGAAAGACAAAGATTGCTATCAATATTTACCATGGGGGGGGGGGTCCTTCATATAGTTTTTAAAATTCGTGCAAGGATTTTATTTTAACCTTTATTTTATTTTAAAATACACTTTATTTTTAGAGTAATTTGAAGTTCCCTGAAAAAAATGAACAAAGTACCGTGAGTTCTCATATATACCCCTGACCTTCATGAACTTTTAAAAAGGTAATTTCTATTTTTAAATATTTTAAGATTCATAACGAGTTGTAAAAATAGTTCAGGGTTCCCATGTACCTTTCATCCAGTGTCTTCAAATGATAATATCTTACATAACTATAACCATAGGGCATTATTAAAACCAGGAAATTGATATTGGTACAATACTATTAATCAGGTACTGACCTGATTTCACCAGTTTTCACATCCACTTAAAAAATAATGGTAGATAGTTCTATGAAATTTTACTCTATGTATGCATTCAAGTAACCTTCAATATGGTCAAGGTATTGAACTGTTCCATCACCACACACACACACACACACTCACAACTTCCTTATATCACCCCTTATTAGTCACAGTATTTTCCCAATCCCACCACTGGGTAACTACTGATATCTTCTCCATCACTATAACTTTGTCAATGTGAGAATCCTTTATAAATGTAATCATACAATACATAACCTTTGAGGTTGGCTTTTTTGAGATTTAAGATCCATCTAATGTTAAGTATATAAGTAGTTTTTCCTTGTTATTACTGAGTAGTATTTCATTGCAAAGATATATCATAATTTGTGCATTTATCCTCCCACTGAAGAATATTTGACTAATTTCTAGTTTGGGGTTATTACAAAATAATAATACTACTATGAACATTCATGTACAGTTTTGTTGTATAAATCTGTTTTTATCCTTTAAGCTAAATACCCAGAAGTGTAAGGCTGGGTTGTGTGGTAATTGTACTTTTTGTTTTCTTCAGAAATTGCCAAGCTATATGCAAGGGTGGCTATTCCATTTTACACTCCTACCAGCAAAGTATGAGTGACACAATTTCTTGCCAGTGTTTGGTACATCATAATTTTACTTTTTATTCAGCATTTTTATTTTTTTTAGGCCTGCACCTATGGCATTTGTAAGTTCCCAGGCTAGGGGTCAAAACGGAGCTGCAGCTTCAGCTTCTGGCCTATACTACAGCCACAGCAGTGGCAACACCAGATCCAAGCTGTGGTGTGAACTACTCCGCAGCACATGGCAACACAGAATACTTAACCCACTGAACAAGGCCAGGGATTGAACCCACATCCTCATAGACACTATTTCAAGTTTTTAACCCACTAAGCCACAGAGAGAACTCCTCACTCAGTATTTTTTTTTTAACTTTTTTATTTTTTTGGTTTTTTTGTCTTTTGTCCTTTCAGGGCTGCACCCGCAGCATATGGAGGTTCCCAGGCTAGGGATCAAGTCAGAGCTGCTGCTGCTGGCCTAGGTCAAAGCCACAGCAATGCCAGATCTGAGCCTTGTCTGCGACCTACACCACAGCACTGAATCCTTAACCCACTGAGCAAGGCCAGGAATGGAACCTGAAACCTCATGGTTCCTAGTCGGATTCATTTCCACTGCACCACGATGGGAACTCCACTCAGTATTTTTAAATTTAAGCCATTCTAGCAAGTGTGTACTAGTATCTCACTGCAGTTTTAGTCCACATTTCCCTAATAACTAATGATGTTGAATCCATTTTTATGCACTTATTTTTCCATCCATGTATTTTCTATGTGAAGTTTTGCGCTTTTTGCCTTTTACCTACTCAAACATTTTGTTTTCTTATTTTTGTGTTTAGAGTTTTAAAAGTATATTATGTATAGAATCACTTTGTTATATACATGATCTGTAGCTTCTCCCACTTTCTGGTTTGTTTTCATCTTCTTAATAGAGTCTTTCCCAGAGTGAAAAATTTTAATCCTGATGAAATCTACCTTGTCAAATTTTTTTTTCATGGATTGTACCTTTGGTGTCATTCTAAGAAGTCTGCCTAACACTCCACAATGAGAGTTTTTTCTTAAAAGTTTTGTAGTTTTGTGTTTAGATCTATGATTCACTTTAATTTTACATAAAGCATGAAGTTTAAACCAAAGTTCATTATTTTGCCTCTCAATATCCAATTGTTTCAATACCATTTGTTGAAAACACTCTTCTATCAAATTTCTTTTGCATCTTTGTTAAATACCAGCTGGCCATACTTGCCTGGTCTTTTGGAATCTAATCTCTCTATTGATTCTTCTACCCACCCCGCACAGTTTGGACTGCTATAACTACATAAGTCTTAAAATCAGGTAATGTAATTTTTTTCAACTTTATTCTTCTATTTGAAATGTGTATTGTCTATTATTCTTTCATTTCATTCCCACATAAATTTTAGAATAATTTAGCCTATGTCTATAAAGAATCCTACTGGAATTTTGATAGAAATTCCACTAAAACTATGGATCAATTTAGGGAAAAATTAATGTCTTTACTACGTCATATCTCCCAATTTATGAACATGGTGTGTCTTTCCATTTATTTGTCTTCCTTGATATCTTTAATTAGTATTTTGCAGCTTTCAGCATAGAAACCCTGCACATGTATTGATAGATTTATACTCAAGTATTTTATTTTTTAGAGTGGTTATGCATTGCATTATGTTTTTAATTTGTTTCCAACTGTTAATTGATTACATAGAAAGGTAATCGATTCTTTGTGTTGGCTTTGTCCACTGCCATCTTGCTAAACTCACTGACTAGTTCTAGGATTTTTTTATGGAGGGTCCTTATGATTTTCTATGAAGAAAATTAAGTCATCTGCAAACAGGTAAAGTTTAATTTTTGTTCCAACCTATTTGACCTTTATTACCTTGCTTTGCATGTATGAACTTTTAATTAAACAAACAACAAACATGTTTATTGAATCTTGAAATGAGCAAGACCCTAATCTAAATAATGGAGTCAGAAAGATGAAAAGTACTCAGTTGCTATTCTGGAGTAAATAATAATATCAGTAGAGGTCATAAACATGTGCAGAACTGAATATAATATGTTCTCTATAAAAGTACTTAAATAGAAGCATATGTAAAAATGCTTGAATATAATTACTTTGGGGGAACTGGAAAGGCTTTACTGAGACGATAATATGTAAAGGATATACAGGAAGAACAGATTGTGGAAGTGAATTATCAATTAAAGGAATGGAAGAAGCAGTTCTGGGGTGGAAGTGGGAAATGGGAATGGAAATGATGATCAATAAGACTAAAGACACAAGATTTCAACAAAATTTTGAGGGGCTTTTTCTGGAGGTGGAATGCACTTTAGTACATAACGCCAGGGTGCAAGCATACTACATTATTTTATTTCTGTATAAAACAAAATCAGTTCTGTATCTTCCAGCCCGCACCTGGTCAAAGGGAAGCTGAATCTCAGGCAAGGGGTCCAATGAAATTTAGAGACACAAACTGCCTAGGCTTTAGACCATACCCCTCACCCCTGATGTGCCCTGCACTCCTGTCCACATGTTCATTGCTCAAACGTATCCATAAGGAATCCTCCTGGAATTTTGATAGAAATTGCATTAAACCTATAGATTAATTTGGGGAAAATTGACATCTTTTCTACGTTGAGTCTCTCAATTCATGAGCACAGTATGTCTCTCCATTCACTTAAGTCTTCTTTGATTCTAACATACACTCTTCTTATAAGAACAGTGGTAGCTCTGTTGCTTTTGTGCCAGTCTAGGACTTAAACAGCTTTTCTCCTGGCCTTTGTATTAGTCTGCAGGACCACACCCCTACAGGCCATTTTTCAAGGGTTCTGTAATGCCTAGGGGACTCAGAGTTCCTGGGTTAAAAGCAGAAATTGCAGGACCCCTGCTATCTTCTCCACCTTGGGGGAACTAACCTTTCTTAAATTCAGTAACTTTCCAGTACTGTGCTATTTTCTTTCTCCCTTTGGCATGATACTGCAGGATATCCTTTCTCAAAGCCCTTAGAAACCATTACTGGTCTCCCTATCCTGAAAGTTGGGTTGGGAAAAGAAACAGCAGATACCAGTTCCTTTGTAGTAAAAATAAATTTTGACTATGTTCTGTATGGTATAAGAGGAGTTAGTGAAAATATTTTCCACAGTGCAACCAAATAGCAGGTGCTACTCATTTAACGGAGCCGTATTCCCCAGGATGCTCTGAATGATGCTTGATGGTTCTTTTGAAATATGCTTCTTAGATGCTTCCACAAGTTAATCGGTGCTTGGTTTTAAGTAAAGCAGGACAATGACATCTCCCTATGCCAGCAGACTGGCAGCAGAACAGCAGGCTTCTGTGTGAGTCTCTCTATATTTTTGCTGTAAAGTTAAAAACTATACATCAAAATATAAACTCCAGGAAGCAGGCTGACTGACCCTAAACTCTTTACTGAAACAGCTAAGCAAACTCATGGCAAAAGTGCATTTAATTTCTCACCAGTAGGGTTTTAGCAGGAATATAATTCCTGCTGTTGCAGTGTTTTCTTTTAATAGGTTTTCTTTTCCTTCATCAGAAGATACTCATGGATGGGGGAGGTGGTAATTAATAATGAAAAAGTTAATAAACCATTTAATTTGAATTATTTGTTAATTGGAAAAAATGATTATGAATTACAGGAGACTGAAGATCACCAAGCACAACTTAAATCCTCATTTTAATTAATAAATAGTGAGTGACAAAACATCAATATGGCCCTGAAATTTATGACTCATTAATTTCCATCTTTAGCCCAGATCTCATTTCCTAATGCAAGACTCACATATGCAATTTCCAACTTCCATCCCCACTTGTATGTCCTGGATACATCTCAATTTTACATGTCCAAAACTTCTAAGCTTGTCTTTCCCTGAAAACCTATCTTGGTGGAAGGCAATCCTGTCCTTCCGGTGGGCTAGCCAAACAGTTTTGTCATTTCTAGCTCCTTTCACTGCTTCACACACCACAGGTACTCTGCTAAAAGTCTTATTTGTTCCAACTTCAAAATAGAGCCAACACCCATTGACTCAACACCTCTATAGCCCAAGGCAATAGCATCTCTAAACTGGATCACTGCAGCAGCCTCCTAACCTGTCTCCGCTTTACCCTTGCTTTCCTACAGACTATTCTCAACCAGCAGCCTAGAATGATCTAGAACTGAAAGTCAGATCATGCCACCGACCCCTTTACTCAAAACCCTCCAAGACTCCCAGTTTCATCCAGAGTTAAAGCTGGAGCCTTTACAATGGCTTAGAAAGCTTCATCTCATCTTAGCCCATTACCTTTTTGACCTCACCCTTACCATTCCTCCACCTGCTCACAATATATGCCAACCAAAGCTCTTTTGCTTGTTAGCATATTAAAGACATGTTCCAGTGTTACGTGGTTGTTCCCTCAGCCTACAGTTGTCTTCCTCATAAATTCATGTGACCAACTCCTCCATGAGTTTCATGTCTGCCTAAATGTCACCTTTACCCCTGAGGCCCATACTGAATATTTTAGTTAAATCACAGTCCGCCTTGACACACATGACCTTCCTACTTTCTGGATCTACATTTCCTTTTTCTATATGACTTGCTACCTTCTAAAATGTCAATTTTTGTTTGTTTGTTGTTGTTGTTGTTTTGCTTTTTAGAACCTCACCTGTGGCTTATGGAAGTTCCCAGGCTAGATGTTGAATCGGACCTGCAGCTCCAGCCTACACCACATCCATAGCAATGCCGGATCCAAGCCACGTCTGTGACCTACACCACAGCCCATGGCAATGCAGGATCCTGATCCCACTGAGTGAGGCCAGGGATTGAACCCACATCCTCATGGATACTAGTCAGGTTTGTTACCCCCTGAGCCACAATGGGAACTCCCAACATATCACATATTTTATTTATGGTCTTATTTATCCTGTGTTTTCCCTGAATTGTAAGATACATGAGAGCAAGCATTTTTCATCTCCTTTGCTCACTGATTCAGCCCCAGCACCCAGAAGAGGATCTGGCATGAAATTGATGCTCACTACATACTTGACTGAATGACCTTGGCGAGTTACTCCCTTAGCTCATTTTTACCAACTTTGAGCCAATTAAAGACAGAAAAGCATTCATCGTCTTCCTTATCATCACTTTGTTGTTATTATTAACTCCACTCTAAATTAAGTACCTAAATTTAACCACTGAAATTCTGATGGTGTATAATTTGAAGACTGTTGGAATTTCATTCAAATTGAAAATAAATAAATACATAGTGAGGGGTTTTTCAATGGGAAAATGAGCAAGTTTTATTGAGAGGACTTTATGACTTCTGTTTTATTTTTGTTTCTCATCCTAAGGATTTTTAAAACACATTTTCTAGTTCTTCTGTATGTCTAGATAATTGATGTTATTAAAGAATGGACATATGGTGAGGTGCTGTCACATCCAATTTTAGACGCTCCCTGACCACGGCTGAGTCTAGTAGATTAAATAGACATTCACTGATGAAGCCATCCCTGCCTCCTCTGACTAGACATAAAAAGTAGTTTCAATAAGATGCACTTGGTTCTAATAATATTTCCATTTCTGTTTTGTAAATTATTCTTTTTTTTTTCCCACTGTACAGCAAGGGGGTCAGTTTATCCTTACATGTATACATTACAATTACATTTTTCCCCCAGCCTTTCTTCTGTTGCAACATGAGTATCTAGACAAAGTTCTCAATGCTATTCAGCAGGATCTCCTTGTAAATCTATTTGAAGTTGTATCTGATAAATTATTCTTTTCCTAGATATCTTTCCTGAAGAGGGTTAAAAGCTTGTTGACCGCAATGCACTATGGTGTTTCTGTGAACTTTAGCAAGATGTTCATTTAGCTATAACTAGAAATGTTTCTAGTTTGTATAAATCCTTATGACACATACAGAAGCCAATATTTCTAATTTTTAAAAAATGACTGACTTAAAAAAGTAGTTAACTGAGTCATCTATTCTTCAGCTTAGATGTGTGTGTGTGTGTTTAAATCAGAAATCCACTCTGTCAATGTCTTCAAATCCTAAGGGAGTATTTATAAATACTATTCAGACAATCCAATCAGTTCTACTTAATGCTCATTTTGAATTTACATATAAGTTCTACCATAGGTATAAAAGTCAGCCAGTAACATAAAAGATAAACTGAATAAATAGTATTCTTTTTATGCTAAAGTTGGTCTCTTTTCAGAAACTATAGCCAGTAATATTTCTGATGATTGAAATAAAGTTTATTTTAGATTTAATTAGCATTCTCTACTCTTGTTGCCATGTCTACAAATGAAAGTGATATTTTGCTATTAAGGTATAGTAAAAGATCAATTAACTAAAAATCAATTAATCAGTACCTTCAATTTATTTTTAAGTCATACCTTTTAGAACAAAGAAGAAAACCACGAGATATTGACTATTAAAAAAATTGCTTTTAGGATATTTTCTGACATTAGTGCACATTTATCACTATCTTTCATATTTCTACTTTAACAGGTATTTCTGTAAGGATTGGACTGATGGCCTATGAACTGAGAAATCCTCTATTACTAAAATTTGATTTTAAAGCTCAATTAAGTTCATGCTACTGTTTTACTAAGATGTTTACAAAGATCTTTTAGAAAGATCTTCATGAGCAAATGTTAATCCTTAGGCAACCAACTAAAATATATATCCAGAATTTTGGATTCCTTAACTTTTAAATGGAACTAAAAAATTCCATTCCAAAAATGTAAACCATAAAACTATGAATAAGATAAGCTAAAGAGTCTTAGCAAAGAAATCATATTTGCTAAATACCTAAGAAGTGCTAGTCATTATCCTAGGTACATAAAACACCTCTGGAACTGTATGTTCCTATCAATATTTATTTAGGCTTTTTGAAAGAATGAATATATATCTGGCAAAAGAGACATGTATCAAAGGAAATTAATTATAATGAAAGGTAAGTTCTCTGAAAGCCCCATCTCAACTTCTGTAATTTCACTCTTTTGGTTTCTCTACTTTTTTCTTTTTTTTTTTTTTTGTCTTTTTGCCATTTCTTGGGACGCTCCCGCGGCATATGGAGGTTCCCAGGCTAGGGGTCCAATCAGAGCTGTAGCTGCCAGCCTACACCAGAGCCACAGCAACGCGGGATCCGAGCCGCGTCTGCTACATACACCACAGCTCAGGCAACGCCGGATCCTTAACCCACTGAGCAAGGGCAGGGACCGAACCCGCAACCTCATGGTTCCTAGTCAGATTCGTTAACCACTGCGCCACGACGGGAACTCCTGGTTTCTCTACTTTAGGAAAAAATCTCGTATGCAAAGGCCAAATGATGAACACAGCCTATATCCTCTTTGTCACAATGTGATGAAAATTTAATATTCTGAATCATTTCCCTCTTTTCTGGGGAACAACTGGAGAAGATGGTGCTCTTCTGATAGAAAAAGACTTTTTTTAGTACTTTTGCTCAAAGAACTTTCAGACGTCATCTTGAAGTATTCAAAGGAAGTGTAACCACGTCGAAGTGTTTCGCTAACACAATTATGTTTGTGGACCTTGGTAGAAATGTGCCCTTGGAGTTACTGTAGCAACATGTAAGCTTATGCTTTTAACTAAGCGTGTATGGGATTGTTTATATATTTTCATAGCTAATCATAGTGAACATGCATAACTGCCTATAGAGCTCAGTCTTGCAGGATGCAAAAGTTGAAGGTAGGAAATAATATTAGAAACTTCACTTTAAGATGAATAAGTGGGCAAGTACAGAAGAAAAGTGACATGACTAAAGTTATTTTTCAAGCCCTGGAGATGGAAAATACCTTGAATCACAGGGAATGAGTGTGCATTTTGAAATAATGGTGAATGTATCATGTCATATTTTTAAACCTGTAATTTATGGACAGAATTACTGTGTAAGTCAACATCATATGTATATTGGTGTGAGTTGTAAATAGTTATTTGTTTTCAAGCAGTGTCAGGAAAGGAGATAACCTGGATGTTTATAGAGAAGGTGGAATGTGGATTCCAGGTTACCAGTGCACTGCTCAATGCCATGGAAGGGGCAGTTTATCTGAAATGAAGAGAACACTTGTTTCTGAATACATCCTATTAACTCAGCCATCTATTTGAGCTGATCCTGATTCAGAATGGCTTCCTTATACAGCCTGCCTGTTCTCCTGGGTGGAACTTGGAAGAAAGAAAAAACTCTACAAATGCCACCCTTTCTACACGTTATAGGATGCCAAACCCTGGAGGCAGCACTTTGCAATCAGCAGCTTGTCCCTTGCACAGTCATTCAAACCCAGTTCACTGGGTTCTGTGTTGCCCATAGCAAAAGACTGAGTTCTCATAATCTGTGCTGTTTAAACCCTCTGGCTTTTTCCCTTCTCTTTGGATTCAGAGTGATTTGCTTCACATACACACCCCAAAAGCATTCTCATTCATTCCTGGGTCAGTGCTGAATACTCTGCTGCTTTCCCTATTGCCCTGCGTGTCAAGTGTTACAACCCTGGGTCTAAACAGTGGATCAAAAGTTTCTATTATGTCAAAGTGCTCCATATTAGTTTTTTTCCTCTCTCTTCATCAAAACTTGTGTTTTATCCCAGTTTCTCTGATACTTTTCTCCTAGGTAAACTGGAATGGTAACAACTGTTTTATAGCTTAGTGTGCTGTCCCAAAATTTCAGCTTCTAAAGTTATCATTTCCTAGGTGCCTACCTTTTGCTAGATGCTTTCATTATGTTATTTTACTTATTCCTCTTGACAGCCTTACAAGGTAGCAGTTATTATCACCACCTTATGCAACTGGGGAAATTGAGCGTTGAACAATTAGTAAGCAACAAAGTCATAACTTGAACTCGGAGTTGTCTGATTCCAAGAGCCATGCTCTTCTCTTTTTCGCTATGAATCTGTTTTATTTAGTAAGCAACAAAGTCATAATTTGAACTCGGAGTTGTCTGATTCCAAGAGCCATGCTCTTCTCTTTTTCACTATGAATCTGTTTTATTAAATTCAAAGAACACTATACATGCCTTTAACCTAAGGAATGACAGTATGAGGGTAACAAGGACAGGGGGAAGGACAGTAAGAGAGGTATTTTGAGTCAGAGGCTTTTTACAGAAATTAAAAGTAAACTACCCACATCAATCAGGTGTAAAACTATCCCACTCTTCTGATGGGAATCCTGATTTCCAAGTTTGTAGCTAATCATTGCTGGTAGGTCAACTTTAGTTAATTTTGTCTCACAGTAACCCTGCAAAATGACTTCCAACATGTCCATAGACAGATGTGCAGGAGGAAAGAAAGATATGGTTTTTGGCACTTTTTGTAATTATTTAAGGTAAACCTAATAGAACTCACGAGGGGTCTGGTGAAGCACAAGCAGAGTGGTGGTTGATATTTTTTTCAAAACTTTTTTCAAATTCAATAGGAGTTTGGAAAATTTCATACAGGTGACCAGCAACCTTTATGACACTTTCTTCAAGATTATGTACCTATTTCTTTGGCATGAAATGCTCATGCCCACTAAAGAGTAAAGTTTTCCTCTGCAGTCTCCACTCAATATTTTGCCAGCAAGCACATAACATTTGGATGCTTCAGCGTTTTTAATATGCCTGCTTTAATGTCAAGGACATTGTGATGAGGGTATTTTGACCCAGCTATGGGAACATTTTGATCTGGCTTACAGTCACTTTTTTAAAAAGTGAGTAGTGACATACACTCAGCCCTAACTATACTCTATTCTGCTTATTTCTTAAATCAATTCCTTAAATGAAACCAAAGGCAAAGTTTCTAACACTAATTCACTGGGACATATTACTTGGGTGCGAATCTGTGGGCTAGAAAATCCTTATGCCTTACAATCCTAGGTTACTAAGACAATGATGAGTTTCCCAGTTTCGGGCAGTGGGTATAAGGATATCTCTGTTTCCCTCTCCTCCCTGAATCCAACTGAAAGCAACCAGGGGAATAGAAAAAATAAAAATAAAGACATTTCTTCTTCTTTAAAAATGTGTGTGTGTGTGTGAGAGAGCGAGAGAGAGACTGGGTCAATTTGCTGTTTAGCAGAAATTGGTGCAACATTGTAAATCAACTATTCTTTAATAAAAATTAATTAATTAGTTAATTAATTAATATGAAACTCCATAGCGCCAAATCACACCAGTGAAGATGAGCAGCTAAGTGGGTCGCAAGCAAGGAAGCACACCACCTGCCACTGAAGATTTGGACAGAAATACTGATTCTTCAGGGGCCATGGGTAGGTTGTGTGAATTTCCCTGAATTCTTTTGACACCTTAGAGGGACTGGAGGGGTTGGGCTGCAAAAAGAAAGACGACATGGCATCATCATTAGAAGAAGGCTGATGGCACGGCAAGAGCATGGAGGAATGGTAAGCACTGTGCAACCCGTCAAGGCTGGCCACGCGTGGGACTTGAATCTAAGCTGGGAAGACAACTTGCCTTGAGTAGAATTAAAGTCCTTGGTGGGGAATGTTGATGAGAAAATGTTCGCAGACAACAGACCAGGGAACCAAAGTCTAAGATGCCAGCACCTTTTGGTATCTCCCCTGCTCCACTCTCCCAGATTTAGCTGATCCAGGAAGAAATCCTCATTCAAGCATGAGAAGCAGTAATTTAAAACAAAACAAGTCAGCTTGGAACTTAAGGGACAATTATCTCAAGATCAAAAAAGAAACGGTAAGCAAAAACAGGCTAAGATACACATTAGTATTATCTGAAATGATTAAAATTTTTCAGTAAGTAGTTCTACATGAAACCAGATACATTAAATAAATTATGGCTTCTCCAAAACAAGAGTTCACAGAAAGGCTCAAAGAAGAAATGACAACAGAAGGAGATTAATTGCGACCTTTGCAGATCTCAGAAACAATCTGTATAAAATAGAGATTATTAGTTCCAGAAGATTTGGTAAACTTATCCATCAAAAATCCTAACTACTTGGTGTCACTCCTTAATGAGGCAAGAGTTTCATTGTGTTTACTACCTCATCCATTCATATTGTCCAGAGTTTCTTGAGCTAATTATAATAATAGTTTGGGCTACATTTCCTATCTTTTGATATAAGCTGATTTTGAAGTTATTTATTTAGTGGTATATATTTCATATTTTATGATGATTTTTTTGTTTAACTTCGACATTATTTAGGAGTGTGAGGATTTTTAAATATAGAAATGTATGTTTTTTAAATGTATTTTATTTCTGGTTTCTAAATGTATTTTATGTTAAAAGAATGGGGTCCATGTAATACTGGGCTCTTTGTTGTTAAGAATACTTTTATAGCCCAGCATATAATCTAGGGATAATCCTTAAAGGCTTCTTTTGTCTATTTTTTAAAATTTAATTTTATGTAGTTGATTTATGATGCTGCATTAGTTTTAGGTGTACAGCAAAAAGAATGTCATGCATATAAATATATCCATCATTTTTCCCATATAGGTTATTGCAAACTATTGAGTAGATTTTCCTATGCTACACAGCAGGTTCTCATTAAACTTCTATCTTTCACAGTATTCTGTATGTTATTCCCACCCTCCCAATTCTTTCCTCTCCTGAACAGTTTCACCTATGGTAACCGTAAGATTGGTTTTGAAATCTGTGATTTTGTTTCTGTTTTATAACTAAACTCTTTTGTGTCATTTTTATTAGATTCCACATATGTGATATCATGATGTTTGTCTTTCTCTGTCTGTCTTACTTCACTCAGTATGATAATCTCTGGGTCCATCTATGTTGCTGTAAGTGACATTATTTCATTCTTTATTGTGGCTGAATAATATTCCACTGTATACATGTATCACATCTTCTTTATCCATTCCTCTGTCAATGGACATTTAGGTTGCTTCTATGTCTTGACTATTATAAGTAGTGCTGCAATGAACATTGGGGTGCAGGTATCTTTTTAAGTTATGTTTTTCTCCAGATAGATGCTTCTGTGTACTTTTTTTTTCTTTTGGTAGGGGAAGGAGTGGTGGTATGTATCTTTCTCTCTCTCCCTCTCTTTCTATCCCTTTCTTGTTCTCTTTTTCCCTCCTTCCCTCCTTTCTCTCTTTCTCTCCTAAGCCTTCAGGAAGTTTGGCTGAAAGTTTCACCTGGGTTTAGCTGTGATGTGAAGAGTGAGAAGGGCCATTTTTGTGAGGTGGAAGCAGCAGCAGAGGAGTCAGTACCATTACCCTCAGAGGCAGTGGTCCCCTCGCCCCAGACAAGGTTTGCTCAAGGGTCATATAGCACGGGGGCAGCTGTGGAGTGGGTGTCAGGACAAGTGGGTGGAGCAGAGGAAGATGAGACAATGGACCCTGTGTCCTGGGGCAGAATTTGGCCAAGAAAATAGAAGACATATTACAGAGGAAAATTTTTCTGACAAGTTAGGTTAGATCTGGAGAAGTTTAGGGCATAACAATGTGAGAATCAGAAGGGAACCCCACCTGAATTTAGAGTTATAGGATAATACCCTCTTTCTTTAGGAAAAAAAAATGAAGCTTTGTTTGTGGCCATGCAGATGACCCCACAGTGGGCTTTGAGCAAGGCTTTGTCATTAAAGCACAAGGGGACAATTCATGTTTCTACTTCCTTTTTTTTTTGAGTGCTTTTTCCTTGCTCTTTTAAAGCAGAGACAAATGTCCTGAGGTATGTTAGAATTTTAAAGACATTATGGCTGAATGCTTCCATAAAATTTGCCCTGGAATCAAGAGATTTTTCAAAATAGCCTGTTAAATAGCACTGGTCTAGCATTATTTTCCTAATTAAAAAAAAATCCCATTTCGTTAAACACATAAAAGAAAAATATGGCAGGTGAAATTACCAGCACCTTAAAATAAAGACTTGCAATTTTCCTAGACACATTGCCTCGCAGATTTGTCCATCTCAAAACCAATACTGAGAAGGAAGAGAGAACTTGAATGGGGTGTGAACACATGTCAAACATCTATTGATAAGGCTGTTGTGTAGAACTCTTGCATTAGGGCCACTGCAACATAGACCTCCACAAAGACCAT
The DNA here is from genome assembly GCF_016906955.1 of Phacochoerus africanus. NCBI lineage: Eukaryota > Metazoa > Chordata > Mammalia > Artiodactyla > Suidae > Phacochoerus > Phacochoerus africanus. The sequence goes on from NC_062546.1 coordinate 190,810,610, forward strand.
TTTATAGCATGCCATTCACATTGTAGTCTGTATGGTTTACAGTAAAAGTTCTTAGGAGTGCTATGACAGCTTTCCCACAGATCAATCATTAAATTCAGTCCATCAGTCTTTTGTCCAATATCTAATGAGTACCATTTTCTGAACTTGTGTTTTATTATATTTTCTTTGGAGACAGAATAGTGATTTAATGATTTTGCTAGTGCCAATTTATAATTGACAATTTGCTATGAAATGTATCACAGCTGTCTTTGGATTTGATTTATGGCTAGATCCAGAATTAATCTTTGCTTCAGCGCTTTATTGCATTTAAACTGAGCTATAGCTCACCCCACTGCAGCTTCCTTGAAATATCTTGTTTAAAGGTTTTCAGGGAATCAGAATAAACCACTGCATACATCTAACAATGCTTCTGCTCCAGAATATACTGTGAGAAAACAGTGAAAATGCATGCTAAGAATCTTTAAAATGACCTTCTATTTTTATTGCAATGGCAAAAGTACTTAATGATCAGTTAAACTGGAAGAATAAAAAATATGCACACTACTGAAATGCACATCCAACGGAAGGTAGGAGAGTGTCAGGGTATTGCTCAAATACGGAGAGGATTCAGTTATGTCCGGTCTGCGCACCTTATTTGGTAACAAAATGGATTTTATATTTTGAAGCAGGTGCTTTATGGAGTCAAGATAAAATGATCACATCAAAATGCCACTGCTGTCAAAATGTCATGTAAAAACGACCTAGTTGAAATATCCTATGGCATGCCAGACCACTCTGGTTTCAAGATTTCACTATTTCACCCTCAAAATATCTCCATGTGCCTGACAAAAGCAAAAACTCTCTTACATATACCGCCTTGGTTTTTAGCATCCCTGTTCAGCATTTTCCACTTATTTCCCTCTCTGATCTCTAGAAATTTTCCAAGAACCCAGTATAAGTTAACTTATTCTTAACAAGAACAACAAATTAACAAATACTTAAAGCTTATACCATGTGCCAGACACAGTTTACAGCATCATTAAATGGTTGGATTCATTTAATCCTGCACAATCCCTAAGAGGGGGAGCTATTGTCACTCCAGTTTTAAAGGTGAGGAAACTGAGACAGAGAGAATTTGTTTGGTGCTTTGCCTAAGAACACAGTTAATACGTAGTAATACTGAGACTCACATTCATATAAATTCCTGCTCCAGAGCTTGGACTTTCAAGTACTGTAGAAAGCAAAATATACTGTATTGTTCTATTCTGTAGACAGACTAAAGAACCAGTATAGATGATCCCAATCATGCCCTTCCCACACACTAATTCAGTCTCTGTTGATGTAGGTAAATTCTTTTCTTCAGGTTATTGGTAACACAGTAGATTACTTTGAGGTAGACTGGTATTACAGACAAAGATGTGCTCCCTTGACCCCAAATTTTCATGTTGTAGCCCTAACCGTAGTTTCTTAGAAAGTTAATTATTTGGAGTTAGAGCCTTTAACAAGGAAATTAAGGGAAACTAAGATTATATGAGATCAGATGGGTGTGTCCTAATCCAGTTCTTATAAGAACAGGCCAGGACACAGAGAGAGACATAGGAATGTGCTGGCAGAAAGAAAAAAGGTCATTTGAGGAGGACACTGCAAATAGGCAGCCATCCACAAGCCAAGGACAGAGGACTCAAGAAAAACCAAATTGACCGACTCCTTGTTCTTGGACATTCATTCAGCCTCTAGAGTTGTAAGAAAATAAATGTCTGTTTTTTGGGCCACCTGGTCTGTGGCGTTGGCTCAAATAGTCCTAGCAGACAAATACAATATGTAAACCCACTTGGGGGTAAACAGACCCATGGATGAATGTCTTAGAAAATATATTTTTTAATATTTCAGTTTCAGAGATGCAGCCCATAAAAGCAGGTTTTTCAAGCAACTTGGTAGGTAAGATTGGTACTTGTTGCCTGATGATTTTGATTGACTGGCGTATGTGATCGCAAGCATGTGTGTATGGTCTGCATTAAGTCCTAACAGTAGCCATTATTTTACTTTTAGGGAGTGATTTCCAATTTGTGCAGTGGATAATTACATTAGGTGGGTAATGTTGTCATTTGTGAACCAAAATTACTTATAGCCATTTGAAATAAAACTGGATTCCATTTCAACTGTGAATCTTGATAGTTGATTTAGTTAATGTAGTCATTAGGCAGTTTATAGCACTGTTTTATTTTGACAAAAATAAAATAAATACACACAGTAGTAATGTGTGTTGTATTTTTTCAAAGAAGCAGCTAATGTAAATTCACTTAAATTGAAATGCCCCATTAAAAATTCATTTGGTGACAATTAAGTAAATTATGTTTTTCTCCTAAAACTAATTTTTTTCTGAAATATATATGACATTATGTAGTTAAAATTTCACAGTGAACATATTTTTAGTTTGAATAGGAATATTTTAAAAACGAATGCAAAATACAAAGGAGAAAAGCACTGTATTTGGAAATTGTGCTTCTTGTCACTACTTAAATATATCTTCAGTTAAATTACTATCAAGAGTATCTATTGAAAAGTTTAAAATGTCTTCTTTTCATATTACAAAATCTGTCCCTTTCAATAATAAAGGCAATTATATATGGGCATACCTTGAAGATATTGCAGGTTTGGTTCCAAGATATGGCCACAAAGCAAATAATGTGATAAAGTGAGACACAAAATTTTGGGGTTTTCCAGTGCATATAAAAGTTATATTTATATTATACTCTAGTCTATTCAGTGTGCAATAGCATTTTGTCTGAAAAAATATACATATCTGTGAAATCCTGCTGTAGAGCACAGGAAACTACGTATCTAATCACTTGTGATGGAATATGATGGAGGACAATGTGAGATATAGAATGTATATATATGTGTGACTGAGTGACTTTGCTGTACAACAGAAATTGACAGAAAATTATAAATCAATCATAGCAAAAATTTTTTAAAAATAAAAAATGTAAATATCTTAATGTAAATGCTTTATTGCTAAAAATGCTAATCATCATCTGAGCCTTCAGTGAGCTGTAATAATTTTGCTGGTGGAGGGTTTGAAATTTTTGAGAATTACCAAAATGTGACACAGAGATACAAAGTGAGTAAACGCTGTTGGCAGAATAGCGGAGAGAGACTTACTTGATGCAGGGTTACAACAACCTTCTATTTGTAAAAAAACAAAACAAACAAACAAACAAAAAACAGTATTATCTGTGAAGTGCAATCCAATGAAATGCAATAAAATGAGGTATGCCTGTACCTTATCCTACCAAGAGACTACTCACCATTCTGTAAGTTATAGTACCTACATTCTAAATAAATGCTCAAAAATGAGACTTCTTTTATTATTAGAACATCATGCAAAATCTGATATAAACAAAAAATTTTGGACTTGTGATTCTAAATTAACTAGGTATTTCTTTATTTCTCCATTACTGTTAGTTTTACTTCTAAAGTACCAAAAATGTTTAAAAGGTAATATCTATAAGAATAAATTATATAGCAACTTTGGAGGGGAATTTGATATTTTTATAACTACAAATTCTCATACTCAAACCAGAAATGTCTTTTTAACTTCGAATATACCCTCAAATTCAAGAAATCTATATGTAAGTGTGTCCAATGCTACATTATTTCTAATAATAAAATATCCTCCAGTAGGGGAATAGTAAAATAAAGGGCAACCAAATGGGTGAATACTGTGTAACTGTCAAAAATTAGACATTAAAAATTAGGAATTCTAGGTAACTGCCAAAAAATTCGGAGGTATTTTGGAAATATTCCTAAGGACAAGTGAAAAGAGCAAAATGCAAAGCATTCTGTATATTTTGACACCTTTTAAATAGATTTTTTGAAAGGCAACATTCTATATAGATACATACATGCTGAAAGATCTATATAGTTTTGAGTGCTTTTCCTGAAATTGAGCCAGAAACTTTCATAGGAATTCAACTGAAGGCATAGAGAAGGGAGGCTTTCTGTCTTAGTTTTGTGCCTTCCCATTGTCTTTGTAACCACATGCATAAATTGTATGTCGTTAATTAGCTTACCAGCCATTGCGTGTACTTCCTTTCAGATGTTTTTTTTTTTGGGGGGGGGCGGTTATTTGGGGAAAAAAAATCTAAAAACTTAGATTAGAACTTAAATGTTTTCACCAAAAAAAAAGGTAAAAATGTAAATATGCAATAGTTTGCATCTACTAACCCCAGAATGGATGAGCAAAGAAGCTGCTGTGCAGTACAGAGAACTATATTCAATCCCTTAGGATAGAACATAATGGAAGATAATATGAGAAAGATAATATGACTGGGTCACATTGCTGTACAGCAGAAATTGGCACAAAATTGTAAATCAACCATACTTTTAAAAAAGGCAAATATATGTGATGATGGATGTGTTAACTTGATGGAGAGAATCCTTTTGCAATGTCTAAGTATACCAAATCGAAATGTACACTCTAAACATCTTACAGTTATTTGTCAGTTATACCTCAATAAGGCTGAAAGTAGGATACAGTCTTAGAAGTCGAATTTTAACACATAAATATTTACAATTAAAGTATTTCTTCTCGCTTTTTCAAAATCATAATCAAAACACTTACTTGCTACTTTCAAATCGATGGTTGTGTTCACTACCAATATCAATGGACCTTATTATTTTTAGACACTAGAGGGAGTTTAGAAATGAGATGAAATGTACTGAAGAACCAAATGGCTTCTAAAGTTCTATGACTGGATTTCCTTACTCTTGTTGAGAACCTCTCTAGGATGAAAGCATGACTACAAGCATGGTTAACTTTCTAGATATATTCCTAAGAGCTCATGAGTAAATTGAATGATAGTTTAAGTTTTCCTGAGGAGATTGCTATTAAGAAAAATCCCTTGAATTGTCTTTAAAAAAAAAAGTTTTCATAAAACAGATGATCACTGCCAGTTCATCGTTAGATGACAGGACTTTCATAGTTTATTTTCTTCTTTACTGACACATAGTCTAATTAGGCTTGTGATTATATTGTCGCAATCAGTTTTGCAAGCCTTAGAAAATACAGGTACTCAATAAATGTTTAATCATCTAATTCTCCCAAGCTAAAGGAATAAACAGTTGCTGTCTTTTTTTTTCCCCTACTAACTTAATTTAAATGATTCGTTGTTTGAATCTAGACAGCACTCTGTCTTCATCTATTAATTTGTTCAATAATTTCTTTGCATGTTCACTGTGTATCAGGTAAAGTAACAGTCACTTGTGGTAAAACAAAATAAAGATCTTCACCTCAAAATTGTTGTAATCTTGTGAGAATACAATAACCAAATAAGCAAGTAGATATATGATATTATCCAAAAAGCATGGGACTGGCATAAATTAAGTATCATATAATAAATGTTCCTAATGAAACTCTGGTTCTCTGGTAGTTCTGAGTATCCATAAGTTGACTTCTCTACCCTCTTGAAGTCATGCATGGCCATTTGACTAATTCCAGCTGATCAAACATAAGCAAAATCGTTACGTGACTGTCAGGCTGCCCTATTGAATTGCTGCTACTCTACCCTCCAGCTCTTCTCCCTTAAGTGTGGTAATCAGGAAAACATATGTTGATGTGGAAGTATCATGAGACTGGGCCACCACCTAGAAGGTAGCTTAGGTGAGAAGTTGCAAAAGACTTTACTTGCAAAGTTTATGTGAGTCATAAATTAACTTTTGTTGTTTAAAGCTAATAAAAAGTGGTGGAGCTGTTTCCCACCACAACGCAGCCCAGCCTGTTCTGACTGACACCCTGGAAAATGATGGGGGAATTGTCCTCAGTTAGGATAGTCAAGGAAGGACTTTCTGCAAAGTGGTGACACAGTACAGTTATTGTTATTTGGAGGTGAAGTTGAGTCAAGGAGAGGTATCCATGAAGAGGAATGGTACTTAAATATGGTCCAGTGGACCCACTGCTTGAGAATCATTGGAAGGCACCTGTCAAGTGCATGGATGCCTTGATCTCACCCTGACTTGTTGAATTAGAATCTCCAGGGTGTCAGGGAAGGGGAGGAGTCTTAGGGGTCAATAATTTTAATTAATTATTTTGATGCACAGCCTGCTCTTAGAACTGCTGAATTTAGCTTCAAGTCCTGATTGTCTACATTTCTGATATATATGATAAATAAAATTTTAATTTATATACCTCCTAACCTGTTTCTTACTCCCACAGGCGGAAAATAAAGAGAAGACTACTTTTAAATTCTTACCAAAACAACTTGCTTTTCTTTCTACGGTTCTGACAGAATATAATTCCATATGTGTCTAAGTTTTACAGACTCTACTTTGTCTTCACATCAAAGACATATTTTTGGTTTGACTTATATTGACAGGATCCAGTTGTAACTTTAAAAATGTCATTTGAGAAAGGGTAACGTCAAGGTAATCCAGAATGCTTTTGCTCTTTGAATCTAAACACAATAAAGACCATTTTTTGTGTTTACCATATGTACACAATTACCCTGCAAGGCAATATATGCTTCTCAATGATATCTTGTTTCCAGAAAAAAATGTGCTTTAGAATTTGTGCTCTTTTCCTTTCAGTTATATCCTAGAATTATTTTTAATTTTAATAATTACATTCCTAGGGTAAATCAAATAATTTAACCAAGGGGCTATAAAATGATTGAATAATTGTGGATTTAGAGTTTTCATTCTGTGTGTGTGTGTGTGTGTGTGTGTGTGTGTGTGTGTGTGGAAACTGAATGACAGAGCCTGCATTCATGACTCTAAATGTGGGGCTACAAAATGAAAACCAGTACTGTAAGGAGTCCTTACCATACCATACTTGGTAAGGCTACCTATATTAGCTGTTTTGATTTCCTGCTTTTCAAAGCCAAATGTAAGATATGCATCAAACCCAAGCCTCTTTGCAATATTGTATAAAAATATCTTTTTAATTAAAATGGCAAAGAAGATATAGGAGGCAGTCTTATTATGCAAGTTTACTCCATTCCAGAAGAACCTTCAATAGAAATAAAGGATACAAATTTTATAATTTTATGTCTTTAATACAAAGACAAGGGGACAGGAAATAAGCTTATTGGCTACAAATAACAGAAGAGAATTTGGTTGTAGTAAATCCTGTCACAAGATACCATGAAGATACTATGAATGTGTAGGTTTATGCCAATGAACTATGGCAATGGGGAGAGAAGTGTTATTTCTTCAGAACCACAACTTGACCCCACAGAAATTCCAATATTGCTGTATAAGACACACTCGATATCTGAGTGAGCGAATAAATAAGTGATTCTACAATTTTTCAGAGAGGTTCTGGATAATGAAATCACTAGATTTCTGAGCCAGTTTTACATTTAAGTGTCAGATGACTTCAGCAAAATAAATGAGTAAATATTCTTTGTTGATCTATTTCCATAGCCTGGAGACTGAGAAAGGATCCAAATGGTAATGTGGATGACACAACTGTTGATAATTCAAAGATCCCTTAAATTACATCTGGTTTAGGGGTTAAACAATAGCATTTGTTCAATTATTATTATTATAAATTCACCACCAGAGGGAGCTCATTATCCCCTTCATCTAGAGCCCAATGGACTCCAAAATAAAATTGACTTGTTTCCAGGAAATTCCCTTGTGGTGCAGCAGGTTAAAAATCTGGTTTTGCCACGGCTGTGATGTAAGCACCAACTGTAGCATGGGTTTGATCCCTGGCCTGGGAACCTCCACATGCCGTGGGTGTGGCAAAAAGAAAAAAAGACTTGTTTCCTGATGTCTGTATTTATATAATTATATATTTCATATTAAACAATTTTTGCCTAGGATAAATGCTGGACTTCTTATTTAGATGTATGCTATTTTAGTTGTCTTAGAAAGAATCAGAGAAAATTTAATCAATCACAGATTTGTCCTCCAATTTATTACCTATTACCTTCTTCCCCCAACTGAAAATAGAAGCAAAAGTTAATCTAACTGGAGAAATGTATTTTCTTCATGCACCTCTCTAGAAGCCTAAAATGTATCCTGTTGCATTTACTTTGCTTTAACTTTTACCACAATTTTCTAAAACATCACATCAGAATTTTCTAGACTCTTTGAGTCAAAATAGAGAGGAAGGATTTTTGGAGAAAAAAAATGATTGGCTGGTTGGTGACTGATGAGTCATTTGAAAGTCATTTGAAAGAAATAGGGAGTTGCTAATTACTAGGCATACATTTTCAGTAGTGCAAAATGAATCATTTATAGACATCTGCTGTACAACATTATTCCCAGAATTAATAATATTATATTCTACACTTAACATTCTGCTGAGAGAGTAGATTTTATTTAAGCATTTTTATCAAAATGAAATAAAAACCAAACTTTAAAAAAAGAAAGTCTTGGAATCCCAAATTGAAGTTACCACCTGTGGTAACATAACATAAATCTACCTGTGATGCTAATAGTCATTAATATTAAATGCAAACAAATGTCTACCAATCCCAAACTCCCCATCCATTCCACTTCTTTCCCCTCCCCCTTGGCAACCACAACTGTTACATTTAGAATGGAAAAGCAATGAGGTCCTATTGTATAGCACAGGGAACTCTATCTACTCTCCTGGGTTAGACCTTGATGGAAGATAATATGAGGAAAAGAATGTACATATGACTGGATCACTATGATGTACAGTCAGAAATTGACACAATATTGTAAATCAGTTATACTCTAATTAAAAAAATGCCAAAAAAAATGCAAACCAGCAAAGATCTTAGGACCCTTATTTGCTAATGACTTAATCTATAACTAATTAAAAAATGAAGTCAAACTTTTTTGTACAGAAGTAAATAGTCTCTTAAAGTAAATTAAAATCAAATACTGAAAGACTATATTTTAGTTTTTAGTACCCGATTGTCAAAAGCTAGAATTTGTTTTTTTAATGTCCCTTTAACTGCCAATAGTGAAAGTATGCCCTTTAAGAAGCAGCCCATTTTGATATTTTTGAAGACTCAGTCTGCTATATCTATAAATATTTGAATAATATTAATGTCTGGTGCTGAGGAAGAGGATTCAGTATTTCATTTATTTACTCATTTATATAGAGCCTATGACCACGGCAACAGGACACTACAAACTGACCTCAGTGGAGCCCAGATTTGCCACTTCATCTAAATTGCTATTGGAAGCACACAAGCTTTGTAGATTTATTTAATAGCATTAGATTATGGGCATTCTCGAAGGAGTTCAAGATGGGAGAAATCCAAAGAAGTAGAATTGTTATGTTTGCACTGTTTTCTGCAGGTAATATTCATAGACAACATAAGAATTTAAATAAACAAAGAAAGGAGATCTGCAGATGCATAAGGCAGATGGATTACATATGCTTTTCTCTGCTGCATCCCAGAACCCTGTCAATAACAGTAAAAGGACATAAAGCACACAATTTGTGCCTTTATACAAAGACAAGAGAGCAGGAGAAGAGATGACAGCAGGCGAGACTGTCAACAGAATTTTGAAGGCTGGAAAATAGATGGATGAGTCATAACTGATTTAGCAGAGCCGAGATGCTTAAAATCAAACGGTCTGTTGGGGGAGGAAGGAATGACAATAATGGGCAAGCTAATTTTTGTTATAGAATCCTCCAAGTCCAAGGGGCTGGAATCCTCCAAATCAAGTCCAGGATATGGAGGGAAGCTGAAAATACGGGTCTGGTCAATTGAGCAGTCACATCCCCAAACTCACATTCCAGACGCAGAATTAGGTAGCACTCCTGGAAAGGCAAGTTCAGAGAGAAGTGAGTCACTGGGCTGAAAAGAGGGCAGTGAATGGAAACCTGCAAACCAAGAGCCCCCTGCCTTGACCAGCTCTCAGCATGTACCAACTAGGCTAGATATTGGCCGAGTCTTCTTGGGAAATAGGCAAGGTACATTTTTACTTTTTTTTTTATATTATAGTTGATACTGTGATACGCCATTTTTGGCCACACCCTCAGCACACAGAAGTTCCCAGGCCAGGGATCAAACCCAAACCACAGCAGGGTCCTGAGCCACAGCAGTAGCAATGCCATATCCTTAACCCACTGAGCCACCAGGAAACTCCAAATTATACTCTTTTTAAAGTTATTATAAAATATTGGCCATATTACCTGTACTGTACAATAAATCCTTGTAGCTTATTTATTTTATTCATCATAGTTTGTGCTTCTTAATCCCTACCCCTGTCTTGTACCCTCCATTCCCTCTCTACACTGATAATCACTGGTTTTCTATATCTGTGTGTCTGTTTTATTATATTTATTTTTTATTTACTTTTTAGATTCTACATATAAGTGATAACATATAGTATTTGTCTTTATCTGACTTATCTCACTAAGCATACCCTCTATTCTTTTTTATGGTTGAGTAATATTACATTGTATATATGCCTCATCTTTTTTATCCATTTACCTGTTAATGGACACTTAGGTTGATATTGTGTCATATCTTGGATATTGAAGAATAGTGCTGCTCTGAACATTGGGGTACATGTATGTTTTTGAATTTGTGTTTTCTTTTTCTTCAGATGTACACCCAGGTGCAGCCATTAAAATACTTCTATTTTAAATGATTGGTAGAAGAGTTCCATTGTGGCTCAGTGGTCATGAACCCAACCAGTATCCATGAGGATGAAGTTTGATCCCTGGCCTCACTCAGTGGGTAAAGGATCCAGCATTGCCATGAGCTGTGGTGTAGGTCAAAGGCATGGTTCAGATACTGTGTTACTGTGCTTGTGGCATAGGCCAGCCCTGCAACTCTGATTTGGCCCTTAGTCCAGGAACTTCCATATGCCACAGGTGCGGCCGTAAGAAAGAAAGATCAGTATCGTAATAATATTAGATGTTTTAATCTATGTACATGTATTTATCACTAAAATATAAAAATAAATTATTAATATCCAGAAAGAGCTGTTTTGAATCTGTGCTTAAAACATTGTAGATTATGTATGCAGTATGTGATTGAAAATTTTAATGTACAACCCACCGATCAATTATACAAATATGACAGCATGTTGTTGGACTTATCTTGTTGCATTGGAGTAGAGACAGTGGGCCAAAGCAAGGCTTGAGAGCCTGAACATGACTCCGTGCCCTAAAAAGACCTGCCAATGAGGACTAGTATTCTCTCCAGGGCCTACAAAGATGTACAAAGACAAATCCTGCTTCCCTCAACCACTGTCTCAATACCTAGTCATTCCCTCCCTGTTCTCTCCAGGAGGTAAAAGGAGAGGCAACTTAGGGGCAGAGATGCAGAAAGAGAAAAGCTTTGACCCTACCTAGAGAAAAGTATGTAACTTTGGAGAGGGGATGATTTCCATCCTCCCTCCAAGTGAAGAGACAGGCTGTATTAGATTCCTATTGCTGCTGTAACAAACTGTCACAAACTTAGTGATTTAAAACAATACAAACTTATTGTCTCATAGTTAAGGAGGTCTGAAATCTGAAATGGGTCTCACTGGGCTAAAATTAAGGTGTTGACAAAGCTGCATTCTTTTCTTTAGGCTTTAGGTAGGAAATCTGTTTTCTTGCCTTTTAGAGACTGCCTGCATTCCTTGATTGTAGCTCACAATCAACAATGGCTGATCAAGTTATTTAGCATTACATCCCTCTAAAACTGACTACTGCCTCCTTCTTCCCCATTTAAGGATTCTTGTGATTGCATTGCAACCATGAGGATAAGCCAGGATGATCTTCTTATTTAAAGTTCAGCTGCATAATAAGCATAATTCCACCTGCAATGTTAATTCCCCCTTGCCTTGTAACATAGCACACACACAGGTTCTAAGGATTAGGACATTGATGAATTGGAAAGGCACTATTCTCTCTACCACTCAAAGGTTCAAGACAGCCATTCATAAATACCTGGAGTGCCTGTGAGATGAGGCGGCATTACTCTCAAATTGGACATAATCTTAGACTATTCTGATCAAATCTAATCTACCAGGGGAGGAGATAAATGGCAGTCCAGAGAGAGGGAGCAGCCTGCAGTGTGCCATTTATTATGAAGAGGAGGCTTATTTCCTATGGATTAAGCATAACTGCTGAAGGCAACCAGGCTTAAGGAATCTTTCTGCAGTCCAGGGACCCTGGAAGAAGAGGGAAGAGGCTGTGGAATGTGATTCTGTGGGTAAAGGTTGGGAGTTGTGATGAAAGGAGTAAAGCTATATCTCCTTGCCAGGGAACTTGTCCATTGGGAAATGCCACAGGCTCAGCACCTCCAAAATGACTCACATGTGTGTCCATGAGAGCCAGCATTTTGCCTGCTGCACCAAGGGTATCAGGGAAGACCATATTGGTCAGAAAAGCAATGGCTGTCAATAATAGTGACTCATAAGGTCAGCTAAGGAAAAGGAAATGTTTGCTTTTTTTATCTCATCATTCATCTCTCCAACTCCAGGGTTAGAACTACAAAGGGATGTGCTCATGCCTTGAAAAATTAGACCATATTTCCATCCCTACCCAGGGTCTTCTAACCTCAGGTTCAAGGACCTTGGGTTGGAAGAAGGTTGAGGAAGTATGAAATTGCAGTTTTCAATTGGCATAGACCAGACCTTTAAAAACTTTGTACTGAAATATAATAAACACACTGAAATTTTCACTTAAGTGTCTAGATTGCTGAATTTTCACAAACTGAATACCCTTCTGTGACTAATGTTCAGATCAGAAACAGAATATTCGCAATTCCCCCAGATGCTCCCATGCTCCCTTCCAGACTCCAACCCTGCTCCCCAAAGAGTAACCAATATCCTGATTTCAAACAACATAGACTAGTTTTACTTGTTTTTGTACTTTATAGTAATAGAATCTTATAATTTGGGGGGGGTCTGACCTCTTCCACTCAATATGATGTGTGAGAATCAGTCATGTTTTTATACATATTGGTAAGTCATTAATTCTCATCACTGGAAAATATTCTGCTGTGTGAATATCCCACAATTTATTCTATTGTTTATGGGAATAAGAATAACTTCCAATTTGGAGGTATCAGAAATGGTGTTTCAATGTATATTCTAGCGTATATGTTTTGGTGACAATATGTTTACTTTTCTGGTGAATATGTATTCAGGAGTGGCATGTTCAGTTTTGAGATAAATAATCAAAGAGGTTTTCCAGAGAGCAGTAGCAGTGCACGTTCTGTTGTTCACATCTTCATTTTACACAACAATTTCCATTTTATTTTAGCTATTCTACCAGATTGGTAAAAACATACATGATAATTTCAATTTGCACTTTCCTGGTGAACAATGATACTAAGCAATTTTCCATGTGTTTTGCTAGCCATTTGATTATCATCTTTTCTGAAGTGTCTGTTTAATCTCTGGTCTGTTTATTTTTCTATGGAGTTTTCTTGTTTGTAACAATTTATATGAATTCTTTATATACTCAAGTATGAATTCCTCTGTTCCATTTAGTGAGTATCTTCCCCCCCCCCGTTGGTTTTAATTTCCTTTTAATAATGTCTCTTGACAGACTCGATAAAGTTCTTAATGTTAATAGAGTCCAAGTTATTAATATTTTTCTTTTATGGTTAATACTTTTTTTTTAGTAAAGTATAATTGATTTCAACTGTTGTGTCAATGGTTAATACATTTCATGTTCCAGTTCAGAAACTTTGGCCACCTCCAAAATCAGGAAGTTACTTGGACTAGACCAATTATTAATTGAAAGTGACAAGAAATCTATGGGTTCTACCTGAAAGGTTAGTTTAATTGAATGTGGTTGATGTCAGTGATTGGAGACAAATCAAATCTTGTCACATTTGTACTTCACCTAGTTCAGACGGTTCTTTAACTAGTTACATTAAGAAAACATAATTTTCAAAATTTTTTTGATTTAGTCTTCCTCTGCACATTCCTCTGGGTGGGGCAAAAAATCAATTTAGACCTAAAAATATCTCAGCCTTTTAAGTAGTGACTTTCAGATAAATGATGAGTCTTTCTTCCTACTCCCCTAAAAATGCATGACAAGGGAGTCTCCTGTGTCCTTTTGTGGTGCAGCATGCAATAACCTCACATAGTAGAGAGACAAGGAAATTTTCTTGAGCCTCTTTTACAAGGACACGCATTCATTGTATGTCTCATTCATGAGGCCCCTCCCTCCTGAACTAATCACCTCCCAAAGGCCCTGCCTCTGAATACCATCCCTTTGGGAGTTAGGATGTCAACATGTGAATTTTGAGGGGAAACATTCAGCCATAGCCTCTCAATAGCAATGGAGTCTGCCCAAGACTGCTGGTCATTAATCACCCTGATGGAATTGACTGCTAAAGTCTGCAGCCTGATGGTTTGTGGCTTATCCTCTCTCAGTATGGTCAAGTACCACGGTCTTATCTGCTGACCCAACCCACCCTGTTCTTGCTTGTGATGGTCGGGTGGTGATGCTCACTTGGTACCTGGCCTAGGTGATCATCCTTCAGACTGACACAGATTCATTTTGACTCCAGCACAATGACCTATCTGCAAGTTTATTGTTCAGCACTATCTGCTGTCTTTAGTGTCCTTCTACAGAGCTGGCCGAAACTCTAGGATACTTCGACTATTTTCACCAAGGACTCAGGAGAGCAGGGGGTTGGATTCAGAAATGTTTTCTGATTCAGGCTCTCACACCCAAATGTTTCCTCTTCATGCTCCTTTGCAATATGACTTTGAAGTCCTTCCATCATGAGGTGAGTTCTCTTTCTCTATCTTTTGAAACTTGGCCTTGTGATTTTCTTTGACCGAAAAAAATGTAGCAAAAAAAAAAATGATGCTGTGACATTTCTGACTCGAGGTCACGAAAGGTCTTGCATGCCTCAGTCCTTTTTCTTGGAGCATTGTCACCACCATATGAACAAACCCAGCTTAGCTACTGAAGGAGTGAAGATGGTAGAAAATAAAGAGAAGCTGACCCCTCTGAAGCCACCCTAGACCAGCCAGTGAACCTAGCAGAAAATCACAGACTTAAGAGTGAATCCAGCCCAAACTAGAACTACCTAGATGGGCTCAATCAAATCCGGTGACCTGCAAGCACATGAACTAAATAAATGATTGCAGTTTTAAGACAGTAAATTTTGAGATGGCTTTTTATGCAGCAAAAGCTAATTCATCTCGCACTGTCTCCTTCTCCTTTCCACACTTCATCAGAAGATAAAGGCAGGTTTACACCTCATCTCCTTTTCTGTCATGGACTGTACTCAAGTATATCACTGATCCCCATTCATCTTCTGGGAACACAAGGCCTCACAGTACAGTCTTAATGGCAGAATCAATCTTGTCTTTACATCATGGGAGAAACTCTGATCTAATCGGTCAGACCTAGCTGATAATATGTTAACGATATCTAAAGGAGTTTTTTAAATTACTTTCTCTTTGTATGAAGCCTGTCTTCTAGGACAATTTTATTGTTGTTGGCTCAAAAAATTCTAATTTGTATGTAAGAGCTAAATGACTCCTCTTTCTATTTGTATCCCAGCTTTAAAGTTCCTAATCGTCCAGACAAATGGATATCTCTGAAAGAATGGGGTGGCAGGAGGGGAAGGTCATGTTGACACTAATAAAAAGAAAAAAAAAAAACCACAAATACATTTTAAAACATTATCTTCCTAGCATGTGTGACTTGTTTCTATGCAGCAGTGAGGCACATCATAGGTGCCTCATAAATGGGAGGAGAGTATTGGGATTCGCAATCCTCTGTGTCTAGAAGGAACATTCTATGACTTTTGTTGCTTGCTGTGTAGCTAGTTGAAACTGCAGTGCAAGAGTGAGTCGCAGACCTCACCAACCACTTACTTACTTATTTTGTATGGTATAATATCCAATGAAATGTTGAATAGAAGGTGTGACAGTTGATAGCCTTGCCTTGTTTCAGTCTTAATGGGGGACAGTGTCCGGTTCTTCATCATTATGATATTAGCTACATGTTTCCCATCAAGCTAACTTTTATTCCTAATTTGCTGAGATATTTTATCATGAGTGCTGAATTTAACCAAATTATTTTTAATATGGTGAGTTTCACATTTCAGATACTATGATCTTCATCTTTAGAATTTCTATTTGTGTTCATATCATCTTTTTCTCTTCCCATTATCATGTTTTTCGGTAACCCTTTGAGGGTATTTATAATAGTCATTTGAAACCCTTTGTGTTATAATTCTATTAACTCATTTCTGGGTTTGTAACTTTTTTTTCTCCTGGTTATAGGTCTTAAGGACCTACTTCTTGGTATTTCTAGATTTACTTTTTACAGAATCCTGAGCATCATGATTTTACATTTTAAGTGAGGACAACCCACAAAATGGAAGAAAATTTTTGGAAATGACAAGGGATCAACTCCAAAATATACAAATACACACATAACTCAATATCTGAAAAACAAAACAACCCAATCAAAAAATGGACATAAGATCTAAATAGAAATTTCTCCAAATAAGTTGTACACTCATTGGTACATGAAAAGATGGTGGCCACAGGTACATGTAAAGATGCTTAACATCACTGATTATTAGTGAAGTGCAAATCAGAACTACAGTGATGTAGTCCCTTCCATCAGTCAGAATGGCCATCATCAAAAAGTCTACAAACAATAAATGATAGAGAGGATGTGGAGACAAGGGAACCCTCAACACTGTTGGTGAGAAAGTTAACTTGTGCTATGGAAACTATGGAGAACAATATGGAGGTTCCTCAAAAAACTAAAAATAGAACTACCATATGAGCCATAGATCCCACATACCCAGAGAAAACTTAATTCAATAAGATACATGCAGCCTAATTTTTATCACAATACTACTTACAATAGCCAATACGTAGAAGCAACCTAAATGTCCAGCATTAGAGGACTGGATAAAGAAGTTGAGGTAAATATATAAAATGGAATGTTAGTTAATTAAAAGAATGAAACAGGAACCATGAGGTTGCGGGTTCGATCCCTGGCCTTGCTCAGTGGGTTAAGGATCCGGTGTTGCCGTGAGCTGTGGTGTAGGTTGCAGACACGACTCGGATCCCACGTTGCTGTGGCTCTGGCGTAGGCCGGTGGCCACAGCTCCAATTCGACCCCTAGCCTGGGAACCTACATGTGCCACAGAAGCAGCCCTAGAAAAGGCAAAAAAAAAGACAAAAATAAATAAATAAATAAAATAAAATAAAGAAAAAATTTTTAAAATGAAATGGTGCCATTTGCCACAACATGGATAGACCTAGAGATTATCACACTAAGTGAAGTCAAAGACCAACATCATATGATATCACTTATATGTAGAATCTAAAAAAGATACAAATGAACTTATTTGCAAAAAGTTGTAGGGGAGAGATGGATTTCGGGTTTGGGATAGGCCATGAACACTGTTGTATATGGAATATACATATGTGGTCAATGGGGACCTGCTGTACAGCACAAGGAACTATATTTGATATACTGTGATAATCCATATGGGAAAAGAATCTGAAAAAGAAAGGGCATATGAATTTGTATAACTGAACCACTTTGTTATACAGTAGAAATTAACATTGTAAATCAATTATACTTCAAGAAAATTTTTAGATTCAAACTTTTCTTTTAAATTATGTTTGTTGTCCTTTAAAGAGTGTTAAATGATGCTCTGGCCAAGAGTTAAATTTCTTCCTAATTAGCTTGATTGTTTCAAGCCTTGATTTTAGCTTTTTTAGGGTAGGTTCCAGATCAGTCTTTACTCTGGGTCAAGTACTGGGTCTAGTACTAAGGCATGATCCTCTGGTGTTGTCTCCACTGAGTGCCCTGGGTAAACAGTGAGAATAGTCCACCCCAGCCAGTCCTGACTTAAATCTGGATTCCAGTGAATTCTAGAATTGTTCCTATTGGACCTCCTCAGCTGCTGTTTTTTTGTCTTTAAAAACATCCTGGACCTGCGCAGCTTCATATTCGGCGAGAGAGTCAAGGGAAACTCTATGCAGATTTCTAAACCTCTTTCTCAGTATAGTTTTTTCATCTTTTGGACTCTGTCTCATGAATTCCGAAGACTTTTGACTCCTGAACTATAATTCCTCCACTGAGTGAGATCATTCCAATCTCTTTCAGTTAGCCCACCTCCCAAGACAGTTCAGAAAACGCCTCCAGACAGAAAGCTGCATATTAGAAGTCTCACCACATTTACTTCCTTTCTCTCAGGGAATCGCAAGCCTGTCCTGTCCGCTCTTCAATTTCTAAAAACAGTTGTTTGATATATTTTTTCCAGTTTTCCAGTTGTTAAGGCAGATAGCTAGTTCCATTTCAGTTACTCCATTAAAGTCAAAACCAAAATTTCTTAATGATATTTTCCCTACTTTGCCATTTGTAAGAAAGAATATTGAAAATCACCAACTATTGTGGATTTATTTCTCCCTTTAGTTTTGCCTTTTATCCATATTTGAAATTGTTGGTAGGACATACCATTTAGAAGTGTTGTGTGCCCTTGGTAAATTAGCCTTTTACCACTGAAATGTCCTTCTTTATCTCTGGTAATATTCCTTGCTTTAAAGTGGGTATTAATATAACCATTCTAGCACTTTTTGACTATTATTTGCCTGAAATATCAATTTCCACTCATTTATTCTTAACCTATGTAGTCTGTGTATTTATATTTAGAGTGAATTATTTAAAGACACTATATTGGGGCTTGTTTTTTAATTTAGTCTGGAAGTCTCTGTATTTTAAAAAAAGTCAAACAATTACTCTATTATTGTTCAATTTCATTGATAATGAAATTATCAATATTGTTGGGCTTAAATTTAACATGTAGTTCTTTATTTTCTATCAGTCTAACCTGCTTTTTTCTTCTATTATTCTTTTACTTCTTCTGGATTAATTGCATAATTTTAGTATTTCATTTTAATTTTTCTATTGACTTTTTTTTTTTAGGGCCAAACCTGTGGCATGTGGAAGTTCCCATGCTAGGGCTCCAATTGGAGCTGTAGCCGCTAGCCTACACCCAGCCACAGCAATGCCAGATCCCAGCCGCACCTGTGACCTACCACAGCTCACAGCAACGCTGGACCCTTCACCCACTGAGCGAGGCCAGGGATCGAACCCATGACCTCATGGATGCTAGTCAGATTCATTTCCACTGAGCCACAAAGGGAACTCCTCTATTGGATTTTTAATAACTTTTACTTATTTAGTATTTGCTCCTGCGATTAAAATACGTATCCTTTATTTATCACATGAATTTCTCACATTACTTAGAATTGATATTGTAGCACCTCACATAAAATATTAAAAAACCTACAGCCATATAATTCTATTACTGCTCCATAATTTAAGTTGTAATTGTCATACAATTTGTGTCAACGTTTGTTTAAAAACCTCAAACACAATGTTATAGTTTTTGCAATAAAATTTCCATTTAGTGTTATTTCCATTCAGCCTAAAGAATTTTCTCTAGCATTTCTCGTCGTGATAATCTGTGTGTTGGTAATTAGTTCTCTCAGCTTCTGTTTGTCTGAAAATATCTTCATCAGCGTTTGCTCCTGAAGGATATTTTTACCGGATATTAAACCCTTGGTTGATGTCATTTTTTACACCTGTTTCTCCAATGTCTTCTGGCTATCATTTTTTCTGATGAGATATCAGCCATATTGCTACTGTTTTCAGTTTGTGATGTAGGTTTTTTTCCCCTGTGTTTTAAAGATTTTATTTTTATTACTGTATTCAGTAATTTTTCTATGATTTGCCTAAGTATTATTTTAATGCTATTTACCCTGATTGGTGTTGTCTGAGCTTCTTAAACGTGTCACTTTAAGTTTTTTCTGAAATTAAGAAAAATTTCGACCATTATTATCTTTGTTCTTTTATGATTCACTTTTTATCTGCTTTACTACTGGAACTCCAATTAGACTTAAACTAGCCCTCTTGATATCTCACAGGTCAATGTGATTCTGTCAATTAAAAAAAAAAGTTGTGTTTTGGTTTAAATGATTTACATCAATTGATCTTTAAGCTAAGTAAAAAGCTATCATTTCCTTTCCAGATACACCATACTTCATTTATTCATTCACCTATTGAAACACGTCTTGGTTGCTTCTAAGGTTTGGCAATTTAAATTAAAATGCTATCCATGTTCCTGGATTGGGAAAATCAATATTGTAAAAATGGCCATACTACCCAAAGCAATCTACAGATTCAATGCAATCCCTATCAAATTACTCATGACGTTTTTCACAGAACTAGAACAAACAATCCAAACATTTACATGGAACCACAAAAGACCCAGAATCGCCAAAGCAATCCTGAGAAACAAAAACCAAGCAGGAGGCATCACTCTCCCAGACTTCAAGAAATACTACAAAGCCACAGTCATCAAAACAGTGTGGTACTGGTATCAAAACAGACAGACAGACCAATGGAACAGAATAGAGAACCCGGAAATAAACCCTGACACCTATGGTCAATTAATCTTTGACAAGGGAGGCAAGAATATCAAATGGGAAAAAGAAAGTCTATTCAGCAAGCATTGCTGGGAAACCTGGACAGCTGCATGCAAAGCAATGAAATTACAACACACCCTCACACCATGCACAAAAATAAACTCCAAATGGCTGAAAGACTTAAATATACGACAGGACACCATCCAACTCCTGGAAGAAAACATAGGCAAAACACTCTCTGACATCAACATCATGAATATTTTCTCAGGTCAGTCTCCCAAAGCAATAGAAATCAGAGCAAAAATAAACCCATGGGACCTAATCAAACTGAAAAGCTTTTGCACAGCAAAGGAAACCCAAAAGAAAACAAAAAGACAACTTTCAGGATGGGAGAAAATAGTTTCAAATGATGCAACCGACAATGGCTTCATCTCTAGAGTATATAAACAACTTATACAACCCAACAGCAAAAAAACCAATCAATCCATGGAAAAATGGGCAAAAGACCTGAATAGATATTTCTCCAAAGAAGATATACAGATGGCCAACAAACACATGAAAAAATGCTCAACATCGTTGATTATAAGAGAAATGCAAATCAAAACTACCATGAGATATCACCTCACACCAGTCAGAATGGCCATCATTAATAAATCCACAAATAAGTGTGGAGAAAAGGAAACCCTCCTGCACTGTTGGTGGGAATGTAAACTGGTACAGCCACTATGGAGAACAGTTTGGAGATACCTTAGAAATCTATACATAGAACTTCCATATGACCCCGCAATCCCACTCTGGGGCATCTATCCGGACAAAACTCTACTTAAAAGAGGCACGTGCACCCGCATGTTCATTGCAGCACTATTCACAATAGCCAGGACATGGAAACAACCCAAATGTCCATCGACAGAGGATTGGATTCGGAAGAGGTGGTATATATACACAATGGAATACTACTCAGCCATAAAAAAGAATGACATAATGCCATTGGCAGCAACATGGATGGAACTAGAGAATCTCATCCTGAGTGAAATGAGCCAGAAAGACAAAGACAAATACCATATGATATCACTTATAACTGGAATCTACTATCCAGCACAAATGAACATCTCCTCAGAAAAGAAAATCATGGACTTGGAGAAGAGACTTGTGGCTGCCTGATGGGAGGGGGAGGAGGTGGGAGGGATGGGGAGCTTGGGCTTATCAGACACAACTTAGAATAGATTGACAAGGAGATCCTGCTGAATAGCATTGAGAACTTTGTCTAGATACTCATGTTGCAACAGAAGAAAGGGTGGGGGAAAAAATATAATTGTAATGTATACATGTAAGGATAACCTGACCCCCTTGCTGTACAGTGGGAAAATAAACAAAAAATTATTAAAAAACAAATTAATTAATTAATTAATTAAAATGCTAGAAATATCTGCATGCAGATATTTGTGTGGACATAAGTTTTCAAATCCTTTTGGTATATATAAAGGGACACAATTACTGGATTGTATGGTAAAAATTATTGTATGTTTAGTTTTGTAAAAAGTCACCAAACATTTTACCAAAATGCTATACCATTTTGCATTCCCACCAGCAGCAAATAATAGTTCCTTTTGTCATACATGCTTGCCAGCATTTGGTATTTTCAGTGTTTTGAGTTTTGACCATTCTAATAGGCATATAATTGTATCTCATCATTGTTTTAATTTGCATTTCCCTAATGGAATATGACAAGTGGAGTGCTTTTTCATATGCTTGTTTTCTATACACATATCTTTTTTAGTGGGGTTTCTGTTAAGGTCTTTGGCCCTTTTATAGTTGGGTTGCTTATTTTCTAAAAGTTCTGTCTATAGTTTGAATAACCATTCTTAAGCTAATATGGACTTGGCAAATACTTTCCCCAGTCTGTGTCTTTTCTTCTCATTCTCTTGACATTGTTTTCATAGAGTAAAAGTTTTAATTTTAATGAAATTTAGTTGATCGATTCTTTATTTCCTGGCTTGTGCCCTTGGTTTTATATCTAAAAAGTCATCACCACACCCAGGGTCATCTAGGTTTTCTGCTATATCATATTCATGGAGGCTTATAATTTTGCATTTTATATTTATGCTTAAGATCTGGTTTTATTTTTATAATTTCTGCTTATCATAAGAGATGGTCATCTGTTCACTTAAATTTTAACTGTATTTTCACTTGAATTTTAAACATATTATTTACAGCTGCTTTAAAGTTATAATCTTTGCCTTCTAATTTCAATATTAGTTTATCTTAGGGTCTCTTCTATGGACTGCCTTTTCTCTTGACTCTTTTTTTTTCATCTGTTTCTTTTCATTTTTTAAAGTATTGCTTTGCATAATGCTGGATATTGCAGATATTTGATACAAACTCTGGATCCTTTATCCTCCTCTGTAAAGTGTTTATTTTTGCTTTACCAGGAAGTTAAATTACTGGCAGATGACTTTGGCCTTTAAGAAGCTTGATTGTACACATATTTCTTGCGTGTATGTTTTAATTTTTCCCCTTAAACTCAGTTCTGGAAAATAATCTTTACATCTAAGTCTTTTTTGCCTTGAGTATTTGAACTCCAATATCAATAATCCCTGTGGAGGACAACAACTGAAAATTCTGCTTAGCTTTTTAAGCCATCTAATTATTGTATTTTGCTGTGCTCCTTGAACTCTCCTCTGCACATAAGTAGTTTTTGGGTCAGACAACTATTTAAGGAAAGTTTATATGTATATTTTCATTCTCCCCAATTTCTAGCCTAAAATTTGTTGTAAGCCAAAAGGATTATATTTTTTAATTTTTAATTTTTTTATTTTTTAAAGTTTTATTGAATTATAGTTGATTTACAACCTTGTGATATTTTCCACTGTACAACTAAGTGATTTAGTTATACACGATTGTACTTTTTTCCATGAGGTCTAGCTATCCCACTGTAGTACTGAAAAAATATTATAAATATAGAAATTAACCCATTAATTTCCCTTGTTTTAATGCCTGTATTCGCTACAATTTTGCCCACCTTGGTTACTCTCTAGTGTTTTCAAATAAGTAGCATTTAAAAAATATTTTTTCCAGGACAGATATTTTTTATCCAAGGGGCACAAGCTTTCTGCCATTATTAGAACTATAACTCCTCCTCTAGTAGCTCTCTTAAGTGTGAAAATGAGGCATCTAACGTTAGGAGTAACCTGTTGCCGCTACTCTGAAACTTCATACAGGCACCAGATCGCTGGAAACTGCCCCTTGATCAATGAATACAATTGGTCCGATATTGAATCCAGGCCACCGTTTCTACCATGGATTTTTTTTTTTTTTTTTTGGTAATGGGTTTCTTAACTTATCCCCCAGTCCAAGAATTCTATCAATGTCCAGGTGCTTTATCATTCTTCAATTATCATATACTAAGTTGATTTCAGCCTCATTTTAAATCTTCTTGATTAGGTACTTAGCCATAAATAAAACAAGGTATCTTGCCTTGCCCTAGAGCTCATGTTTTTGATGCTAGGACTTTCTTCCTATTATATATTTATCTCTATACAAATCCTGCAGTTTTTGTTTTTAATTAGGTAAATTACTTGTGAAAGTCATAATTTTTGAATCATTCAATCGTTAGGCTTCACAGCATATTATGTTTAGAGCTCAAATGTGTTTTTCAGAGCTCTTCTATGTTTTATGAACAATTGATAAATATATCTTTTATTCATACAAAATTATTTCACATACATTATAGTATTTTAGAGGCCATACAGCAAGTTGGTTATGAATACAGGTTCTGGAATCAGATTCTCTGGTTTTATATATTGATATTTAATAGCAATTTGACTTTTGGAAAATTAATTTTTCCCTATTTCAGTTTTCTTATCTATAAGACAAAAATGATAATAAGTATTACTGATACTTAATATACTATTTATTAGACAGAGATGAGTGAAGCCCCTGCCTTGAGCTCTGCACTGTGTGAGGTGAAAACAGAAAGAACTTCCCAGTAAATTCTTTAAAATGTTCTGAGTATCTCTACCATGCTTAAAACTGACAAGACCTGGCAGTGGAATACAGGCAGGGAACCTCAAACCTATACCAGGATCCATGTGGCCCATATGGGAGTTCTTTAGCCTCTACCATGCATATGAGGTTGACCAGATACCCTAGAAGTTCTAGAAAGTTCACTAATGGGGGCACCTGGGTCTTCAGTTTCAAAAAGGTGCTTGAAATACAGAATACTATCACTGTACTGAGAAGTATTTTCTTTTGATTGGGCCACCAGAATGATGCTGCTTGTCACATCCAGCAAAGGACAAGGAAAGGACTCTAGACTATGGATAGTCCACTGCCAATCTTTGGTTTTAAGCCCTCTGTGTAGGTTCATTTATCAGCTCCTGTCCATTTGTGTTCCAATCACGATGCTACCTTTGGTCTATAGCACCCAAGGGTAGCAGTGGTGGTGGCATGCATCTTTAAACTCTGAGGGTCCCCACTGATGGCACTCAGGGCTATTTCCATCTTCTTTGCAATCTGCACACCATATGTCAGATTATCTAATTTGAAAGCTTTTAAGGTACTTCCTCTGTACTGACATTGGGTCCTAGTAATCAATAGCTTCTCTTGTTTTTAATCAGTGTGGTAGTGTGATGTTCTCCTTGTCTTCTTAAGTCATTCCAGATGAGGACTGAAAATTTCTTGCACAAAAGAGACTGCTCTTTTCTTCCTGTGTATGACTCCCTCTTTTATCTCCCTATAGTGCCTAGATAGCAGAGATGCAGGCAACATTGAAAGAGTTCATATTCTAGGAATACATTGAATGCACCTAAAGGTTCAAGAGGAGACCTGACTGGAAGATGTGTTTTCCTTTTCTTTTTTCTTTTTTTTTTTAATTTTTTATTGTTATTTTCTCAATACAATTTTTTTATACTGTACAGCATGGTGACCCAGTTACACATACATGTATACATTCTTTTTTCTCCCGTTATCATGCTCCATCATAAGTAACTAGACATAGTCCTCAGTGCTACACAGCAGGATCTCATTGCTAATCCATTCCAAAGACAATAGTTTGCATCTTTTAACCCCAAGCTCATTTTTCTTTTTAGGACTGCACCTGCAACATATGGAACTCCCTGAGCTAGGAGTTGAATTGAAGCTGCAGCTACCAGCTTATGTCACAGCCATGGCAACACAGGATGCATCTGCAACCTACACCACTGCTCGTGGCAATGCCAGATCCTTAACCCACTGAGAAAGGCCAGGGATTGAGCCCACAACCTCATGGATACTAGTTAGGTTCTTAATCCACTGAACCACAATGGGAACTCTCCGGAAAATGAGTTCTACATTTATTCCGTGTAATTCTGAATGATAAACTGAACATACCCAGGAAATGAACTGTCATTCACATTTTTTCCTTCATATTCTGAGTGGTACTTGCCTTTGTGATTATCATTAACAAAGAATGATAAAAATCTCTGAGAGAGCCACTGGAAACAACTTTTCTTGGGTAGCATGTGGATAATGCAGTGTTATGGATCATTATTAACCAGTATAATATAGCCATATAACCATATACATATATATGTGTGTGTGTGTGTGTGTGTGTGTGTGTATAGTATAGTTTAGTACTGTGGGGTACAAAAGATATATATGTGTGTGTGTGTGTGTATGAAATCATTAATTAACCTGCATTAAATATATATATGTATAAAGTTATAAAGGTCTAAGTTGACCCGGGGAAAATTGCCATAAGATGGAGCTTATCAAATTAGTTTGATGCTATCCTTAAGTTAATATTGTCAGCTCTCTCTCTGTTCTAATCCCATCCTCTCTTTGTGATGCACAACAATTGTTCTTCTAGCTGTGCTGACACCAAATGTCAAGGCAAGAGTGGAGACTGGGTATTATACACCTCCACTCAAAACCCCAGGGGAGTTTAGATGTACTTGTGTCTGCCCCATGTGATGGCTAATAGCATTAGAATGCATTCAAGCTGTAGCCAGGCTGTTTCCTAGTCTCTTAATAATGGATTTGTCTTATCCTAGGTGAAGAAATTGAGTCCCAATACTCCAGCCGGCTGACTTGAATACACCCTAACATTCATTAGATGATGCAAGCTAATAAAATGGGCACCAATGTATCCCCCTCCTGTGTACAACAAAACGAGTCTCCCTTACATGTCTCCGATTAAGGAAAGTGGGCTTGGCTAAATAAAGACAAGTTTGTTGTTCTGGGAGTGCCTTTTAGAGAGGAAAGGAATTTTCAATGAAAGAGAAATTGATGGGTAATCTTCCCAGATGCCGCACACACAAGTGCACACACACAAACACACCTGTGTACACACACACATGCACACACACATACACACATCAAGTTAATTCAAGATAAAGAGAGATGTTTCTCGAAATCCCTTCTCATGCTAAGTGAACATCCTTGGGTCACAGAGAGGTGGTATACTAGTATTCTCAAAGCTTTGAAATTTCTGCAAACATACCAAATATGAAAACATCAATAATGAGGCAAGGCAACCCCATTCTTCACTGGAAAAATGTTCAAAAAATTTTTATGAAGTTCCTGTTGTGGCTCAGTGGTAGCAAACCCGACTAGTAAAAAATGAGGATGCAGGTTTGATTCCTGGCCTCGCTCAGTGGGTTAAGGATCTGGCGTTATCGTGAGCTGTGGTGCAGGTCACAGATGTGGTTCAGATCCTGAGTTGCTGTGGCTTTGGTGTAGGCCAGCAGCTACAGCTTGGATTCAACCCCTAGCCTGGGAACTTCCATATGCCAAAAGTGTGGCCCTAAAAAAAAAAAAAAAAAAAAAAAGTTCCTTGGAGGAGTTCCTTGCTAGCCTAGCAGTCTAGCAGTTAAGGATTTGGCATTGTCGCTGCTGTGGCCCCTGTTCAAGCCCTGGCTCTCAAACTTCTGAATGCCACAAGCGTGGCCAAAAAAAATTTTTTTTTAAGCAGTACTAGATGCTAGAGTAAAGAATATTTTTTTCTTTTAAACAATAGACTCATTTTACATCCATGGGATATGTTAATACATGTTGACATATTTAGCTTTATTTTCCATTGTGCTGGTATTTCACTTCCAAGAAAGCGACAGCCTGCCCTTGTTCTTGTCTTCCCTGTAAAGAGGGAATATTTGATGTAGCACCATGCGTTTGATACCTTGTCTATTTCTAGTTTATCCATCCAGCCCATATCCCTAGATTAAGCATTTATGCTGTCTCCTTTTAATCTACAGTAAACCATTAGTAACAAGAATGAGCTTTCCCAGATCTCTCATAGCCATAATTAACTGTCCATCCTCGGTCATTCCAAAATATTATCTTTTTACCTGTATTGCTGCATTTATCAGAGGAGATTAGAATTGTCTACTTGCACATCTGTCTCCCCTACAAGGGCTTCTTAAGAACAAAGACCATGTCTTCTTCATTTTTTGTAGTGCCAATGAAGAAATTAGACTGCAAATTCTTTCCCCAGGACTTACATTTCTCGCTTAATTGTCCTATTAACTAGTTCTCAGTTCCCTACACTGGGTCTTCCTTTTATGTCCAGTTTTCTGGAAGACTAGCATAATGGATATTACATTTGAATCTCCTGCTAGAAAATGTCCTGGCAAACTATTTTCAACAGCCTCCCTGAGACATAGCACAGTTTGTCAGACTTCAGGATCCATTGTTTTCAGCATGTTCACCTCTCTAGTTCCAAATACTTACTGCCTCAGAGTACTCTTGTACAGCAGCAGGTTAAGGATCCAGCATTGTCACTGCAGTGGCTTTTTTGCTGCTGTAGCAGTTCAATCCCTGCCCCAGAAACTTCCACATGCCACAGGTGTAGCCAAAAAAATAAATCCAAATACTTATTGCCTCAAAGCCATTGCATTATTTGGAAAGTGAATTTGTTGCTTGATGATTATGCTGTTGCCAGAGAGCCTGTTTTCTGGGTTCTTCAGGTCCCTGAATGCCATTTGCCTTTGGGTTCTTAAACTATGTTTCTTTCTCATTCCCTCCTGCCATCTCTCTGCTTTGTTATTCTCTTGATGACACCCTTGCCTAATACTTCCAAGCCATGTCCTTGGCTGGAGTGCACAGCTGGGGGGAGGGTGCAGCGGCAGGTCCTATTTGCTTAATTGTTTGTTCTGAGCAGGTAGAATAATTTGTTAAATGGTCCCTTTGTGTATCTATGTCTCATGTAAATCCAAAAGGTGGTGCAATTTCTGCTGAATTTGTGCAAAAGCATACTCTTTTAGAAATCTGGGTTACTCAAATGAAGGAAATGTAGAATTACTGAAATTTGGTAACCTTTTCCTTCCAGCCTGACACTTTACTATTACTTTAGGCTGTTATGCAACCATAGTAGAATCTGCAAACGGCCTCTCTGCTCACCCCTGGCCCATTCCCCAAAGTGTAGAACTTTGCCCAAAGTGAGTGTGGAGATGAACAAAAGTAGGGGCAACCAATGGCTTGAGGGTGACCCTCAAGAAATTACATAAATTCTCTAGGGCCCTCACCTGCTAGAAAAGATGTTTTGAGGTACTTTTCAGTAGTCTTGAGGAAAGGCCTTGGTAGGATTGAGCCCCAAATGCCCAAAGCAGTGACTCACTTATTAATGGACGCTTTATTGAATTTTCCCCTTTTCCCTTATTACTTCTCCAATCCCCAAATAAACTACTTGTATCCAAATCCTTGTCTCAGGGTCTGCTTTTAGTAAAACCAAAATTATTCAGATTTGTCCACATGGGTAGAAAATAGCCAAAGTTAGGCACTCTAACAAAACTACTCACTATTCATGTAATGGTGGAACATGGGCCAGGACTGTGAATCTTATGGTTAAGGAAAAGGGATCAAATTTATGGTGCCACTTTATATGTGCTATAGAATGTGCCAGCTACCTCACAGACATGGCTTTATTTATTTCCTCATGGAGTCAACATAAGAGTTAAAGAAGTTTATGCAGATGAAATATTTGGCATTGTGTCTAGTCAATATTACCCATATTTGTTTTTTATACATAAACAAACTGAGACTCAAAGATGTGATATATGTTTCTCAAGGCAATGGATAAAGGTTCAAACTGAGCTCTGCCTAATTTCAAAGTCCACCCACTCTGCATGCTGCTTCCTGCTTCAATGATGGCCCAACCTATCTACAAGTAATGAAAAGAATAATTTAACTTACAAATAAAAACACTTTTCCTCTGAAATATTGGATCTGCTCCTGGGATCCTTTCAGCATTAAAATACTAACTTGTCCTCATTTAAATAGGCTGGCACCCTCACATGAATCATCATGCAACATATTTTTCTCCAAGATTTTCGCTAGAAAAGAGCAGCCTTCACCAAATTCTCCGCTGGCAAGGATATCTTTTAAAATGTCAAATCTCTTAAGGAATAAAATAGATCTATCTCTATTTCTGTCTCCTATCCTAACAAAATCCAATTATGGTATAAATCACTGCTCATCTTACTATCAAGATCAGCTAGGATTGGACTTTCGAGACGACAGATGATTCAAGTGTCCCCAAATGACCCTCAAAACAGGGCCTATCTTTCTGGATTACTTTTAGGCAAATTTTGAATAATTATTCCGAAGACATTGCAATTTCCACCAAAACTCAACTACATTTACATTTTTTTTGCCTGACAGACAAAATGCAACTAATTGATCTGATGTAACAATCCTAGTGTGTTCTTTTTCCTTATGCTGCTAGTAATTTTTAAATTCTTCTTTAGAGACTGCTAGAAAAGAAGAGCTATTCTTATATTCTTGATCCAAGGGATCCATCTTCCCTTTGGGATTGTTGTCATTGATTAAACTCAAGTCTTTTTGAGCAAAAGAATATCTATTTAGCTAGCCTTGAGGTTTAGCCTTGGGATCATAGTGATGTTGACACTTAAATAATTTTAAAGAACATTTGGAAAATATATATTGCCAGAAGAGAAAATTGCTGGTGGGGTTAATTATCTTGACACCCCTTCACCAAAACACATTCACTTAAAACAGACTAATATACCCCAGTCCATATGTTAATGAATTCTTATTACAACAATTACTCTATGTATTCAATTTTGTATTTTTCTTATTTAATTCAAACTTATGAATGCTTTCATTGTGTATTCTTTAAAACATAACTTTCAAAGCATTTGGAAGATTTAATTGAGTATATACACATGGTTTATTCAATAATTAGCCAATGGTTAGACATTTTGGTGGTTGCCAAGTTTTGGGTATTATAAATAATAATGTGTGAATTTTCTATATTTAGGATAATTTTATTAAACTCAAATCTTCAAAACAGAGTTGCCAAATCAAAGGCATAAACAAGTTTAAGCCTCTTGATAAAATTGCCAGCTTGACAATTCTGTTTTTGTGTATTCAAACTTCACTCTGCAAAATTTTGGAGTTGCCAGTCACTCTATTGTTTCTTTCCAGACTCTTACCCTCTGTTATCCCTTCTCTCTTTTTTTCCCACCTGACTCAGTCCTTCACCTTGCCCAAGTTGCCCAAGCATCTCAGGCCTGTCCCTGATTTCTCCTCCATCCGCATTTCCCTATGTAGAATCTCACCTGATTCTATTTTCAGTCTCAGATCTCATTCCCTTCATAACTTGATCTGCCAATATATTTATTATTGCATGAACTCAGGTTTTACCCCTATCACATATTTCCATGTTCATAAATATTTTATATATCTTAATCTAGAGCAATAAGAGATGTGAGAGTTATAGCTTTGTGGTCAAAACCATGGAGAAGAATATAGGACAAGAATCTCTTTGATGGTGTCATTTATGTTATGTTACATAGGAAATTTCCCAATCTGCCTGTTAGTTTAGACAAACCTTCTTTTCAATAGGCTAGTTTGACATAGATCGACAGTTTCTCTTCTTATGGGTACACATCAGTAGTATGTAAGTTAATGGAAATTCTGATTCTCCAGGTGAGAGCCTGGGAGACACGATGTAGAAAATTATGAGTTTTTTTCATTTTATAGTTTGTCAAGAAGAGTCCATGACTGATACGGCTGTGAATTATCTGAACCAGCTTTGTTTCATAATGTACTATTGTTGAACGTCTAAGCTTGTTCAAATGTCAGGAAATCAGTTGGTGGCTATTAGTATTTTACTGGCAAAAACGTCTTTCTTGTTTTCTTAACATGCAGAAGAAAATAAGAACAGGGAAATATTGAGTCAACCTTTGAAAAATGCTATTATGATGTAGCTAAAATCACTTCCAAAACTAGGAAGAAAAAAAAAATATCAAAATGTTAGGGCAAATTTCAGACCGCAATATTTGTCAGCTAGACTATGATTAGAAATTACTTTCCTGTCTATTTCTTAAACTGTTTTTAGATCAGTTTAGAGTCTAAAATGTTAACAAATGATATGGAAGGCCATATTTAACTGTAAATCTTGCTATTAAAGATAGAACATCCTGTGCTTATCTGATCTGGTTGCTAAGTTCCCACTCTTTATGACTCAGGGGCCCACAGAGATCTGAGGTACCAGCTGCACTTTGATATAGCAGATTGGGGAAACAACAATACCAACCTGTTGAAAATGGATTAGGGGAAAACTGCCCCAGGATTTTAAGGTGATTCAGACAAATAAAGCAAGGAATAGTTATTCAATATTGAATGATCCAGAGGTAATAACCTAGTCAGAAACCATCTGGAACTTATCCTGAGCTGCCAAAGGATATTTTAGGCATAAAACATCACGCCTTCCCTGTGCTGTGCAATTGCATTTTCCCCTTATGAAACCCACCCAGTATTTAAAAAGAACCAAAAATGAGCAGGTTAATTTGCCATTTTTTCCTATGCAAAAAAATAAGCATGTAGCTACACATGGCATGAAATCATAGTAGTCTCAGTAGGGGTCTAGAATCGGGACTCAAAAGTCTAATCACCTGTGTGACCTCAGGCTGATAGATCAGCTTCCTATGCCTCAGTTTTTCCCTCTTGTAAAATAGGCTTCCTCATAAATGAAGGTTAAAAAAAATAAAGTATGAAAATTCTCTGGCCCTGTATTTGGGTCATAACATATAGACAATCAATATTAACCATTACGACCACTTTCTTCTGGAGGCACATAGGCAATTGATCTCAACTTAGAGCATTTTCTGTCTAATTCAGTTTGTTTTCTAAACTCAAAAAGGAATATTGTGGGGAAATATCATGTATATTTACTACACTGAGAGACTTGTACTTTAGAAGACACATACTAGTCTCCAGGTTTATCAGGGAAATTTGAATATGAGCAGTTAATTTTTAGATATTAAACAATAACAATAATGAATTAAATTAGATCATTCTCTCACACCATACCAAAAAAAAAACTCAAAAATGAATTAAAGACATAAATATAAGACCAAATACTATAAAACTCTTACAGAAAAAGATAAACAGAACAATCTTTGACATAAATTGTATCAATAACTTTTTAGATCCACCTCTTAGAGTGATGAAAATAAAAACAAAAATAAACAAATGGGACTTAATTAAACTTAAGCTTTTGTACAGCAGAGGAAACCATAAACAAAAGAAAAAGACAACCTACAGAATGGGAGAAGACATTTTCAAATGATGTGAGACAAGTGAATAATCTCCAAAATACACAAACAGCTCATGCATCTCAATATAAAAAAATAATCAAAAATGGTCAGAAGATCTAAATAAACATTTCTCCAAAGAAGACAAATAGGTGGCCAAAAAGCACATGAAAAGATACTCAACATGGCTAATTATTAGAGAAATGCAAGTCAAAACTACAGTGAGGCCTACTGTACAGCACAGGAAAATCTATTCAATACTCTGAAATAACCTAGAAAAGAATCTGAAAATGGGAAAAGGATCTGAAAAAGAATGCATATTTGTATTTGTACAACTGATTCACTTTGTTGTACATCTGAAACTAACACAACATTGTATGTCAACTATACCCCAATAAACTTTAATTAACAAGAAAACTACAATGAGATATCACATCACACCAGTCAGAATGGTCATCACCAAAAAGTTTACAAACAGGAGTTCCTGTCATGGCTCAGTGGTTAACAAATCCAACTAGGAACCATGAGGTTGCCGGTTCGATCCCTGGCCTTGCTCAGTGGGTTAGGGATCCAGCATTGCCGTGAGCTGTGGTGTAGGTTGCAGACGTGGCTTGGATCCCCATGTTGCTGTGACTGTGGCGTAGGCCGGTGGCTACGGCTCCAACTGGACCCCTAGCCTGGGAACCTCCATATGCCTCGGGAGTGGGCCAAGAAATGGCAAAAAGACCAAAAAAAAAAAAAAGTTTACGAACAATAAGTGAGAGGGTGTGGAGAAAAGGGAACTCTCCTACACTGTTGATGGCAATGTAAATTGGTTCTACCACTATGGAGAACTCTATGGAATTTCCTTTAAAAATTAAATATAGAACTACCATATAATCCAGCAATCCCACTTCTGGGCATTATCCAGAGAAAGCCATAATTTGAAACGATACATGCACCTCAATATTCACTGCCACACCAATAGCCAAGATGTGGAAGCAACCTAAATGTCCATCAACAGAGTAATGGACAAAGATGTGCTACATATATGCAATATTACTTAGCCACAAAAAAAAAAGAAATAATGCCATTGGCAGCAACATAGATAAATCTAGAGATTATCATTTGAAATGAAGTAAATCAGACAAAGATAAATGTCATATGATCACTTATAAATGGAATCTAATAAAAATGATACAGAAGAATTTATTTATAAAACAGAAACAGAATTGAGATTTCAAAATCAAGCTTATGGTTACCAGAGGGGAAATATGGGGGGCAGGGATAAAATGGGAGTTTGGGGTTAACATATACACACTACTGTATGTAAAATAGATAAGTAAAAAGAACCTACTGTAGAGGGGGAGGATTAAGAGGGCAGAAGAGAAGGACTGGAGCTCAACTTCTCTCCTAAAAAACAATAAAATTAACAACCAAATGCTGAGCAATCTTCAACCAAATAGACCAGAAACTTTCAAAAAGATGTCCTACTCCAAAACACAAAGAGGAGGCCACACCAAGAGGTAGGAGGGGCGATTATGCAATATAAGCAACCCCATACCTCCTGGGTGGGAAGCCCCACAGACTGGAAAGTAACTGGTTCACAGAGACTCACCTACAGGAGTGAGAGTTGAGACCCACATCAAACTCCCACGTGTGGGGATCTGGCACTGGGAGAAAGAGCCCCCGGAGCATCTGGCATTGAAGGCCAGTGTGGCTTGTGCACAGGAGCTCCACGGGACTGGGGGAAATAGAGACCCCATTCTTAAAAGGCATACACAGACTTTCACCTGCACTGGGTCCCAGGGCAAAGCAAATTCTCCATAGGAATCTGGGGCTCCAGTTCTCGGAGGGCCTCCTGGGAAAACAGGGGTGAATGTGGCTTGTGGGGGAAGGACATTAGAAGCAAAGCTCTTGGGAATATTCAGCAGCATGCCTTTCTCTGGAGGTGGCCATTTTGGGAAAATACAGCCCCACCCATCAGCACTGAGAAGCCCCAGGCCAAACAACAATCCAGGTGGGATCACAGCCCTGCCCATCAGTAAACAGGCTGCCTAAAGCCCCCCAGGCACACAGCTGCCTCTAATGTCACCCAGAGGCAAAGCCCCACCTACCAGAGGGATTAGAATCAGCTCCACCTACCAGTGGGCAGGCATCAGTCTCTCCCATCAGGAAGCCTACAGCAAGCCCCTGTACCAACTTCAGCCAAAAGGGGGAAGACACCAGAAGTAAGAGGATACAACTCTATTATCTGTAAAAAGATCAACACACCAAAAAACTGTAAAAATGAAAAGACAGGAGTTCCCCTTGTGGCGCAGTGGTCAACAAATCTGACTGGAAACAATGAGGTTGCAGGTTCAATCCCTGGCCTTGCTCAGTGGGTTAAGGATCCAGTGTTGCTGGGAGCTGTGGTGTAGGTCATAGACGTGGCTTGGATCCCAAGTTGCTGTGGCTCTGGTGTAGGCTGGCAGCTACAGCTCCAATTAGACCCCTAGCCTGAAAACCTCCTTATGCCATGGGAGCAGCCCTAGAAAAGGCAAAAAGAAAAAAAATGAAAAGACAGAGAACTATAACTCAGATGAGGGAGAAATTAAAAAAAAAAAAAAAACAAGAGAAAAACAGCTAAGTGATCAGGAGATTCTCAGCCTCCAGGAAAAAGACTTCAGACTGTTGATGCTGAAGAAGATGCAAGACATTGGAAATAAACTGGAGGCAAAGATGGATAACTTACAAGAAACACTGAGCAAAGAGATACAAGATACAAAACTTAAGCAAGAAGAGATACAAAATATAATAAATTAAATAAAAACTTCATTAGAAGGAGACAACAGCAGATTATAGGAGACAGAAGAACAAATAAGTGAGGTGGAGGACAGATTAGTGGAAATCATGGATGCAGAACAGAAAAGAGAAAAAAGATTGAAAACAAATGAAGAGAGTCTCAGAGAACTCTGGGACAACATTAAATGCACCTGCATCCATATTATAGGGGTTCCAGAAAGAGAAGAGAGAAAGAGACAGAAAAAAATATTCAAACAGATAATAGTCAAAAACTTCCTTAACGTGGAAAAGGAACCACTCACTCAAATTCAGGAAGTGCAATGAGTACCATATAAAATCAACCCAAGGAGTAATACACTGAGGCACATATTAATCAAACAGACCAAAATTAAAGACAAAGAGAAAATATTGAAAGCCTGTTCAATAAGTGGTGCTGGGAAAACTGAGCAGCCACATGTAAAAGAATGAAATTAGAACACTCTCTAACACCATACACAAAAATAAACTCAAAATGTGTTAAAGACCTAGGTATAAGACCAAAGATCCCATAAAACTCATAGAGGAAAATATAGGCCAAACACCCTCCGACATAAATGACAGTAACATCTTCTCAGATCCACCTCTTAGAGTAATGGCAGTAAAAACAAAAACAAATATGATTTAATTAAAAGTTTCTGCACAGCTAAGGAAACCCTAAATAAAAAAAAACAGAACTCACAGAATGGAAGAAAATATTTGCAAATGAATCGACTGACAAGGGATTAATCTCCAAAATTTATAAATACCTCCAACTGCTCAATACCAAAAAACAACCCCATCAAAAATGGGCAGAAGGGAGTTCCCGTCGTGGCGCAGTGGTTAACGAATCCGACTAGGAACCAGGAGGTTTCGGGTTCGGTCCCTGCCCTTGCTCAGTGGGTTAATGATCCGGCGTTGCCGTGAGCTGTGGTGTAGGTTGCAGACGCGGCTCGGATCCCGAGTTGCTGTGACTCTGGCGTAGGCCGGTGGCTACAGCTCCGATTCGGCCCCTGGCCTGGGAACCTCCATATGCCTTGGGAGCGGCCCAAGAAATAGCAACAACAACAACAACAGCAACAACCAAAAAGACAAAAGACAAAAAAAATGGGCAGAATAACTAAACAGACAATTCACCAAAGAAGACATACAGATGGCCAAAAAATACATGAAAAGATGTGCAAGATCACTCATTATTAGAGAAATGCAAACCGAAACCACTATGAGGTACCACCTTACACCAGCCAGAATGGCCATCATCAAAAAGTCTACAAACAATAAGTGCTAGAGAGGGTGTGGAGAAAAAGGAACCCTGCTACACTGTCAGTGGGATTGTAAATTGGTGCAACCACTGTGGAAAACAGTATGGAGATGCTTCAGAAAACTAAAAATAGAATTACCATTTGATCCAGCAAGCCCACTCCTGGGCATCTATCCAGAGAAAACCATGACTCGCAAAGACACATGTACTCTGATGTTCTTTGCAGCACTATTTGCAATAGCCAAGACATGGAAACAACCTAAATGTCCATCGACAGAGGAGTGGATGAAGAAGACATGGTACATATACACAATGGAATATTACTCAGCCATTAAAAGGAACAAAATACCAGCATTTTTAGCAACATGGATGGACCTAGAAATTATCATGCTAAGTGAAGACAGTCAGACAATGAGACACCAACATCAAATGCTTTCACTGACATGTGGAATCTGAAAAAAAGGACACAATGAACTTCTTTGCAGAACAGATACTGATGCACAGATTTTGAAAAACTTATGGTTTCCAAAGGAGACAGTTCATGGGGGTGGGGGAATGCCCTGGGGTTGTGGGATGGAAATCCTATAAAATTGGACTATTATGATCATTGTACAACTAGAAATGTAATAAATTCATTGAGTAATAAAAAAATAAAAAAGAAAAACATTGTATAAGACAGAGAAATCTACTCAATATTCTGTAATAAACTATAATGCAAAAGTGTCTTTTTTGGAATGAATTTTATTACATTTCAGTTGTACAATGATCATCACAACCCAATTTTACAGCATTTCTATCCCAAACACCCAGCCCATCCCTCCCCCACCACTCCACCCCAACCTAAGTATCTGTTCTGCCAAGAATTGCATTGTATCCTTTTTTAGATTCCACATAAGTGATATCATATGATGTTGCTGTCTCACTGTCTAACTAACTTCACTTACCATGATAATTTCTAAGTCCATCCATGTTGCTGCAAACTCCATTATTTCATTCCTTTTTACGGCTGAGTAATATTCCACTGTGTATATGTACCATGTCTTCTTCATCCACTCCTCTGTCGATGGACATTTAGGTTGTTTCCATGTCTTGGCTATTGCAAATAGTGCTGCAAAGAACATCAGAGTACATGTGTCTTTTCGAGTCATGGTTTTCTCTGGATAGATGCCCAGGAGTGGGCTTGCTGGATCAAATGGTAATTCTATTTTTAGTTTTCTGAAGCATCTCCATACTGTTTTCCACAGTGGTTGCACCAATTTACAATCCCACTGACAGTGTAGCAGGGTTCCTTTTTCTCCACACCCTCTCTAGCACTTATTGTTTGTAGACTTTTTGATGATGGCCATTCTGGCTGGTGTAAGGTGGTACCTCATAGTGGTTTCGGTTTGCATTTCTCTAATAATGAGTGATCTTGCACATCTTTTCATGTATTTTTTGGCCATCTGTATGTCTTCTTTGGAGAACTGTCTATTTAGATTGTCTGCCCATTTTTTGATGGTTTTTTGTTGTTTTTTGGTATTGAGCTGGAGGTGGTGTTTATATATTTTGGAGATTAATCCATTGTCAGTTGCTTCATTTGCAAATATTTTCTCCCAATCTGTACCTTGTCTTTTGATTTTGTTTAGGGTTTCCTTTGCTGTGCAAAAAAAATTTAAGTTATTTAGGTTCCATTTGTTTATTTTTGTTTTTGTTGTCATTACACTAGGAGGTGGACCTGAGATATTGCTCTGGTTTATGTTAGACAGTGTTCAGCCTATGTTTTCCTCCAAGAGTTTTATAGTACCCAGTCTTATATTTAGGTCTTTAATGCATTTCAAGTTTATTTTTGTGTATGGTGTTAGGAAGTATTCTAATTTCATTCTTTTACATGTAGCTGTCCAGTTTTCCCAGCACCACCTATTGAAGGGACTCTCTTTTCTCCATTGTATATCTTTGTCTCCTTTGTCATAGATTAGTGCACTGTAGGTGTGTGGATTTAATTCTGGGCTTTCTATCCTGTTCCACTGATCCATATTTCTGTTTTTGATGACTGTAGCTTTGTAGTATAGTCTGAAATATAGACTTCAGCTCCTGATTCCTTCAGCTCCATTTTTCTTTCTCAGGATGGCCTTGTCTCTTCTGGGTCATTTATGCTTCCAAACAAACTTTAAAATATTTTGTTTGAGTTCTGTGAAAATGTCCTTGGTAATTTTATAGGGATTGCATTGAATCTGTAGATTGCCTAGGGTCATATAGTCATTTTGACAATATTGATTCTTTCAATCCAAGAACATGATATGTCTTTCTGTCTGTTTGTGTCATCTTTGATTTATTTCGTCAGCATCTTATACTTTTCAGAGTGCAGGTTTTTTTGTCTCTTTAGGTAAGTTTATCCCTATGTGTTTTATTCTTTTTGATGAGATAGTAAATTATAATTTTTCCCTAATTTCTTTCTGATATTTTGTTGTTAGTATATAGAAATTCAATAGATTTCTCTGTATTAATTTTGTATCCTTCTACTTTTCCAAATTCATTGAAGAGCTCTAACAGTTTCCCAATACTGTCTTTAGGATTTTCTAGGTATACTATCATGTCATCTGCAAATAGTGATAGTTTTACTTCTTTCTTTCCAATTTTGATTCCTTTTATTTCTTTTACTTCTCTGATTGCTGTGGCTAGGACTTCCAAAACTATGTTGAAGAGTAGTGGTGAGAGCGGACATCCTTGTCTTTTTCCTGATTTCAGTGGGAAGTCTTTCAGCTTTTCACCATTTAGAATAATGTTAGCTGTTGCTTTGTCATATATAGCCTTTATTATGTTGAGGTAAGTTCCTTCTATGCCCACTTTCTCAAGGATTTTTATTAAAAATAGGTGTTGGATTTTATCAAAAGTTTTTCTGCATCTATTGAAAAGGTCATATGACTTTTATTCTTCAGTTTGCTGATGTGGTATATCAAACACATACTGATTGTGTTGTGGATATTGAAGAATCCTTGCATCCCTGGGAGAAATCCCACTTGATCATGGTGCACAATCCTTTATTGTATATTCTTGGATTTGGTTTTCTAGTATTTTGTTGAGGATTTTTGCAACTATTTTCATCATT
Organism: Phacochoerus africanus; assembly: GCF_016906955.1. NCBI lineage: Eukaryota > Metazoa > Chordata > Mammalia > Artiodactyla > Suidae > Phacochoerus > Phacochoerus africanus. The sequence goes on from NC_062546.1 coordinate 190,850,616, forward strand.
GATATTGGCCTGTAATACTATTTTTTGTGGTATCTTTTTCTGGTATTGGTATCAGGGTGATGTTTGCCTCATAGAATGAGTTTGGGAGTGTTTGTTACTCTGCAGTTTTTTTGAATAATTTCACAAGGATAGGTAGGTGTCAGCTCTTCTCTAAATGTTTGATAGAATTCACCTGTGAAGCCATCTGGTCCTGGACTTTTGCTTGTTGGAAGTTCTTTTTTATCAGTTTCAATTTCAGTACTTGTGATTGGTCTATTCATCTTTTCTATTTCATCTTGGTTTAGTCTTGGAAGATTGTACTTTTCTAGAAATTTGTCCATTTCTTCTAGGTCATCCATTTTATCAGCATATACTTGCTTGTAGCAGTCTCTTATGATCTTTGTATTTCTGTGATGTCTGTTGTAACTTCTCCTTTTTCATTTCTAATTTTATTGTTTCGAGTCCTCTCTCATTTTCTTGATGAGTCTGGCTATGAGTTTATCAATTTTGTTGATCTTTTCAAAGAACCAGCTTTTCATTTCATTGATCTTTTCTATGGTTTTCCTTATTCCTATTTCATTTATTTCTGCTCTGATCTTTATGATTTTTTTCCTTCTACTAACTTTAGGTCTTGTCTATTCTTCTCTATTTGCCTCAGGTATAAATTTAGGTTGTTTATTTGAGCTTTTACTTGTTTCCCAAGGTAGACATGTATTGCTATAAACTTCCTTCTTAAGACTGCTTTTGCTGCATCCCATAGGTTTGGATTGTTTTGTCTTTGTTGTAATTTGATATTAGGTATTTTTTAATTTCCTATTTGATTTCTTCAGTGATACCTTGGTTGTTTAGTAGAGTGTTGTTTAGCATCCACATGTTTGAGTTTTTTTGCAGTTTTTTTCTTATTGTTGATTTCCAGTCATATAGTGTTGTGGTTGGAAAAGATACTGGATATGATTTCAATTTTCTTAAAGTTACTGAGGCTTGATTTGCATCCCAGAATGTGATCAATTCCAGAGAATGTTCCATGTGTACTTGAGAAGAATGTGTATTCTGCTGCTTTTGAATGGAATGTCCTATAAATATCTATTAAGTCCATCTGGTCTAATGCATCATTTAAGGCCTGAGTTTCCCTGTTGATTTTCTGTCTGGATCATCTGTCCATTGATGTAAGTGGGGTGTTAAAGTCCCCCACTATTATTGTGTTATTGTTGATTTCTCCTTCTAAGATTGTTAGCAGTTGCCTTATATATTGAGGTGAATGTATGTTGGGTGCATGTATATTTACAATTGTTTATCTTCTTCTTGGATTAATCCTTTGATCATTATGTGATGTCCTTCTTTGTCTCTTATAATATTCTTTATTTTAAGGTCTAATTTGTCTGATATGAGTATTGCTACTCCAGCTTTCTTTTGATATTTTTTCACATGGAATATTTTCTTCCATCCTCTCACTTTCAATTTGTATATGTTCCTACAACTGAAATGTGTCTCTTGAAGACAGTATATATATATATATGGGTCTTGTATTCATATCCATTCAGCCAGCATATGTCTTTTGGTTGGGGCATTTAGTCCATTTACATTAAGGTAATTATTGTTGTATGTTCTTATTGTCATTGCATTAATTGCTTTGAATTTGTTTTTGTTGATCTTTTTTCTTCCCTTTTTTTCTTGTTCTTTTTTCTTGTGGTTTGATGACTATCTTTAGTGTTGTATTTGAGTTGATTTTTCTTATTTGTGTGTGTATCTATTGTAGATTTGTAGATTTTTGCTTTGCCATTACCCTGAAGTTTAGGTATAGGCGTCTATACATATATATATACAAGATTGTTTTCAGTTGCTGGTCTCCTAATTGCAAGTGCATCTCTAATGTCCTGCTTTTGTACCCTCCTCTTCTCATGATTTCTGATGTGGTAGCATATTTGTGTATAGATGACTTCCTAACTTTTCTTATATGTATGCTTTTACTGATGAGCCTTGTCATTTGTATTATTTTTGTTTCTAGTTGTGGCCTTTTCTTTTCCACCTAGAGAAGTTCTTTTAGTATTTGTTGGTGATGGTTTGTTGGTGCTGAATTCTCTTAGTTTTTGCCTGTCTATAAAGCTTTTGATTTCTCCTTCCAATCTAAATGAGAGCTTTACTGGGTAAATTAATCATGGTTGGAGGTTTTTTCCTCTCATCACTTTAACTATATCATGCCACTCCTTTCTGGCCTGCAGAGTTTCTGCTGGGAAATCTGCTAATAACCTCTTTGGGGTTCCATTCTAAGTTGTTTTTTTTTCCCTAGCTGCTTTCAATATTTTCTCTTTGTCTTTAATTTTGGTCAGTTTGATTAATATTCACATATGGATGTTTGTGCATTTAACATTGTCCCGGAGTTCTCTTAGACTGTATTCATTTCTTTTCAATCTTTTTCTCTTTTCTGTTCTGCATCAGTGATTTACACTGGTCTGTCCTCCACCTTGTTTATTTGTCCTTCTGCCTCCTATATCCTGCCATTGGCTGTTTATAGTGAATTTTTTATTTCTGTTATTGTATTTTTTATCTCTGCTTGCTTAATCCTTAAATCTTCTATTTCTTTGCTCAGTGTTTCTTGTAAATTATCAATCTTTGCCTCCAGTTTATTTCCAAGATCTTGAATCATCTTTACTATCATCAGTCTAAAGTCTCTTTCATAGAAGTTGTTTATCTCTAGATCACTTAGCTGTTTAGCTGTTTTTCTGGGTTTTTTTCTTGCTCCCTTATCTGAGTCATAATTATTTGCCTTTTCATTTTGTGTAGGTTTTTGGTGTGGTCTCCATTTTTGCAGACAATAGAGTTGCAGCTTCTCTTGCTTCTGATGTCTGTCCCCCTTGTGGCTGAAGTTGGTACAGGGGCTTGCTGTAGGCTTCCTGATGAGAGGGACAGGTGCCTCAATGGAAAAGTATCTTAAAAGGAATATATATTAATTGTTTTGCTGTAACCTAAAACTAACACAACATTGTAAATAAGCTATATTTCAATTAAAATTCATCTAAAAAAAGAAAAACAGTGGATTTTTACAATTACAGTAATGATATTAAAGAATCACCCAGAATGCAAAAGTCCATAAATTCGGAATGTGTTAGGTCCAGTGTGTATGATAGTCAACTGGAACCAAATATGACAGGTGCCAGTGATTTAGGGGTGATTAGCCCCTCATTTCCAGCAAATACAAGATTACTCACATCCTCTGACAGAGTTTGTAATGGACAAATTTTATCGTGTTCTAATATGTTGATTTAAATGAAAGAATCATAATGTTATCATGGGTTTGAGTAATATCATGAATACTCATGTAAGCCAGCAGTTATTTCTTAATTACCAAAGCTTTAAAAAATAACTCAATATTTTAGTCTCTATTTTATGTTTAGGTATATCTGCCACAGGATACTATGATTCGTATGGGTGTTTCTACAAGTTTCTGCCTCCTTATCATACCCTAAAAGCAGTCAATTTACATTCTATAATCACGTCACATTCTCATTTTAAGCATCTTTTAAAAATCTCACCAAGATGAAGCAATATATATATAAGCATTTATAATACAAATTTGGATAATCTCATCTCTCTCCATGCAAAAGTTTTATGTATTAAGGCTTACGTTGCTAAGTTGCAGGTGTCTGCTCCTAAAAGTTTTTACTGATGGGCCTAGATTAATTAAGTGCAATAGTATTTTGATTTATTTTGTGATTCTAGACATTTACATCCTTTGGTCTAAGGTGCTATCTATGTTTCCTACCCTTACTCTCATTAGCACCTTGATTTGTTTTAATTATTGAAGGCAACTCATTTCACTCTTGCCTGTGTTTCTATTTCCATGGAAATTAAGAAAGAGAGCCTTAAGGGGTTTACACTAAAGACATTTAATCTTTGCACTTACAGATTCATGGAATTCACATTGAAAAAATGATTATAATTCTTATCCTTGAGTTTCCTCATTTTCTCTTAAATTCCTATCTATCTTAAATTTATCACAAAATGACCCATAGCCGTTGCACCTTCTCCATGGACTAGAGGGAGTGAAAAATCCTTATTCTATAAATTCATTTTACTGCTGTATAACCACTGCTAAACTTGTAAATAAAAAGACCCTAAATGCAACACTGGCTTTCAAAAATGAATTTCTGCTACCCAACATTTACAGAGTTTTTGAGTATTAGATGAGAAAATTAGTCTGCTTACCCACTGAAACATCAGAGCCCCCAAGTTAATTATTTTGTACTAAAGGGCATTGTGTAGGAGTTTTAACATTGCTTCATTGATTTTAGCCAATATGAATTATCTTCAAAGAACTCAATAAGTGTTTAGAACTGGAGAACTGAGTCAGGATGGGAAATTGCAATTTGAAGTTCTTGAAAACAAAGCATATTTTTGGATTTGGGGATGTTCCCCATGAATGAGAAATGCATATTGAAAGAATCAGTTGTGAGCTGCTTAAAATTGTTTCATGTGGCCTGCCTGAGGAACACAGCCTTGCTAACCACAATCTAGTTAACTCATTAATCTCATTCAGGTATGGATTAGCAGACTTGAGTTGCTCAAAATAGAATTTACTTGGTTGCCAAACAAATATCACTAGATACTTACTCAACTATGTTAAAGATTTATTAATTACTAATAAGATATAAGTCCAAGACCATAATTCTAGGATCATAAATTTATGTAAATAAATACATTACAATAAATACATAAATAAGACTTCCCTCATGGCTCAGTGGGTTAAGGATACAGTATTGTCACTACTATGGCTCTGGTTACAGTTGTGGTGAAAGTTCAGTCTCTGGGCTGGGAACTTCTGCATGCCTCAAGGGTGGCCAAAAAATAAATACATAAATAAATAGAAAATAATATTCTGTGTGGCTTCAAACACCAATAGTCATTTGGCCTCAGGACTAAACACGGAAAACAAAATATATTAGCATCTAAGGATTTGCCCATCAAAGTGGTTTACAACTCCCCCTTTTGCATCTATAATGGAGAATGACTAGTAGGAACCTAATTGGATGCTTTGATGACTTAACTAGTTTTCTGAACCACAAAGTGAGCAAGTTATGTAGCTGCCGAGCTGATGAAGGGTCACTGATAATGCATTATTTTACAAAGTATTTTTATTGCACACTTGTGTACAAGTGCCCATACCAGATGCTGGGGAATATATAAAGATTAATATCATCAAGAAATTAATAATCAAAGTCTTGATAAATGACTTTAACATAATGTAAGGGAAACTGTGTAGCATGGCACTGATATACAGATTTTTAGGGCATGGGCCTACAGCAGAGTACTGGAAATCACAGGGAGCAACAAGTTTGCAGGAATCCAAGAAGAGAGGGTACACTCAGATGAAAAGGTCGATTTTAGACTTCAACTCAGGAGCAATATGTTGGTGCTAAAGAACGCTGTCCAAAGTAGAATTAACTATAATTATAAATATTCAGTTCTGGCAAGAGCATCGTGAGACCAATGCTATATTAAATGGTAGTGGAAATGTAAATCCACTTTAAAATATCAAAAATATTTCTGGAAAGCAATTTAGCAATATTTGTTGAGATTCTTGAGAGAGTTCATGCTCTAGGACTCAGTACTTCTGGGAATGTATCCAAATGAAATAAACCGAAATGGTTAAAGATTTATGTGTAAAACTGTTTTATGTCATCGTAGTATTATTTGCAGTATGGAAAAATTGAGAACATAAATATTGGACAGATAATGTGTGTTTAAATAAATCGTGGCACATCCATTTATTGATATATGATGGAATTACTAAATAACATTTACTTAAAAAAAGGGATCAATAATGCTCAAAATGTGACACCATAAAAAGAAACAGAAAATAAAAACCTACTGTACAGCACAGGGAACTATACTCAACATTTTATACTAATTTATACAGGAAAAGAATCTGAATATATATATATATATATAAAGTATATATACTTTTCCAATCCAGGAGCATGGAGTATTTTTCCATTTCTTTGAATCCTCTTTAATTTACTCGATTAATGTTTTGTAGTTCTCAGCATGTAAGTCTTTCACTTCCATGGTCAGATTTATTCTCAGGTATTTAATTTTGGGAGTGTGATTTTAAAAGGCATTGCATTTTTATATTCCTTTTCTAATATTTCGTTGTTAGTCTACAGAAAAGCAACTGATTTCTGAATGTTAATTTGTATCTTGATACTTTCTTGAATTCGTTGATCAGTTTGAGCAGTTTTTCTGTGGAGTCTTTAGGGTTTTCTATATACAGTATCATGTCATCTGCACAGAGTGACAATTTTACTTCTTCTCTTCCAATTTGGATACCTTTTATTTCCCTTTTATTTCTTTTGTTTGACTGATGTGACTAACTTCCAATACTATGTTGGATAAAAGTGGTGAGAGTGGGCATCCTTGTCTTGTTCCAGATTTTAGAGGGAAGGCTTTCAGCTTTTTTCTGTTGAGTATTATATTGGCAATGGGTTTGTCATAAATGTCTCTTATTAAGTTATGTTCTCTCTATAACCACATTGGTATGAGTTTTTATCATGAAAGAACCTGGATTTTGTCAAATGCTTTTCATGCATCTATTGAGATGATCATGTGGTTTTTTACTTTTCTTTGGTTAATGTGGTGTATGATGTAGATTGATTTGTGTATGTTGAACCTTCCTTTTTAATCTGCAATGAATCCCACTTGGTCATTGTGTATGATCTTTTTTACATCGTGTTGTATTTGGTTGGCTAAAATTTTGTTGAGATTTTTTTGCATCTATACTCATCTATAATATTGGCCTATTATTTTCTTTTTTGGTAGTATCTTTGTCTGGTTTTGGTATTAGGGTGATGGTAGCTTCACTGAATGTCTTTGGGATTACTCCTTCTTCAAACTTTTGGAAAAGTTTAAGAAGTGACTCACTTTGCTATATACTTGAAACTAGTATAACATCATAAATTAATTATGTTCCAATTTAAAAAAGAAACAGTACAAAATTATAAATTTTCTGTGATCCCAATTTTGTAATATACACACTGGGAAAATATACCAAAATGTTAAAACATGTTTTCTTTTCCTTTCTTTTTCTTTTTCTTTTTCTTTTTTTTTTTTTTTTTTTTTTTGCCTTTTTAGGGCTACACCTACAGTACATGGAAGTTCCCAGGCTAGGGGTTGAATTGGAGTTATAGCTGCTGGCCTGTACCACAGCCCTAGTAATGCAGGATCCGAGCCACGTCTGCAATCTACGCCACAGCTCACAGCAATCCTGGATCTTTAACCCACTGAGCAAGGCCAGGGATTAAACTTGCCTCCTCATGGATACTAGTCTGGTTCACTACAGCTGAGCCATTAAGGGAACTCCCTAAAACATGTTTTCTTAGATGGAGTTTCTGTAGACAGAATTTTCCCCCACTTAGTTTCATTCTCAGATACAACTGTATGGAAGTGAGGGAAGCAGGATTGAGCAGGGGGAGAAGCTGACCTGCAATGTGCTTGCAATGGATGCCTCTAACAATACTGCAGGATGTTCTGGGTCCTTAAGAGTTATTCCAAATTTAGGCAATGGGGCCAGAATTTGATATACCTGCATCAACCAACCACTGCCTAGAGCTGTGCCCAGAAGGTGATGTAAACTTGGTAAGGCAATTCCCAGAAGCTAAGTACAAATTCCAGTGAGGAGCAAAACTATAAGCTGTCGGCAGCCACTTTCTCAATAACTGGAGTATGGTTGCACAATACTGAAGAAAGGATCTGAATAGACTACCAAAGTATTTCTTACAGGTGGTCCTTTCTAAGAGCGAGAGATACCAACTGTTGCCATTTCCCACACCCAACTCTCTCTCTATTTAAGAATATTTTTTAAAAAATTAAAGCATAAATTGATTTACAGCATTGTGCCAATTTCTGCTATACAGCATAGCAACCCAGTCATATATTTTTCTCATACTATCTCCCATAATGTTCTATCCCAAAAGATTGAATACAGTTCCTTGTGCTAGACAGTAGAACCTCACAGCTTATCAATTCTAAATGCAATAGTTTGCATATACCATCTTATTTCTGGTATGACTTGATTGTACAATCACAAAATGACTCTTCAATCTCAACTTAAAATATTAAAGTATCAGGCCTTTGTATTTGGAATGCTTATTTGAATTTCCTTAGTTCTGTAAAACAATAGACATCAGAGATTATCTCAGTCATCTTTACCAGACATTATTTGCATAATGACAGAAATTGCCTTCTTTTTATAATAATAAGAATGACACTTTATGGAATATAAATGAGATTGCTTCACTGTCTTGTGTTTTTAATGACTAAATATTTATTTCAGATATCATTATAGCTCTTTTAACCACTTTCATCTGAGATTCAGTCAGGTGACAATCCATTCAAGATTATGGTCAATAGTCATGAAGAATGAATGGATATGAGGTGGATTTGAAGACTGAATTTGAAGTGTCCTCCCACTCCATTGTACCCATATAGATATATCAGCCTCCAGCCCTCCTCCCTGTTTTCCACAAATACTTTTGCCCCAGTTAATACCACCCTTCACTGGACTTCTATGACATTTAGGTCACATCACCTGTAGCTGGTACTGAAAACAAGTCTTCCATCTGTCAAACCAGGCATGGAACTAGGAAAGATGAACAAAGGGAAATTAATATATTTCTTTTCATTTTACCTGATTTTGCTAAGGATTAGCCTTGGGCAAGAAGATACAATTTATTGTCTCCTAATTTTATTATTCAGGTGGGAAACAATGAAAAATTCTAAATTACCAATGAGAATGAGATCCACCTCTAATGGCTACCATTTTTTTCTGTTTTTCGAGGGACAGTTAGCAGCAGTGACCTTGTTGAAGGGCATGAGGATGACAGTGATGAGGACAAGAAAGACAAACCCAGTTTGGGAGGGCAAGTCAGTATCTCCAGGGTAGATGACAATGTGATTTATTCCCTCCTTCCTCAAGATCTCCATTGACCCCAATTTTGAGTATTTCCAAAAAGTAGCATCAATTGGAAATGAAAAGAGGGCACATCTGAAAATTATTCTGGTTCTCACATTGATTTTTTTCTCAATGTTCCTAAAGGCAAATGTTCTATATAAGGACACATCTCAGTTGTTCTCTTCTCCTACTGAGGGAGGACACCTCTCAGCCCCAGCATAGCTGATATTGGTATCTCCTCTTCACATCCTGGAGGAGGATGGACATCTTGCAGAAGCACGGCAAAGCACCGAGAGTAAAAACATGGTCCGTGCCACGCTGGGACATGGTCTCCATGACCTCGCATGATTCCATCTCTTTCCTTAATGCAACTGAATGTTGCCTGATAGTTCTTCTTTTTCTAAAAATTCATCATTCATAGTGACCAGGATTAAACTTAAAGCACCCCTCCTCTTGGTTCTAAATTTTATTCATTATTTAGATGGAACATCAAGCCTGTTCCTCCTTGGAAGAATGTTATGCTTTATTATGATATCTAGAGTAAATTTTTCCAAAATGTCACACACTAGAAGAGGCAAATTTTTCCGTATTTTCAAGATCTCCATTTATGTCGAACGGTAACCAAGGAATATCATCAAACATGCCTTAGAAATATTTTGTTGGTAAGAACAACATACCAACCTGATAGTCCTGATTCTGGTAGTGATGTAGAAGATTCAGATGACTGAAAATTGACCCACAAGACCCCAAATAATCTTCCAGAGCCTTGTTAAGTGTAACTCATTTAGGGAAGTTTGGCACTAGCAACAGCTGGGTACTATGTTCTATTTGATTTCTGACATGGCTTGCCCATTGTATTTACAGACAATTTGTATTCTCATATAAGCTAATGCAGCGTGGAGCCAACACAATTTCCAATAAACAATTTCAGTGGAAGGACAATCTAATTCTAGGTAAACCTAAATGTCATGAGTTGGTATTACAAACCCCTAAAATTCATAATCAAAAATTCAGTCTCTATTTTTTTTTGCTATTTTTCAGTTAAAGGCCTTTAAAAATGGAATTTAGGATGATGTTGATTCAATGAATTTAGTATTTTGTAAGCATAATCTGAAAAATATAGAAACGCCCAACAGATGGCAGATCCAAAGAGCAAATTTTGGTGAATGGAAAATGTTGATCTAATACTAAGGACTGTTAGAAGCCAAAGAAATAGAGTATTTATGAATCAGATCATTAAAGTTGTTCTTTTAAGATATCAGCTCTAGGAACATATTTTTAATTCAAATTATATCGCAGCGGGGTCAGAGGATTCAGCTCTGTGGAAGCCGAGTTAAGGATAAGGATAACAACTCATATTTTTAATGATGTTTGTAGATTACAAGTGGCTTTTTCTGAAAAGATGGGACATAAAGACACAAAGAGGGTATAGTGGTCAATTGCTTGGGGTCAGAATTCCTAGATTTGAGTCTCATCTTTGTCACCTTGCAGAAATGCCTGGCTTATCCTCAAACTCCATGCTTTCTTGGAACACAACTAGACTATACATGTTGACCTCCCTTGCAGTTAAGTGTGGTCACAGCTAAAGCCTAGCAATGAAATATGCACATATAAATGCTGTGTACCTTGGGCTTTCCCTTACAACTTATGCAATTCACCATGTTCCTTTCCCTTTTGCCTCTTTGGGCAGACAACCATAGTGACGTGGAAGGCCACATGTAAAAGACTGTAAAAACATGATCCAGAAAGGATCTGGATCTTTGGATCACTGCTTGAAGGAGGACTTCCTACCAATCAGGATGATCCATTCGAGATTTTACATAGGAGATAATATCCAATTATGTTCAGTAGTAAGAACTCTGGGTTTCTCCTTGGAGTTCCTATTGTAACACAGTGGGTTACAAACCTTACTAGTAACCATGAGGATGTGGGTTAGATCCCTGGCCTCGCTCAGTGGGTTAAAGATCCAGCAGTGCTGTGAGCTGTGGTGTAGGTCACAGACACAGCTTGGATATAGCTGTTGCTATGGCTGTGGCAGAGGCCAGCAGCTGCAGCTCCAATTGGACCCCTAGCCTGGGAACTTCCATATACCGCAGGTGTGGCCCTTTTTAAAAAAAAAAAAAAAGAAAGAAAGAACTATGAGTTTATCCTTTACAGCAACTCACATTATCTTAATGAATACATCCAGTATTTCTCCAACTTTGGCCAAATTACTTAACTTACTATGCCTCAATTATTTCCTCAGATAAGGATTATACTATCATCAACCTCAAAGGGTTGTTGGGAGCATGTGTATAGGCTACTTTCACAATGCCTGACATGCAGTAAGCTCACTGCAAATGATAGCTGTTATTAATCATTAAAATGTTATTAAACATTAAACACCTAGTTTATGTTTAGCATCATGGTAAACATTTGACATATTATCTCATTTAATCTTGAAAACATCATTGCAAATGGAGGCTTTATCACTCTGCTCATAATATTAACTATGATAATAAAAATATTGGCCAATTTTCTCATGTGCAATACTGTTCCAAGCACTTTACAAGCACTAATCTCATAAACAACCCTATGAGGTAGATATTATTATCCCCATGTTACAGATAAGGAAATAAAGACACTGAGTTTATTTTTCATCCCCAAACCCATATAACTAGCAAGTGGCAGAACCAGAATTAAACTCAGGAAATCTGGGTCCAGAGCCTTCACTCTTAACCAGTGCTGGTCACTGAGGTGCTTGAAGCTTTTCAAAATGAAGGTAACATTACAATTCTATATTTGTGAACCCACGGCCTTAGAGCCCAAGGGATCAGATGAGAAATGATTGCAATTTCATAAATCCATCCTATCTAAGGGATCAGGAATATGAATTTAAATCTTTAAAGTAAAATGAGACTGGTGCTATCTGGTGCCAGTCCTGCCAGCAGGGCTGGTATTGTGGATAGAAAGTTGGTAGCATTATGCAACAGCTATGTAATGTGGGCCACTCTAAATAGTGATATCACGTGGAGTCTTGTTTTAATCTTAGAACATGTTCTAAATTCCCACAAAATCTTGCTGACCAGGAATGACAGAATTTGCCAAAGCCTCCAATTGTCAGGAGTTTTTGTGGCGTGTCATTTGTAAAGCAGACATGGTTAACAAACAGATCACTCCAGCAGCAGGACCAGAGCAGGTACTGTGAGACCAGATTTTTGCCTTCTGTGTTTCTGTCATTAGGTCTAAGATGAGTCATCGCTGAGAGCCTACAAAACAGCTTGGTTCCTGGCTTTCCGGGAGGGAGATTCTAGAACATTAGGGATGCTTAATAATTTAAGTGCAGATGTTGCATGGGCTGTAAATGTGACCAATTAGCTAAATTCAATTTTTCTCATGAGGAATGTTATAATGCTATAACAGTGGTGAATCTCTTTACCTTACAGCTCTTGCATAAAAGGTCTGTTTTACTGGTAAGTGTTTTTGCCTTTATAAAGACAGAGAAGGCTTCCTCCTGCAGCAGACTCTGCATTTAAATCAACATTTAACATTACAGAATGACCGATGCATTGTCAAGAATATAGGATTGAGCTTCATCATTTTAAGAGTGGGTTCATTATCTGCCTGCTTTTCAAATCAGTGGTAAAAATCATTTAAAGAATAAGATGTGTTGAAATATAACACTATAGTTTTCTATTCCTGAGAAGCACCCTGTGCAAAATCATCCCATCAGTCCTCCAAGATGTGCACAGCAAAGAGCTATCACCCTATATTATAAATTAAAGCCACAATCAAGCACTAGGTTGGCTAGAGAATGGCTCCAGAAACTATGTCACTTAAAACTCTATATTTTTTTGTTTTGTTTTGTTTTGTTTTTCTTTTCACAGATGCACCTATGGCATGTGAAATTTCCCAGGATAGAGGTGGAATCGGAGCTGCAGCTCCAGTCTATACCACAGCCACAGCAACAACACATTAGAGCTACATCTGTGACCTAAACCACAGCTTGTGGCAATGCTGGATCCTTAACCTACAGAGTGAGGTCAGGGATTGAACCTGCATCCTCACAGACACTGTTTTGGGTTCTTAAGCCTGCTGAGCCACAATGTGAACTCTGAAAACTCTATTTATTAAAGGACATATAAAAATTAGGGAAGTGGTACCTGGAGGCAATATTTTATAAATGTCTTTGTTTTGTAAAAGAAGGTTATGTACCAGATACTACAATATATTTATAGTGTTTGTCTAAACCTGTTTACTATATTTAAAAAGTCCAAAATATACAAAGATGAGTGAAATATACACTGTTAACAGCTGTGATATCTGTTTGGTATGATGCTGGTATTCCCTTAAAGTACACAGTAGAACACCGGTGTTGAACCTTCGGTACTGGAGCCTGTGTAACCTTGGGTAAGTCACCTAGTTTTTCTGTGCCTCAGTGTCCTCATCCATGTAACATGGAAATAATATTATCTCCTTCATAATATTGTTGTAAGAATGAACCAATTCAATGGGTACAAATTTAGAACAAGACCTAGCCTAAAACAAATGATTGAGGAATGTTTGCAAAATGAATAATGTTAGTTAGGTTTTCTTGGGTGGCATGTATTACTCTTTTGTAATAAAATTTAAAAAAAAAAAAAACTTGTTTCAGAAGTTCCCATTGTGGCTCAGGAGGTTAAAAACTCGACATTGTGTGTATGAGAATGCAGGTTTGATCCCTGGCCTCACTCAGTGAGTTAAGGATCCTCTGGTATTGCCACAAGTTGTGGCATAGACCACAGATACAGCTCAAATCCGGTGTTTCTGTGGCTGTGGGGTAGTCCTGAGCTGCAGCTATGAATGGAACCCTGGCACAGGAACTTCCATGTGCTGCAGGTGTGGCCATGAAAGGAAAAGAAAAAATTAAAAAAAAAAAAAACTCCTTTCATTAAAAATTAATGCACTAATTAGAGATGGTGCTTCAGCTCCAAAAAATGTTTAAACAGGAAAAGACATTAAAAACCAATATATTCTACCACATTTTAAGGGAAACGAAAGCCAAGACGGCAGAAAGGCCAATATCTTCTATTCTTACTTGTCATGGTCTATCCTGGAAGTGTTTTGGGGGAAAGAGGAACAATCTATATATCATCCCCAAATTTAACAATGAAGATTAACTTGGGAAAGTTCCATTTTTAAATGCAAATTATCTCTTGGAGAATGATTTACGTCTTATTAGAACTTACTTTACTTTAAAGAGCTTAGCGTCTTTAACTGATCTATTTAGAAGTTTAGGTTGCCAAGGAACACAAACTATAAGTTGACAAAGTGAGACACTTTGGGTGAAAATAAACTATGGGAGAATATCTCATTCTGGAATTTTGGGCATTGTGTTCATTGTCACTTGCTCCTTTTAAAACCCTCTCAACACTCACAAGAATGAACAACAACCATTAGTTGAGCTCATATTTCCGTGTGACAAAAGCAGACTGAGCTCAGCTGAGTGATTCTTCTGGTCTAGGCTAGTTTGGGAAATTTTAGGCTGCTTTAGGTCACATTTCTGAAGCTTTGGTTGGAACAACTGGGCTGAATTCTTCACATGAACTCATCCTATGGAAGGCTAGCCCAAGTTTGCTCCAATGACGCACACAGGCGCCCAAGAGAAAATGGAAACATGAAAAAATATTTTTGGTTCTGGGCTGAGCACTGGAACAATGTTCTTCCCCAATATTCCTTTCGTTAAAGCGAGTTACAAGACCACTCCTAATTCAGCAATTAAAGCAGTAGATTTCACTGCTACATGGAAGGAGTTACAAGAACATCACAAAGGTGGAGGAAAAAGGCAAGGGAAGAATCCTTGGTCATTTGTGCAACCTACCCCAGGCAGCCAATGTCTTTCCTATATTACAGAAAAGAGTGCTGAAGAAGAAAAAAAAAAAAAAAAAAAGAAGACTTGCACCAAATAGGAGAGTATCAACAGTCACCTTTCTTATTTTCTTTTTTATAGCCACATCTGCAGCATGTGGTAGTTCCCAGGCTAGGAATCAAATTGAAGCTGCAGCTACACCACAGCCACAGCAACATGGGATCTGAGACAAGTTTCTGACCTACACTGTAGCTTGTGGCAACGAGATCCACTGAGTGATGCCAGGGATTGAACTCACATGTTCATAGACACTATGTCAGGTTCTTAACCCGCTGAGCCACAATATGAATGCTTAGGTCCTCATAGCCTTAAAATATTGATTCTATTTTTCTAGTACATGGTTGCATTCAATTGTCTAATGTGAAACAATATTTCATGTAAGTGGAATTACTGGTCAGATACAAATAAGCTGCATATGTAGCTTACACTAATTTAATCCATGGGGCTGGAGGGTCTAAGAGATCCTTAAATCTTGCTACCATTTAGGGGAAATAAATAATTCTTTAGAAAATAATAAAGAATTTATGTACCATTATCATTGTTTCAGTTTGGTCAACTGTGACAGACAACTTTTGTGAACTACTTCCCCACATTAGAGAGCAGCTCCAGTAATTTGGTGCATGAATCCATTAATACAAATAATTAGCTGGAATAAGAACATTTCTGCAGTGGGTAACTTTAGAACCCTTACTTTTGGGGTTTTAAAATTGTATTGTCAATCTTGCTAGGGTTTATTTTCAGCATTTCAGCATGTTAGCAACCACATCTATCATTCCACAGACTACAGGGACAAGCCCTTTTGAAAGAGGCCTCGTGAACACAAAGTGAAGGCAGTTGTTAATGCTTTTAACTAAGCAGCACAAATATCTCATGAAAACAAAAATACTTCTTCAATACACACACAGGAAAAAAATATAGCCTTCAAAGCTTTATAAAATATCACATTCTTTAAAAGTAAACTGTATTAGAAATATAAAATATCTTGAGGTAGTCCAAAAAAAAATAGTAGGGAAAATCAAGGATGTTTGTTAAAGTAACTAAGGATAATAATATTAATATTCCAGTTGCCTCCAGATCTTCTCTCTGGTATAATAAGTGTAGATTAAATTCTCTTTCTCCTTTCAGATCAAAACATAGATAGGAGGAAGTAGGAAAAATTTAGAAGTTTATCAGAGGTGACATAAAAAAAAGATGAAAGCAACCCAGGTAACTTCAAATCATGAAATCTGGTAGCTGAAAAGATTCTCAGAGACTAAATTACCCAATCCTTCATTTTGAAGTTAAAAAAGGGAAACTCTGAGAAGTTCCTTGCCTGAGTTTGCACAGCTAACTGGTGACTAATCTCTTCCCTAATAACTGACTTTACTATACTTGCCTTGGGGCCTGATCATAATTGCATAGTAAGTTCCCAGTCATGCTCATCTAGCCTTTATGATGTTATTTTAACAAATGTTTAAATATTTTAGTGTATTTCTAAATATTTTAACAGATTGGAAAATTATGGGCTCATAACTGGGGTAAAAGGCTTTCTTGAACATCTGGTTTAAATCTCCATTCACCTCATTACTGAGTTTTTGCAGGTGAGGTTTGGCTAAATTGGGTTACTGGAAAATGTAGGGAAGGCTTCAGCTTCTGTAAATGTATTCATTTACATCTTTCCTCCCACTCGAGGCCCCACTTTGCTTCAAACCAGATACACGGGCAATGGCTTCAGGCAATCAAACGAGCAAAACGGCTTTGAAATTTCTGTTTACAGTGTAAGTGGGCTGTCAATAAAGTTTTATCGAAAGCATTTGAGATACTGACTTTATAAGGACAGAGCCTTGCCCATTAGAAGGAAAGGCTACTGGGAAAAGTAGCTGTGATATCAGATATCTCAAGTCTGGTAGTTCCCATGGCCTAAGGATTTCATTCCCATGCCCCACAGAAGTACAGTTGTTCTCTGCGGTAGACATGGGAGGCCAACTGAGAGACATAGGAGTAGGGGGCAGGGAGAAAAGATCAGAAAAGTGTGAGGGAAGGATAAGAAAATAAGGGACAAACACTGTTTGTCAAGCACGTTGGTATTGGGAGGGGTTTGAGAACTAAACAAGGGAGAAAAGCAGGTATTGATACAGTTGAAGGGGATGAGAGGATTCCAAGATGAAGAGTAATGTGAGAAAGGGGATATTACCTAGCATGGTTATATATTATAAATTATTTTTTCAAAATAAATAAATAAATAATAGGATTATTTGTATTACTCTCACTTGCTTGATGATACTCTTTTGAATGTAATGCCTCTCAGAAATGGGGCCTCATGGGATCTCAACTTTTACTGGGTTGCAACACCCCGTCGCTTCCCCAGTCTTCCACTCACATTTCTAGAACTGCATTCTTCTGCACGACCTCCTGTTCCTAGAAGTGGCTATTCACTCCACCTCTGGCCCCACCCTTAGCTCTGCAGAGTTGAACTGCCACATATCTCTCAGCCGATGTAGAGAAAGGAGAAGCAACTACACGATAGTACAGCTTAAAATAAGTACTACTATAGAGAAAAATTAAAATATCAGGATCTGGAGGAAACATATCTGTGGGAGACAAAGGAAATGAAAAGACTGTGAAGTGTGGCTACAATTAAAATGCTGATTATAAATCTGTTTGAACTTAAAAACTCATTTTTTCTGAGCAATCATATGGCTCATATTCTGAATGTGTTAGCTTAGTCATTCTGCTTAAAAATACACTTCGATTAGTTCTGAATTATTCAGTGTTAATCAGGTATTTCCAGTTATTTTCTTTGTGTCTCAAGTCTCCAAAATCACAAACTTGAGTTCAAATGCTTCTGAATAAAATAATCCCTAAACTGAGATGTGAACTTGACCCTACCAGCAGTGTAGTGTACCGAACATGCAAGGTGTTAGATATGCAAGGCTGGGTTACCAAAGGGCAGTTTGGAAAGAAAGGAAAACTCCTTCTTAAAAGATGGATGAAATCCATCTCAGGATGAAATTCTGTTTCTTTTCTTTTATTTTTTTGTCTTTTCTAAGGCCTCACCTGAGGCATATGGACGTTCTCAGGCTAGGGGTCTAATCAGAGCTGTAGCCGCCAGCCTACGTCAAAGCTACAGCAATGTGGGATCCCAGCAGCGCCTGCTATCTACACCACAGCTCATGGCAACCCCAGATCCTTAACCCACTGAGGAGGCCAGGGATTGAACCCGCAACCTCATGGTTCCTAGTCGGATTCATTAACCACTAAGCAGGACGAGAACTCCCTGAAATTCTGTTTAAAATGGTTTAGGTACTACGGTGCTTAAAGGCAGCAGTGTTAATGGCTAAGGGACAAATACTGTGTTTCCAAGAGGTGTAGAGTACTGTGGGCTTATGAGTAGAATAACAGTCCTGTTTGGGGATAATGCTCTGGCAAAAACTGTGATGGGGAAAGCCAAGATGTTTGTTATTACTAATGGGGATTCCCAGTGGAGAAACAGCATGATGCCATGAAAAGACTATGAGTGTGGCCTGGGTCTAATTCTGATTCTGCTCCTAGGTTGAGTGTCTGAACTTCAGTTTTATATTCTGTTGGACACATAGTAGCTACCTAAGCATTGATAACTGTTAACACTGCTTTTAAAACAGGTATTCAGGGGAGTTCCCATTGTGGCTCAGTAGTAACAAACCCGATTAGCATCCATGAGGACACAGATTTGATCCCTGGCCCCACTCAGTTGGTTAAGGATCTGGCATTGCTGTGAGCTGCAGTGTAAGTCAAAGACATGGCTCAGATCTGGCGTTGCTGTGGCTCTGGTGTATGTTGGCAGCTACAGCTCCAATTTGACCCCTAGCCTGGGAACTTCTAGATGCCACAGGTGCAGCTCTAAAAAGCAAAAAATAAAAAAAATAAAAAAAAAAACAGAGCAATGGTTTCAAGTCATGTAGTTCTCTCATACTAATTTTGGATTAGCCTATGGGGCATGGAAGAGCTCACCTGATTGGAAAGCAGTAGAGTTTCCTGCCTAAAAATAGGAATATCATCTCCAACCTCTTCTGACAAACCATCTTTGTGCTACAAGGGATGGAGGATTGGTACTCTTGGCTCAAAGACACCATATAAACATGGAGGAACCCTGGGGAGGAGGGCTCAGCTTCAGCATCTGCAAGTGGAAACAGGGCGACCTCAAAGACTTTGCTCTATTCCTGCACAGATGCAAATAGGCATGAGGTCAGACAGGTCAGGAGCAGCCAATAATGCAACTCGAGGTCAATTTTATTCAAAACTTTTGGTGCTCTTATCAGCTTCTAAAATTTATAATACTGACACCAAATATATAAGATCTGCATATTTATGCTAAGAACTTTTCTTCCAAGCCTCTAACCCACAAAGTCTTTAAAAATCAGATTTTACTTGAACTCCTTTTTCAATTTTGCCCATGTGATTTACCCAGTGAACTGTGGCAAAATATAAACTGTTTCATGGGCCAAAATAATTCTCTCTGCTGAAGCTGTGCCATTCCAAACCTATTCCTGCCAAATGACATGTTGTTGTTATTTCTGTCTTTATATTTATTGGTTGGATAATTTTTACTTTCCTTCTTAATCAAATTTGACTCTTTTGATTATATTTTTAAACAGCAATTTACTTTTTTCATCATTTACCGCCTTCCTGAGATAATTTTTCAATTTTTTTTATTTTTTAAAGTATAGTTGATTTACAATGTTGTACCAATTTCTGCTGTACTGTAAAGTGACCCAGTCATCTCCCATATATATATACTTTTTCTCATATTAGGCTACAGTATTCACTCCATCTGTAGATGTACTTCCCGTATGCATCCTTTGTCCAGCTCTTTGTATGTTTCTTGGCATCTCTCTGCCTAACCCCTTTTATTTCCTAAGTGACTTTGGGAAAAGGTCATCATCCTTTTATCAGTCATACAAACTGAAATACTCAAGTTCCTCCTACGTTACCCTTGCCTTCGTCCTTCACATCAATACATCACCAGAGTCTGTCCATTTTATTCTCTGAACAATCCTTTTTTTAAAAAAAATAACAGCTTTATTGATATAATTCAAATACCATAAAATTACCCTTTTAAAGTGTGCAATTCAGTAGTGTTGGTATATTCATTGGTTGTACATCCTTCTTCCTGCTCTAATTCTGGAACATTTTTATGACCCCAAAAGAAAACTCCATACCCATTAGCAGTCACTTCTCATGCATTCACACACAGCCCAGTGCCTAGCAACCACTAATCTATTTTCTGTCTCTATGAATTTGCCTATTCTGTATATTTTATACAAATGGAATCATACAACATGTAGTCTTTTGTGTCTGGCTTCTTGTACGTAGTGTAATGTATTCCAAGTTCATCCACATTGTCGTATGTGTCAGTATTTTACCTTTTTCATGGCCAAACAATATTCTGTTGTATGGATATCCCACATTTTGTTTATCCACTCATCAGTTGGTGGATATTTGGGTTGTTTCCACTTTGGGTTGCTTATGAATAATGTTCATGCACCAGTTTTATATGTAGATATTCTTTCAACTTTATTGGGTTGATATCTAGGAGTGGAATTCTTGGATCATGTGGTAACTTCATGCTTAACATTCTGAGTAACTGCCAAACCATTTTCCAAAGTCATGTTGGTACATCCCACCAGGAATGTATGACGGTTTGACTTGCTGAACATGTAGGTCTCCTCACTCGCTCTATCGCACCATCCACGTCTCAGTTCAGAGCCCCATCACCTCCAACATGGCCTGGCCAAAATTTTCCAGCCTTCCCAATCCACCATCTTCACTTCCATAAGGGGGATTTCTTTGTAAAACACACTGACTAAATCACTACATGTTAAATATTGTAGATATTGCCCATGGCTGGGAAGACTAAGTGAAATCTGGTGCTGGCTACTCAGCTTCCGCTTCCTCCCATTGCTCTTTATACACTTCATGCTGCATTTCCAGGCTTTATGCCTGAAGAGACTTATACAAATCTTTGGGGCAACTTCAGAATATAGTTTTACATTGAAATATGTCCTCTGCCTTCCATAGTTTCATTCAATAACTATTTATTGACTATCCACTACGATATTAGAAAATGGGCATCATCTAGTATTTGGACAATATTTCTCACACTGATGGTCTTTATTTGGTGGAAAAATGCTTTAAAATTGTACTATTTACTGGACCTGAGCTTAAGATCCATTATTAATTGATATTGTCTAATTTATCAAAAAATACTTATTGAGGATGAAAATGCTGTAAAATCGGGTTGTGGTGATCATTGTACAACTATAAATGTCATAAAATCCATTGAGTTAAAAAAAAAGTTACTGAATACATATGCTATAAACTGTTGCAGACGTTCGGGATATAAAATAGACCAAATTTCCTGTTGTCATGAGTTTTCCCTCTAAGGGAAAGACAGGCAATAAATAAGTAAATAAAGTATGTTAAATGACAGTTAAGTGGTATGGATGCAGCGTAAGGAGTGCCTGAGAAGCATTGTAATTTTAAATAGAGTGCTCAGGGAAGTCAAAGTGATGGTTGAGAAAGGATCAGAAGGAAGTAAGGTATTGCATCATGTAGATGGATATCCATGAGAAGAGAAGTTCAGGTACACCAGCCTCTGAGGTGGGTTATGCTCTAGTGACAGTCACGAGACTGGTGCACTTGAAACTGCAGGAATAACTCAATACATGTTGAATGGTAAGTGTTCATTCATTTCATAATAAAACTGAAAATTGCATAGAAAAATGACATGGATCTGCTCAAAGGTTTTCAGTACAGCAGCCTTAGGACCTTCTTAGAATGGAACCTAGGAAATGATAGGAGAATATCAAATTCAGTCTGTTACTGTTTAATGAAACTAAGACAACTTGGGCTGGAACTTTACTCTGTGAGATGCTTAGAGCCCAGTCATTTCCCTGGTGTTTCCTACTTTTGTAACCCCCTGTAGAAGGGAGATATTAAAAGCCCAAAATTCCAAGAGGGGATTGCTTGTTTAATTCAAAGGCAGCTGGGAGACAAGAAGCTGGAAAAGTTTTATGTGAGTCACAGCAGTAGTGGGGCAGTGATGGTACTGAGGTGGAGAACTGAGTAGTGTCAGTGAGGGAACAGCTGGACTAAATTCTCAAGTGTATCTAAAAATGGAGAATACATCTGGGCTGGCCACGGAAGAGGCATGAGCTCCAGAGTTTGACTGACGGGAGTTTTTCTCTAGCAAATACTTTGACTGCTTTTAAGGAAAATTCCAGTTCACTGGTTATCATACTTGCCCTTCTGAAATAGAAACTATTCCCTACATTGAAGCATTTAATAGTCGAAGCATAGGTTGTCACAGTGTTTAAAATTACAAATCTGTACTCGAGCAGAATATTCTAGAAAAAGAAAGCTGTGCCTAGCAAATGCTTTTGTCTTTACTTTTTTAAGTATCTGTTTTTTAAACAAAAGTAATACATGCACATAATTTCTAAAGTCAACTACTCCCTATTTTATGACTAAAAAATTACTGCTTTATCTCTTCTCTCCCTATTTCTCAATGTTGGTATGCATTACTACTTCTTTATCTCTTTCTTTTGGTTTTACCTCAAGAGTTTTAAGTACATAATTGCAAAGCTATTTATTTTACTCACAGTATTATATACTATCTATTAAATTATTTCCTTTAAAAATGGTACATTAACTCTCTTACAAGTCTTCCCCAAAGAGTTATGTCATCCTTTTGAATTAAATAGATTCTCAGATATTACATAATTATAACTATTTAAATTGTAGTCGCAGCTAAGTCATATAGTATATCACCATCAGTTTTGTTCTTGTAGATTTAGTCATTATCTTTTTTTTTTTGTCCTTTATCTTTTTAGGTCTGCACTCATGGCATTTGGAGGTTTCCAGGCTAGGGGTCTACTCGGAGCTGTAGCTGCTGGCCTATACCACAGCCACAGCAATGTACCCTTTTTATTGTTGTTGTTAACTGAACTTTCTAAGTACTGAACTTTCTAAGTACTAATTCATTTCAATTCTTTGCTAGACTAAAAGTTTTTTTCTATATATTCATACTCATCAAATATTCTTTCAATTTTTTTTTCCTTAGAGACATCTTCTTCAGGAATCCATCCTTCTGCTCCATTTTCTCTCCTGGCTTATGCACAAGGGTCATCTTAACAATTCACCTTAAAGTTCCATTTGCCTTTCTCTTCTATTGCATCCCCTATTTTCTAGATCCCTTTATCATCTTTCTGGATTTATTCTATTAACTTCTTAAGAAAACTTTTTCACCTGAATGCTACATTAAAAAACCGATTTCTTTAATTTAAAAATTTTCTGGAGGAGTTCCCGTTGTGGATCAGTGGTTAACAAATCCGACTATGAACCATGATGTTGTGGGTTCAATCCCTGGCCTCACTCAGTGGGTTAAGGATCCAGCATTGCCATGAGCTATGGTGTAGGCCAGTGGCTACAGCTCCAATTTGACCCCTGGCCTGGGAACCTCTATATGCCATGAATGCGGCCCTAGAAAAAAAAGACAAAAAAATAAATAAATAAAAATAAAAAATTTTTCTGAACACTTCAATTTTTTATCATACTTTTCCTATATTCATTGAGATAGTTTTTTTGTTTGTTTGTTTTTTGTTTCCCAAGCATGGGGTCATTTGGGGATTAGAAAGTAAAGTGACATTCAATTCTATGGTTTATTCCTAATCAATCTAGAAATATATTTAGACCATATTAGTCTCTGGCCTCAATACTTACATCTCATACACATCTCAAACAACAAATTCAAATATGAACTCATGACATCCCCAACATCCCCAACATCTGCTCCTAATCTAGTGTCTTCTTACTTAGGACGAGGTACCAACCTGACCCACTTAAACAAGCCAGAAATATCTTTAACTACTTTCTCCTTTTCAACCTCCATATCCAGTCATCTTCCATGCCTCTGTACCTCTCAAGTTCGACCACTGCAAACCATTTTTGCTGCCTTCCTCCTAGGAAAGCCAAGAACATTGCATTCACACCACCGCAAAATCCGAAACCCTCTCAGTCCACCCTTTAATCAGTTCTTTACTCTGAGGACAGAAGATCTTTTTAAAACCAGAAGAATGAAACACGTTGGGTTTCAAATTCTCCAATGAGTCCCAATTCCTCTTTGAAAATAGTCCCAAATGCCTACCAAGGACTATAAACCTCCCTACTTATCTAACTATGTCTGGTATCACTTTTCCTCTTAATCTCTGCCTTTCATTGTATTCTGGTTTTGTTGTTGATGATGATGATTGTTTTGTTCTTAAAACCTGCTTTTCTCTGTGTCAGGGTATTTGTGCATAATTTTACATCCCTTGGAAAGTTTCTCTTCCCTCTCCCTCTCTGATAAAGAACAAGCATCAGGGAAATGCATCAGGGTAGGTTAACTTTGTCAGGTGTATGATTCTCTATAACACTGCTTCTTCATAACAATTATGTCTTTCAATTTTCATAAGGGCACAAGCTGTGTCAGCCTTTTTTCTCAGTCAGGACCATTTCGGACTCTCAGTAGATAAATATTTGTGGAGGAAAGGGAAGGAGGGAGATGGGGAGGAAAAGAGAAAAGAAAGGTGGATAGACTTATTACCTAATTTATTGACAGTTAATTCCATCTTCTAATACATCAAATAAAATTTTCTTTGTGCTCCGGTCATTTTTGGTCACAATAATTCTGGATGATAAATGACCTCAAAATGCAAGTCTTACGGACTTAAAGCATTTATTTCCCTTGCTCACAAATTTGTGGGGTGGTTGGAATAGCTGTATATCAGGCTTCAAGCAGTCTGGACTTGATTGAAACCTATAGACTGGGTCCACATTTGTTCCACATGGCTGTTTATTCCCATTGGATCAGTGGCAATGAGGAGTGTATTCTCATGACAAATCACAGAATACAGGGCTCAGCCTGGAACTTCCACTGACATTCTATCAGTTAAAATACATCACAAAGTCCAGTCCAACATCACTGGGTTGGAAAATAGTTTCCAACCACAAGACTTGGTGGTAAGGCAGAGTCACATGCAAAAAGAATGGGTGTAAATTCTGATACAGAGAGGACATGAAGAATTTCAAGTGTAATTCAGTCATAACACTTAGCTTGTTAATATGTCATATGCACATTTTAAATATGCCTTTCTTAATTTCCTTTGATTTCCATCTTCAGAAAATCACAAGACCCAAATCATATCCTCCTGATGGTCACTAAATGGGCTGACTGGGGGGAAAGCAAAACATGTACACTTCATCCTTCATGAGATCATCGTTTCATGACCACGCTATAATTCCTTTTTCCTACAAAGATTATCATGACTATATTTTCCCATGACTAAGTTACAAGTTACCACCTTTATTGTTTTCCCTCCTTTCAGCTGTTTTTTGGGTTTTTTTTTTTTGGCAAATTTGACATTATCAGTGTGATTGGTCACCTCACACTAAAACTTTGTATCTGTTATAATTAGAGAAATTCATGAATGACACATAGATTGCAGATTATTTAAAGACGTCAGAACATATTGATATAACTCTGAGCCTTTGCAAATAATAGGAGGAGAGCTAAGCCCAGAGCCCTGATGCTTGTGTAAGATGGACCACAAGAGCAGGTTCAGTTCAGTATGAGAGCATCCTTTAGTCTCATCCTCTTATCTTAAAGCTAAGGAAGCCAATGTCCACAGAAGTGGAGCTACATATTTAATGGGGCAGTGTTGGAATCCAAAATCAGCCTCCTGACACTCTTCTGTGAGCTTTTACATGAGTCTTGGATGTTTTATGCCATGATGGCTTGTGTCATGAGGAGAAGGTAAAGCTTGATGAAAAATTAATGCATAAACCATGGAAACTGAAACATTCCCAAAGAAAACAATTTGACTTCTCACTTCCATGGTAATTAATTGGTATGTGTCAGTACAAGATAGAACCTAGATTATCAACCTGTCCTAAATCGAGGGCGTGTTTTTGAACCTGGCTTCCATTTCAGTGAATTATTTGACCAAGTGGCCAACAGATTGCAGGCAATAATATATATGTTTAAGCATTAGGTGATGGGGTAGTAAGGGAAGAGTTTGGAAAAAGAGAAATCATATAATTTTTACATTAACCAAATCTTCACCAGACTAGTAAAAATATTTCTTTCTAACAAGAGCAACAATAGTAGCTTTCTTAGGGCTTTCAATCTCAGTGTTTTTCATTACTATGTAAGGAAAGACTTTATAAGCTGCTTTTCTTTAATCCTAAAAGCCGCCATAAAGATGATTAGAATTTATCTTCTTCATTTCAAACCCCAGCCTTTTCTAACACAAAAATACTGGTTTTATACTGTTACAAAATAAGTGTTATTGCTGTCATAACAGCCACATTATACATTAAATAGATGTTTGTGAGATGGCCTGAGTACAGAATCACCCTTATGATGATAGTTCTCAAATCTCTGTTCCCATAATGATGATTCACAAGGAGTCCTGGCTCCATCATGGTTGTGCAGACGGATAGGGGAGGGAGATTAAGTACAATCCACATACTTGGCACATATGCCTGATTTTTAAAATTTTCCATTAATATTTCTTAAATCTTTGCCAACCATTGTTTTCTATCTGCAAGTAGCCTAGTAGATAATAAGGCACCGATGATTAAACAAAGAACTCGTGATGTACACGGGAAGGCTCTTTTCCTAGGTACATGTGCTCGTGATTGTGATTGGATACTACATACCTATACTTAATTCACATTTTCCACTATTGAATGTTGCTATTTCCGATGACGACATTAAATATGTCAGTATTTCATGGTATCTTGCAAGAAAAAAGCACCAAAAACTTCCAAGTGCTTTCCCACCCCAAATAGATTGAGACTCTTTTCTGCATAGTGCATCTTCTATGAAATAAAGTCTTTTGTGTTCCAAACAACTAACTGAAAAAAAGAAACTTTAGAAGATAACATGTTCATAATAATAAGGCCACATAATACTGGTTTGTGCTTTCCTAGTCTCCAGACTTTTCACTTTCATTATGGCATTTGAGTTCTAAAGCACCTCTCTCTGTTAAGCAGGGCCTATGGTCTACTTTCATCCTCCAGATGAAGAAATCATAATGCACAGAATTTCAGCGGATTTTTCAAGCTCACACCATCAGTAAGTGCCAGAAACAGGATTCAACTTATGATTTTCTGATGCCAAATCTAGTGTTCATTTCTGCAGCTTATATCATTATTTTATTTGTCATGAAAGAAAAGAGGGAACAATGTTCCCACCACTACATAATAATCAACTCGGGAAAAGAAACCAATGTACCAAAATCAGGTCCTAAAATCATCACATCCCTTTTAGTATTTGGAGGTCACACAGAAACTTAATTTCATCCTTATTAATTTTTTACCCTAGGAAGAAAGAATTATTAATACCATGAAATAGAAATAGAAAATCAGAGCGTGCCAGTGAAGTCAAATACCATTGCAAAGAAGAATTCTGTAAAACAAAACAGTTTTCACATTTAAGGAATGATGTAAACAGCACTACTCTGTTGAATTTTTAAGAAAAAATTTAAGCCCCAAAATAATTCTGTTCAGTAAGAGGTTTCATTGACTCCTGTTCCTATGGTAGTCATTCTAAAAGGGGCGGGAGAGGAACTTGATTTTTGTGTGTTTGGGGAGGAAGATCTAGGTTGAATTAAAGCTTAATTTTTTATAATCCCTTAGGTTTATGATCAAGAAGAAATCATTCTAACTTCTTTTATCTCTATCCTCCCTAGTACAAATCAAGTAATGTCCATCTAAACAACAATGTATCAGTGAAGAGATTCAATTCTGACTCCTACTTTCACTATTCAAGGGATTCAAAGCCTGCCCTCCCGCCTTTTCTTTTTTTTCTGTTTTTTCTTTTTTCTTTTTGCTTGTTAGGGCTACGTTTGTGGCATATGTAAGTTCCCAGGCTAGAGAACAAATCAGAGCTACAGCTTCCAGCCTACACCACAGCTACAGCAATATAGGATCCAAGCCGAGTCTGTAACGTACACAACAGCTCATGGCAACACCAAATCCTTAACCCACTGAGCGAGGCCAGGGATCAAACCTGTAGCCTCATGGATACTAGCTGGGTTCGCTACTGCTATGCCACAATGGGAACGCCGTCAAAGTTCTTCTTTAATTTTTAAAGTAATTACAAGGGAATCAGCATGAGGTCTGCCTGTTACAGACCTCAGGCATGTATGTGTGTAGAAGTGAATACTTCAGTAAATCTTATTCTTTCAAGACAATGTTGATGTTTCTGCAGAATTCCTTACAAATACAACTGCATCTATCAAGATACAGCCTTGGGAAATATTTAACAACCAACCAACCAAAAAGTCTTGAGAATGAATAACATTTGATCTGTCACACTTTGGGGTTGGAGTCAATTAATCATTTCATATACTTGTTCATTTCCGATGGCAACATCGTGATGATCGTATCTATTATAAAAGCAGTCATGTGCTGAAGAGCAAACTATCAACGAGTTTATAAAGCAGAAAGCAAATACTCCTCTCCATTAAGAGATGGGAATAGGAAGTTCCTGTTGTGGTGCAGTGAAAAGGAACCTGACTAGTATCCATGAGGATGCGGGTTTGATCTCTGGCCTTGCTCAGTGGGTTGGGCATCCAGCGTTGCTGTGAGCTATGATATAGGTTGCAGATTTGGCTCAGATCCCACATTGCTGTGGCTGTGGCATAAGCCTGCAGCTGTAGCTCCAATTAGACCCGAAGCCTGGGAACTTCCATGTGCCACAGATGTGGCCCCCATCCCCCCAAAAAAGAGAGAGAGAGAGATGGGAATACACTCCAATTCTTGCTCCAGTTTGATTAACTTTCTCCCAACTAAGACAGCAAAGACAAAATTTTATCACTGTTTTAGTATTCACTTACTATTTCCGACCCCAATTTACTAATTATTGTCAATAGCAGGTATAAGGAAATGTTAATGTCTGATATGGCTAAAATGTAATCTCTGTTCAATTAGGAGACAATTTACTTGACGTCATTCTAAGAATAGTTAGATGACTTCAAAGAAGGCCCAAATAGGGAGATTAGCGGTCCCACCACCAGGAAACTGTAGCCACAGCAATGGTGAGGCAATCATGGATTACAGGGAACTGGAAACGATAAGAGAACCACCTAGATGTACTCCTGCTGTCAAAGAATGCTGAGTAGGACATGGATCCTAAAAGAAAGCTTTGAAAGAGGATGATTATGCATAAATGATCTATATCAAAGGATGCCGGAAAAGTATAAGGCAACAGACAGAAAATTTCTGGATGAAGGATGCATCGAATTTTCCTCCAGGGTTTCTTCCAGGGTAATATCCCTAAGAAAGTTTAAAAGATGGGCAGTTACTTCAGGGTTTCCGGTTAACCAATATCTGCTAGCATTACCCCTTTTTTATACACAGTGATTAGAATCAGTAGATTCTTTACTAGCAGGATAACTCTAGGCTATTGTCTAGATTTCTGGGTTGACTTTATTCACTTGACTATTGGTCAAATTAGACATATGTGAATAATCTTTATAAAAGGAACAACACTGTATATATTTAAGATAACGTTCTCATTATTAGGATGCCAATACTATGGGACTCACTGGTATATAGATGGGGTGAAAAAACTTTTCAGATGCACTTTCTCTTACTTAGCCTCTTGAAATGTTGATAAGTTCAGCCATGTTCTGTGAAGCTCATGCCATTTCAGGCTTATTGAGAACATTATATCAACTCGGCTCATTCCACTGTATTAATGTTATGGTACAATACTGCAAACAGCAAATATCTGCAGGGCTGTTAAGGTGGTCTCTCAAAATAGGTTCATGGGTGTTGGAACATAGGGAAGTTTAGGTTGGCAAAGTGAATTCTTAACCACTTGGAAAACATTACTGCACAAGCTGCTTAATGTAGTAATTTCAGCTTAAAAGTAGATTTTATTTATTTATTTATTTGTTTATTTTTGCCATTTCTTGGGCCGCTCCTGCGGCATATGGAGGTTCCCAGGCTAGGGGTCCAGTCGGAGCTGTAGCCAACGGCCTACACCAGAACCACAGCAACGCAGGATCCGAGCCGCGTCTGCAACCTACACCACAGCTCATGGCAACGCCGGATCCTTAACCCACTGAGCAAGGCCAGGGATCGAACCCACAACCTCATGGTTCCTAGTCGGATTCGTTAACCACTGAGCCATGACAGGAACTCAAAAAGTAGATTTTAGCTGGCTTACCAACAGTAACAAATCTTTATTGGGTACCTATAAGTTCCAGTATTGTATTTAGTCCTGAGAATACAATGATAAATAGGATAGAAATTATCCCTGCCCTCACAGAACTCAAAGGCAAGTGAAGAAAAAAGGCAGTAATTAGTAAACAAGCTAAGTAACTACAAAATGTGGTGAAGGCTGCAAAGAAACCACACAAGATGATGGAGATACTCCTTTTCTATATGTAGCCTATTGAAAGATCTATTCTTGATCTTATCTCATTTTTCTTTTTCTTTTTTTTTTTTTGCTTTTTAGTATATATACATATACTGCTTTTTAGTATATATACATACATACATATACTGGCTGAAATTCCTGGGCCAGAGATCAAACCCTCACTACAGCAGTACCTGAGCCACAGTAGTGACAATGCCAGATCCTTAACTGCTAAGCCACCAGGGAACTCCCTAATATATGTTGAATAAGATATAATTCACATACATAAAATTCACCAGTTTAATGTATTCAACTCAATAGTTTTTGGTGTATTCACAGAGCCATGCAACCCCAAAATCTAATCTTAGCACATTTTTAGCACTCCAAAAAGAAAATCAATACCCATGAGCATTCAATCCCCATTTCCTCCCTTACTTCCCACAAGACATCACTAATCCAACTTTCTCTTTCTATAGTTAGCTGTTCTGAACACTTCCTACAAATGGAATCATACCATACATGGTCTTTTGTTCCTGGCTAATTTCATTAGTGATGTTTTCAAGGTTGACCTATGATGTAGCATGTATCAAAAATCTGTTAATTTTTAAGGCTGAAAAAACACACTATTGGAGTTCCTGTCATGGCTCAGTGGTTAACGAATCCAACTAGGAACCATGAGGTTGTGGGTTCAATCCCTGGCCTTGCTAGTGGGTTAAGGATCTGGCATTGCCGTGAGCTGTGGTGTAGGTTGCAGACACAGCTCAGATCTCATGTTGCTGTGGCTATAGTGTAGGCCAGAGTCTACAGCTCCGATTCAACCCCTAGCTTGGGAACCTCCATGTGCCACGGGAGCAGCCCAAGAAAATGGCAAAAAGACAAAAAAAAATACACTATTGAAGGTATATAGCAGATTTTGTTTATCATTTGATTTCTTGCTCCAGCATTTGGGTTGTCTTGAATAATGCTGTTTCTGAATATTGGTGTACAATTATTTTCATTCCTTTTTATGGTTTAATAATTCCTTCATATAGGTATATGAATAGACCATACGTAACTTATCTATTCATCAGTTGACAGACAGTGGGATTTTTTGACTTTTGGGCTAATATGAATAATGCCTCTATGTACATTAATGTACAAGTTTTTGTATGGTCATATTTTTAAACTTCTTTTGCATATATACTTAGAAATGGAATTGTTGAGACATATAATAATTGCTGAGACATGTCTAAGATTTTGAGCACCTGCTAAACTGTTTTCCATACAAGTTACATCAATTTACACTTGCACAAACAGCGTACGACAGCTCCAAAATTTCTCCACGTTTTCTTGAATGCTTGCTAAATTGTCTTTTTAATAATAGCTGCCCTCGTGGTGTGAAATAGTATCTCATTGCAGTTTTGATTTGCATTTCCCTAATGGCTAATAAGTACTTTTCATGTGCTTATTTTCTGTGTGTATAACATCTTTGGAGAAATAAGTGTTCAAATCCTTTTCCCATTTTTGAAATAGGGCTAATTTATGTTTTTATCATTGAGTTGTAAGTGTTCTTTATATATGCTAGATATGAGTCCCTTATATGATTTGAAATATTTTCTCCCATTCCATAATTGTCTGTTAACTTTCTTGATCCTATCATTTGCAGTACAAAAGATTTTAATATTAATGAAGTTTAGTGTATGTAGTTTTGCTTTTTTCCACACATGCTTTTGGTGTCTTATCTAAAGAAGCATTGCTTCACCAAAGGTCACAGAAATTTAACCTTATAGTTTCTTCTAAGAATTTTATATTTAAAAATTTTACATTTAGGTCTATAATACATATTGAGTTAATTTTTGTATTTGCTATCAGGTAGGAGGTCCATCTTCATTTTTGACAGTGGTTATCCATTTATACCAGCACTGTTTGTTGAAAAGATTTTTCTTTCCCCCATTGAATTATCTTGGCACTCTTGCTGAAAATAAATGAACCAAAATATAAAGTCTTATTTCTGTACTGCCAATTTAATTCCACTGATTTAAATGTCTATCTTTATGCCAGTACTACTCTGTCTTTATTACTGTAGCTTCATATTACATTTTTATATCAGGAAGTGTGACTCTTCAAACTTTGTTCTTTTTCAATATAGTTCTGGTTATCTTGGGTCCCTTACATCTCTTTCCAAATGAATTTTAGGATCAGTGTGTCAATTTCTGTAAAAAATCAGCTAGCCTTTTGGTAAGGATTGTCTTGAATCCGCAGATCAATTCAGGAGGCATTATCATTTTAACAACTTAAGTCTTCTTGTCCATTAAACTGAGATGTCAAAAAACTTCATATATCTAGGTATTCTTTCACTTATTTCAATAATATTTTGTAATTTTCATTTCATAATATTTTCCCTCTTTTACTAAATTTATACTTATTAGTTCTGATGATATATTTTGATGACATTGTTTTCTTAATTTAATTTTCAGATTGTTCATTGATACTAAATAGACATAGAACTAATTTTTGAATATTGTTCTTCTGTTCTGCAACCTTGCTGAAGTTGTTTTTTAGTTTTAATCAGTTCTTGTGGCTTTCTTGGGATTTTTGTGTATTTGAGTATGTCATCTGTGTTGCTCCACTTTTAATATTTAATTAATGATTCAGATACAAAAAGAAAAAAGTATTTAGGAAATCATAAGCAAATATTTGAAGTAAACTTTTTTTTTGGTATCTCCAGAGATCAATTATATGATAAAAAAATACATACAACTTGAAGGAAGAAATATTTAGGTTCACATTCAAAAGAAACATTCTAATAAGTACAGCCGTACTGTAGAACAGCAGTCTTCCTTGTGAGGGAGTGAACACTCAATAACTAGAAGTGTTCAATCAACACAACTGCTCAGAATATGTTAAAGAGAGAATTATAGCATTAGGAAATAAGGTGGATTGCATGATTTCTAGACATTTTCCAATTTTTCACGTATGCTACCAATTCATCCTGCCATCTGCTGACATCTTTCATGTAGATATCCAAATAAAGAGATGTGGAAAGGATCAGTAAGAGCTCCTACCTATTAAAGCAAGATGACACTCTTCTTTTGTATACTTCTTTGGGTATAAAGATAGGTATTCTCAATCCTGAAAGAACTAGGCTATTTGTATTCAGGAGGTCTTATATTTTCCAGGAGCAATTTATCCCCTGTTAAGAACCACTATCATGGAAATCCCATCTTGGCTCAGTGGTAACAAATCTGACTAGTATCCATGAGGTCTTTGGTTCAATCCCTGCCCTCCCTTAGTAGGTCAGGGATCGGGCATTGCCCAGCTGAGCTGTGGTATAGGTCACAGACCCAGCTCAGATCTGGCATTGCTGTGGCTGTGACATAGGCCAGCAGCTGTAGCTCTGATTCAACCTCTAGTCTGGGAATGTCCATATGCCGTGAGTGTAGCCCTAAAAAGCTGAAAAAGAAAGAAAAGAACAATTATCATGCATCAAAGGAATATGAATGCTAAAATAATGCATCTTCTTTCAAAGTGTTTTCATTCTTAAAATGTCTCCATAAGCCTTCAAATGTGGTAACCTCTAATCTGCAGGGAAACTTGAAGCTCATTGCATTTAGGTTTAACCCTGCCATTTAGCTATATTTCTCTTCCCCAATGAAGTAGTTATAGTTCCATGATGCAAGAAAATGAAGTGGACTGTTAGGCAAAAGGGGAGTGATGGAAAGAATTCAGGGTCTCATAGAACTGATGGAAGTAGAAGGACCAGATTGTAAGAAAGCATGAGAGGGCTAGGACCTGAAAATAGACAGTTGTCTCATGGCAAAATCTATATGGTGATTCCTCCATCATTGCTAGGATAAAAAAGTCTATTCAACTATTTCTTCTGCCCTTGATTCACACCCTCAAGATTCAAAGTCCAGGAAGAAAGCACCCAATCAGTCAAGGATAGGTTATATACCTACTCCACTGAAGCACAAGGAGAAGAAGAATGCTACAGACCTCTCAGTCCTAGAGATCAAGGTATGAATAAGCAGTGGTCCTTCACTAAAAGACACAGAATGAGGGAGAGGTAACCCCCTCCAAAAGAAGTTGGAGTGCAGTTGGTTTTAAATGTTTTGCATGTCTGTGTGGGGTGGATTTTTTAAATTAAAGTATAGTTGATTAAAGTATAGTTGTTGTGCCAATTTCTGTTGTACACAAAGTGACCCAGTCATATTTATGTCTGTATGAATATGTGTATACACAAACACACAGACCTTTTCTTATATTACTGTCCCTCTTGGTCTATCCCAAGAGACTGGATATAGTTCCCTGTGCATCAGTCAAAAAAGGATCAAATATTCTCTCCATTCATACAATACATTTGTTGAATTTATTTAAGGCCTGCTATACTTTTAATCCTGGCAGCCTCAGAAATCATACTTTTTCTCTAGATGTGGCACATTTTTTTTGTTTGTTTGTTTGTTCATAATACAAGGAAATAGAGCCAAGGTTTTTTGCCCCCCTCCAAAAAAAAAATGCTCCTCTTGTAGAAGAGCCATGTCTTTAAAACCCTTGCCCTAGTGTGAATCGAGTGGCCTAGTTTCTGTTTTAGACCATTGTTTAAAAATCTGACTGTTTCAATGCACTAATGAGGCACCATTATTTGAGTGCTGATTTTCAACTGCCCTGGTTTCTTCTTTGCATTACCACTGTCATCTCTTGGCCTAAATACTTTTTTGCTTAATGATGCCTTAGTGCTTGTATCCTAGGCTTTTTAATAAAATATTTTTAAAATCAAATAAATAAGTTTTTCTGGACTTCTAATCTCTAACAGGGCTACAGCTGCTAGAATATTACTTCCCTTAGATTTATAGCAAATAGGATATGAAGTTTAATCATTTATTCAGTATAATTTAGAATATAAAAGATCACTATAATATAAAAGTATTTTTTGTTTTTCCCAAGAATCATAGTTAAGAACTGAAGTTTCTATTTCTTCAACCTTTGAATGTGAAGAAAGACTCTGCAATTCCCAGAGCTAAAGTCTCATGAATCATATCTTAATGCCAGTTTGTTCAGCACCACACAGGGCTATCTATGACTCATCTCTTGTCTTTATTTCATGCTGTGATTCCTTAAGAAGGTACAAGTTGGTCAATAGAGTTCATTTGGGTAAAGGATTTGAGCACCAACCTAATCTAAGGCCAATATAATTGCTGCTTTTTGTCAGCTCTCTCTTTTGTTTCCTTAGAATCTACTAATCAGAGGAAGATGGTTGATTATTTTAGTTGGTTCAATCAGCATCTAACTTTCTAAAGAGTTACTGTTGGGTGTCAAATTTGATTAAGGTTATCAATAGCCTCTACAATGCTGCTTTTTTGATTCAGCTTACTACCTGGACTAATAGGGATTCAATAGATGCTTTCACATCAGAAGGCATTCATAATTTCAGTGAATATATTTTGAAGGAAGAAATGGAAACTATATGTAGACTGAGTGCAAAAGTCAAGAAAATTTTATACTCCTTGGTCTATTGTTTATAGCTATCCTCATTCCAAAAAGTGCCTCTGTGGCTAAAACTGATCATCAGAATCCTTATATAGGAACCATAACTGGAACCATTGATACTGATATCCAGCTGATTCCGTATTGAAGCAAATGTCCTAAAGACTGTTGCCTCAGAACAGGGCAAGTTGCCCAAACTATGCTTCTGTCAGCCTCCTTCCCATCAATCTCCCTAAGGTTTGGATTAGCAGGAAACTAGCTAAGGCAAACTATGTCCAACTTTCTCAATTTATATTTTCCAATCACTAGTTTAAATAGATATTGTCTGAGTTTTTTTTAATCTTACAAATATAAAAAGAACACACCATAGTATGTTTGGAATTTCATGATATGTATATTAGCAATCAATTATTATAATTCTGTACATGGAATCATTTTAAAATAAAAAATTGGGGTATAACTTATTTATATTTCAATTTTCTTTCTTTCTTACCCATATTACTTTAGTATGCATGTGTATGGTTCTGTTTCTGAAAACAATGTAACTCGTAACCCATAGCAGTAAGATTTTAGGCCACATTGGCCAGGGGAGAATGGGATATATCAGAAAACGTCAATAGGCTTGGCCCTGACTACAAGATATCTTAACAATGGTATTGTTTTGTTCCAACTACGCTATCAAAACACATCTTTCCCATTAAACAGGGGTATCTTTTCAGGTTAATTATTTCTGATAACTAATTCCTTGACTATATCCCCAAACTAAACTCAAACATGTGATGTTCTCTGCAAAGCATAAGAGGTTACATTAAGACAAGAACTTCCTGGAGTTCCCATCGTGGCAGAGCAGAAACGAATCTGACTAGGAATCATGAGGTCGTGGGTTCGATCCCTGGCCTCACTCAGTGGGTTAAGGATCCGACATTGCTGTGAGCTGTGGTGTAGGTCACAGACGTGGCTCGGATCCAGCGATGCTGTGGCTCTGGTGTAGGCCAGCGGCTACAGCTCCAAATTAGACCCCTAGCCTGGGAACCTCTATGTGCCAAGGGTGCAGCCCTAAGAGGACAAGAGACAAAAAAAAAAAAAAAAAACAACTTCCAGAAATACTAACATCAATCAGTATTTTTTTTTGATCTTTTTGCCTTTTCTAGAGCCACTTCTGTGGCATATGGAGTTTCCCAGGCTAGGGGTCCAATCAGAGCTGTACCCGCCGGCCTACGCCACAGCCACAGCAACGCAGGATCCGAGCCGTGTCTGCAACCTACACCACAGCTCATGGCAATGCCAGATCCTTAACCCACTGAGCAAGGCCAGGGATCGGACCCACAACCTCATGGTTCCTAGTCAGATTCATTAACCACTGAGCCACAACGGGAACTCCCATCAATCAGTATTTGAATATTACTTTATAATTT
This sequence comes from Phacochoerus africanus, assembly GCF_016906955.1. Classification (NCBI taxonomy): domain Eukaryota; kingdom Metazoa; phylum Chordata; class Mammalia; order Artiodactyla; family Suidae; genus Phacochoerus; species Phacochoerus africanus. The sequence continues at coordinate 190,887,734 of NC_062546.1, forward strand.
ACAGCGCTTTCTCATTTTTAAGACATTTGATCCTCTCAAATCACATGAGATTATTCAAATTAGCCATCTTTTACAAACAAGGAACTTGAGGCTCAGATAATCATGGTTAGGAATGTACATATTGTGCAGTATCAGGACAACCCAACAGTTATGTTGGAATAATTTTTAAAAATGTCCCATGGGTGAAAGTGCTGCAAATAAAACATACGGTCATCAAGGGCCCTTCAGTGAGATGGGTATTATTATCCCTGTTTTGTGGCTGAGGAAATTAGGATGTGAAATCCACTCTTGACTGTCTCACTAATTCACCTTGAACTCTCAAACAAATTGCCATCCTCTCTGGAACTCAATATGAGGAAGTCAGTCCAGAATTATGACTAAGGTTTCTCTCTGGGTTAAACTTCTGATTCTTTAAAATTCTGAGATCACTCAGAACATCCTGGGCTCAGCTAGACTGTGCACTGGTGTCTCTTTTTCAGCCTTTGCTGGACAGATATATTTAGCTTATTGCCTTATACTCAGAAATGGAGATAAAGATATATTCTTTCCATATTCAACATGAGGTGTTATAATCAGAAGTGGGAAGTAGTCCTTCAAATCTATCTGCCAGTTCTGGCAGGGTTAACCTGATTTTTGGTGTAGTGCAGGCAGACACAATGACAGAAAGAAGATAGATTTCTAAGCCAGAGGAAAGATGTCTCATACAAGACATGATAACTAGTCTGCTAAAAGATGAGTGGCCTGTCATTAAGGAACCCCCCCCCACCTTCATTTCAGCTGAGAACATCTATTTGTATATTCAGCTGAATCCAGAAAGGCTACCCTAGACACCAAGAGTGTCATCATTTTTGCACCATGACTCATTATTCTGAAACATTCCAGCTGTAGGAGCCATTAGAAATGTGAGGACTTAAAAAGACACTAGCAGACAGTTAATTAATGATAAGAAACATCATTAAAAACAAAACAAGTGAAAATTTACAAAAATTTTAAATAACCACAATGCTTAGGACCTGATAAGAATTAAAAATTTGCTCTCAATCTTAGCTCCTCTCAATCCCAGGAGTACATTGTCAATGTAGCTAGTTTATTATACATATATACTTAAAACTTCTAGGATTTCCCATTGTGGCTCAGCAGTAATGAATCTGACTAGTATCCATGAGGATGTAGGCTTGATCCCTGGCCTCACTCAGTGTGTTAAGGATCCAGAGTTTCCATGAGCTGTGATGTAGGTCACAGAGGCAGCTCGGATCTGGCATTTCTGTGGCCATGGCATAGGCCAGCAGCTACAGCTCTGATTTGACCTCCTAGCCTGGGAACTTCCATATGCTGCAGGTGTGGCCCTAAAAAGCCAAAATAAAAAAGAACTTCTGGATTTTGGAATGCTTCACTGGTTATATTTACATAAAGAACAATTCCAAAACCTAATGTATAATTCTATTAGATATGGCCAGTATTCTGAAATATAACAGATAAAATTAGGTCCCCTGAATCCTAGAAGGTGCATACAGAAAAGCTATGACATACTGCATTTGGTTTTTAAGACTGGTGTTCCTTGGAGTTCCCGTCGTGGCTCAGTTGTTAATGAATCTGACTAGGAACCATGAGGTTGTGGGTTCAATCCCTGGCCTCCTCAGTGGGTTAAGGATCTGGCATTGCCGTGAGCTGTGGTGTATGTCTCAGATGCGGCTAGGGTCTGGCATTGCTGTGGCTCTGGCATAGGCCAGCAGCTAAAGCTCTGATTAGACCCCTAGCCTGGGAACCTCCATATGCCTCAGGAGCAGCCCTAGAAAAGGCAAAAAGACAAAAAAAAAAAAACTGGTGTTCCTTAATACTAATGCCTCATACAGGGATCTCCTTGTGTATTGAAAGTTATTAAGAGGGTCTTGGCAAAGTAGATTCACATACATGTGATCTCTTAATCCGTGTCAACACTTGTAGGAAAGAATATGTTCTAGGAAGCATATAGACTCAGGGAATAGACTGTGATGGTTCCAAAGAGTTAATGTTAAAATGTGTGGTTCATGTAAGCATGATTTCATTAATTTTTTCATAGATTTATATATTTAATGAATGGAGAAATTTTTTAAAATAAAATTACAGTCAATTCCAGGCTATCAGCTGATGGCTGATTTAACTTGCTGTTATGGCTGCATCTTGTCAGTTAGACAATTGATGAAGTACAAGTAGGTTACCTAATAATCCCATAATGTGAAGTTGCCATTTGATCCGGGGCTGCTCAAAAAGTTAAACAGCCAATACACTGTGAGAGTGTTAATAGCGAGTATGGCAACCGTGCTAGCACACTCTCAGAGTGACAGAACTGTGCCAAAGGCACAAGCACTGGGAGGACAGTGCACCCAAATGGCCCATCCATCTGACATTCTCTGACAGCTTAGAAGGTCATAATATCTCCGTTGTTCCTTGGCAAAAAGTCTGCTGAATCCTAAAGTTTTGGGATATGAGTTTCCCTTTCTACCGATTTTGGTGTATGCCACAAGGCAGAGAGAGGTCTTCCTCCCCCGCCCCCCTCGGATCTGGTCTTCTCCCCTACTGGCTTTCCTGCCAAGAAAAGCAGGAAAGAAGCAACATTTTCCAGCAAAGAAACTCAACTCACAATGTGTCATTAATTGGGGATAAGAAATGTTCCTCAGAAAGGAGCTGCTAGTTATTGTTACTCAAAGTTGGGACGTAAAAAGGCTAGGGTCTCAGTAATCATAAGAGGCAGGTCCCAGAACGTAAACCAGGACTCCTGACCTCCATATCTGTGTTTTCTTTTCCCATGAGACTTCACCAGCTCTCTTGCTGGCTGACGTCTACTTATTACAGAGCTGTATACTCAAGCAGACATCAGACACTGGGTGCCTGTATTTCTTCTGTTAACTGCCTGGTAATCATTTATACACCACGTCTGGCACAGAAGGAGAGCAAGCCATAAGGGTCAAAAGCTTGAGGAATGAAATCTTGATAGGAAGTATTAGATGGAAACACCAGCCTTCCACTCTCATATAAACAATCTTTAGAAAAAAAATCCTGATACTGGAAACACTAATAATTTCCAAGTCTTATGAATTCTTGTTTACACGTCAAAAATTCCAAGACCAGTTGCTTAATCACCATTTTTTAGTTTTAGATTTTACCTGCTAAGAGCTTGAAGATAGTGCATTTGGCTCAAGAGGCCCTAGTAAATGAGACGCCATTTGCCATGAGAGAGAGAAAAGTAATTGCCACTTTTGATTTACTAATTATATTTTCTCCAATTTATTCATAGTTCAAGAAAGCACCAGAAAAGGAACAAAAAATGAAACATATATAGATGTTAAGAGTATCATATAGTAATCTCCAAGTTTGAGTACCACAGTATGTACGGATATCTTGTATTTCAATCGGCATCTTCAAAAGTATGATAATCAGAAAAGTCCAATAAGAGGCCTGTATCCTTCATTCCATGGGATTGCTTTTTTTCTCTTAGTTATTAAGTGCTTAATACACATCTAGTACCATAATAAGATATTTACTTCTAAAGAAGTAAATTACATATTTATATAATCTCATCTAATCCATACAATAGTCCTTTAAGATAAATATTATTATCAAATTTTAAAGAAGAAAAGGTGAATTTACTTTCTGATCTCACACACTGATTAAGAATTTAAATTCAGGAGAATTTCCGTCCTGGCAGAGTAGAAACCAATCCAACTAGAAACCATGAGGTTTCGGGTTCGATCCCTGGCCTTGCTCAGTGGGTTAAGGATCTGGGGTTGCCATGAGCTGTGGTGTAGGTTTCAGTCACAGCACAGATCCTGCATTGCTGTGGCTGTGGTATAGACCTGCTGCTGTAGCTCCAGTTCGACCCCTAGCCTGGAAATATCCATATGGCATGGGTGCAGCCCTAAAAAAAGCAAAAACAAAGAATTAAAAAAAAAAAAAAAAGAATTTAAATTCAGTTGTGACTGACACCAGAGGCTAGCATTTAAAATTTTCACATTATACTTCTATCTAAAAACAGATCTGCTATTGATGTAATCTAAGAATGATTGCTTCTGGCATCACTGATTACTTTTACAAACACTTTTAATATTCTTATGGCTTGTCCCCAGTTCTTAAGGAAAGTCTTGGTGCCAAATAAGAACATTGCACATGGTTTGTCATTAGTCTCCTAATTAAGTAGAAGGCAGCATTATTTCCAGACAAAAAAAAAAAAAAACAACAGCTTTTTCATTGCCAAAAGCTTGAAGTCACACCATGATCTTAAAGATGTGTCATTTTTTTAAGTGAATCACAGACATAATCAAATTCCACTTGTGGCACTAGAGAAAGAAATACAGCTGTGTATAACTCTGAGCCGGTTCTCTTGCATGTGAACACTGTCTGCTTTCTGTCACTTTAAATGAAGTTTTTCATTTTAAGCTTTAAAACTCTTTTAAAATCAATAATTATCTGGCCAGTGAATCATTAGAAAAAACAAGTTAGAGAAACCATAATTCTTCATACTCTAGTTTCTTCCAGGCTAATGACATCTCAGTAATGAGGTCCAGATAAATCATGACGTGATAGGTGTCTTTTTAGTTATCAGCCAGGTCTTAGTGTCAGTAATTCTGTCAAGACTTGAAGTAGTTGGGGAAAAAACCTTATTTCTTTCTGTCTAGTCGTGGCATATCCTCAGGATATCAATGAACAGAGCAGAGAGCTGGCTTGGTCTATGAGTGTCTTGCCATGATCAGGTGTTTCCAACAAAGCCTATGGCTCAAGTTTTAAAATGGGTATGAGTTCCTGTTGTGGCTTAGTGGGTTAAGAACCCAACATAGTTTCCATGAAGATGCAGGTTCAATCCCTGGCCTTGCTCAGTGGCTTAAGTTTCCAGCATTGCTGCAAGCTGTGGCACAGATCACGGATGCAGCTCAGATCCAGTCTTCCTATGGCTGTGGCGGAGGCTGGCAGCTGCAGCTCTCATTCAGTTCCTAGGCTGAGAATTTCTGTATGCTGCAAGTGCAGCCATAAAAAGAAAAAATAAAATAAAATAAAAATAAATGGGTATGAAGAATTCTCCCAGACCACAATTTGTTTGATCCAATTGAAACATCTTGGATGAAGAGCTCTGGGTTCCATCCAGGTAAATCCAGGTCATTTGGAAGCCAAATTATCTGAGCCAAAATAGTCATGCTGGTTGCCATTCCTGATAGCCTGAGGAATACCGTTCTGCAAGGTATTTCATCTCTCTCTGGATTTCTATTCCTTGTTGATGAAATGAAGAAAATACCTTCCTAGAATGCTTGTAGATTTGTGAGGTTCAGATAAAATAAGGAGCAGAAAACTTTTGAAAATATTTTATAGATTCTAGTTTCTGGTCCAGCATGTAAGAGGCTTAGACATCACCACTCTGTTCTAACAACAAGTATAAGGCTGAGAAAACTGAGAAACCTTCTATTCTTCTTGGATCTGTTAGAGAAATAGGTCTCAGGGCAAATTACTGCCTCCAAAATTGGAGTGACTCACAGTCAAATACAAAGAATCACCTGACTAGAGCAGAAATCCTCTGGCTGAAATCTCCACAGGAATCAGTGGTGGGGTAGGAAAATCTAAATTGTAATTGATGAATTCCTGCAGGCTCGGTGCAGACAGTCCAGACAGATAAAAAATCCAGAGGGTTTCAGTCATCAGTGAGACCCCAAGTTTTTGTGTGTGAGTTTTACCCCTTGGAGCTGTACCAGATTCTCATAGTGAATAGTGAGAGAAAATCCTTTCATGCTTTTGGCAGCAGGAGAGGAAAAGCAACAATTTTGAAGTATGCTGGAGAATCTTGGTTTTCTACCAAAGTCTGTCCTTAGGAGAAACTATTTATCCAAAGCCTAATCTACCAAGGATTTGTCAGAGGCTAACTGACCTGGGGAAAGAGAAATATCTAATTGTAGTTGGCTCTGGCCATCTATGTTGAGGAAGGAAATACCCTCTAGCCTCAAGTCTTTCACACTGGAGAAGGGAAATAGCCAACTCCAGCCCTCCTCTAGCCAGCCCAGCCCAACTAAGAGGGAGGGGTAACTGAGATGCACATATATAAAGTTTGCAGCCCAGAAACATACAGGTTCACTAAAAGACTAAGACTTAATTATTGTAGCTCCTTCCCCCACCACCATATTACTAAAGGTCTATCTACAGTGCTTTTTTTAGTAGTGTCCAGTTATCAAAACAAAACTTACAAAACATATTAAAAGGCAAAAAGCACAGTTTGAAAATACAGTGAAAGTATCATGACCTGCCCCAGATATGGTAGGGATGTTAGAATTACCAACATAGGAATTTAAAACATCTATTAATATGCTAAGAGCTCTGATAAATAAAGTTGACAGCCAGAAAGATCAGATGGTCAATATAAGCAAAGACATGACTTCTAAGAAAGAACCTAAAGAAGTGCTAGAAATCAAAAATATTGTTACCGAAATGAAGAATGCCTTTGATAGGCTTATTAGTAGACTGGATAGAGCTGAATAAAGAATTTCTGAGCTTGAGATATCACAATATAAACCTCCAAAACTGAAATGCAAAACAAAAAAAATTGAAAAAACACACAGAATATTCAAGAACTGTTGGATAACTAAAAAAGGTGTAATATGCACATAGTGGGAATACCGGAAGGAAAAGAAGTAGAGAAAGGAATGATTGAGAATTTCTCCAAATTAATGTCACATCAAACTACAGGTCCAGGAAGCTCAGAAAACATCAAAGAGAATAAATGCAATGAATATTATTTTCAAACTACAGAAAATCAAAGATTAAAAAAAAGAAATCCTGAAAAAGACAGAGGAAAAAATTCGTACCTATATAGGAGCAAATATAAGAATTAATTTGATTTCTCCTCAGAAAGAAGAAGGAAGTGAAATATCTAAAGTACTAAGAGAAAAAAAATTAACCTGTAAATATGCACTTTGTAAAATTATCTTTCAAAACTTATAAAGAAGAATTTCTCAGGTAAATAAAAAAGTGAAGGAATTTGTTGCCAGTAGAACTGCCTTGCAAGACATATTAAAAGAGCTTCTTAGAAGGAAAATGATACCTCAGAACTACATAAAGAAAGGAAGATCACTGAAGAAAGAATAGTGAAGGTAAAATAAAACATATTTCTCTAGTTCTTAATTGATCTAGGTGATAAAAATTTGTTCAAAATATTAATAGCAACATTTTATTTGCACATGTGTACATGCTTATTTATAAGTGAAACGAAAGACAGCAATGTTACAATGTACAGAAGTTACAATTATTTTATCATTATAAGGTGTGTTCACACTACCCAAGAAGTGGTATAGCAGTATTTGAAAGTAGACTTGGATTAGTTGCAAATGTCTTTTGTAAACTCCAGTAAACTACTTTAAAAGGTTAAAAAAAAAAGTATAACTAGTATGCTAGGAAAGGTGAGAAAGCTGAATTATATAAAATGCTCAACCGAAACCACAAAAAGCAAAAAAAGAATTAAAGACAAAAATAGGAATAAAGAACAACAGCAGCAAATAGAATACAGTAACAAATATGGCAGGTATTAACCCACATCAGTAATAACTTTGAACATCAAGAGTTTAAATGCACCAAGAGTGGATCCAAATGAACAACCTCAACTCTGTCTATAAGACATACCACCTCAAAGAAACAATACAAAAAAGCACTTTAAATATATATAAATTAAAAGTAAATAGGTATAATTACAGCCTTTTTTTTTCACAAATTATCCTTTTTTTGAATATTGCAGCACATGAGAGCAATGTAATAAACCACTGTAATACCGTGGGGGGAAAAGCAAATAGATATACCATGCTAATAATAAATCAAAAGAAATTGGGAGTGTCTATATTAATTTCAGACAAAGCAGACCCTAGAATTTTTTCAGACAAATCAGGGATAAAGAGAAATATCACATAATGATAAAGATATCTACTCTCCAATAAGTCATAATGGCCTTTAATTTGTACAGACCTAAAACAGATCATCAAAACACATGAAACAAAAATGAATAAAACTTCAAGGAGAAATAGATGAACTCACTATTATAGTTGAAGATTTCAACATCCCCTCTATCATAAATGGACAAACCCAGCAGGCAGAAAGTCACTACAGACATAATTGAATTCAACTATCAATAAACCAATTATAATGGACAACTATAAACTACTGAATCCTACAGACGAGTACATATTTTTCCCACGCTCATATAGAACATTCACCAATATAAAATGCATTCTGGGCCATAAAACACATGTTATCAAATTTTTAATAAAAAAAATTGTGTATACTGTTAATTCCTGAATGGATACACACAGCCTTTGCTTCTCCCCTGAACTCCCTACTCTATGTCTCCGCTTGGATGGTGAAGAGTCTCCTTGTGCCCAACATTTCCAGGCCAAATTCCTGATCCCCTCACACATGTCCCTACAGAGTTTTTCTCAACTCTTGTCATCTCGGCTACACCCATTTAGTTATTATCCAAGACAAAACTGTGCAGTGATTATTGACCATTTTCTTCCTCTTACTCCCTCCGTTCAAACTGCCAGCAAATCTTGTTGGTTCTTCTTTCAGAGTGTTTCCAGAATATGATCACTGCTCACTGCCTTCATCATGCTACCCAGGTTTAACCCACCCTCACCTCTCCCTTGGATTACTGCAATAGCCTCCTCGCTGCTCTTCCTGATCCTATCCTTGTCTTTCTAAAATCTATTCTCAAGATGCAAGATAGAAGGATGCTTTAGAAACAACTCAGACATATTGCTTTTTTTTTTTTTTGTCTTTTCTAGGGCCGCACCGGTGGCATATGGAGGTTCCCAGGCTAGGGGTTGAATCAGAGCTGTAGCCGCCAGCCTACTCCAGAGCCACAGCAATGAGGGATCCAAGCCACGTCTGCAACCTACACCACAGCTCACGGCAACGCCAGATCCTTAACCCACTGAGCAAGGCCAGGGATCGAACCCACAACCTCACGGTTCCTAGTTGGATTCATTAACCACTGAGCCATGACGGGAACTCCATCAGACATATTGCTCGTATTGCTTTTGTACTCAAAATCTTCCAGTGGCTCCCATCTCTTTCAGAGTAAAGCCAAAGTTATTAAAGGGAAGAAAGGTCTGACCGCCATGGTCTCGGACATCATCTCCTATTTATTCCTGTTCATTCTATTCTAGACATAGCAGCTTCCCTGATCTCCCTCAAGCATGAGCTCCCACCTCAGGGCATTAGCATTTGCTAGAATGGCCTCCCTTAAGATATATATTATTTACTCACTCCCTCAATTGTTTTCAGGCTGATCAGAAGAAGAATCAACTCAAAAAGTCCTTCCCTGACCACAATCTTACCTAAATAATAGCATACTTACTACTCTGCTGAATAGTGTGTAGTTTCCCTTTTTTTTTTTTTTTTTTTTTTGCTTTTTAGGGCCACACCCAAGGCATATGGAATTTCCCAGGCTAGGGGTCAAATTGGAGCTTCATCTACCAGCCTACACCACAGTCACAACAATGTGGGATCTGAGCCATGTTTGCAACCTACACCACAGCTCAGGACAAACCCAGATCCTTAACCCACTGAGCAAGGCCAGGGATCGAACCTGCATCCTCATGGATACTAGTTGATTTCTCTAATGCAGAGCCACAACGGGAATTCCCGATTGTGTGTATTTTCTATTTGTTTCTCATTGTCTTCTCTACTCTGTCCCCAAATCTGAGATAACAAGGCGATCACGTTTTTCACTCCTTATATATGCATTCAATAATGACTATGAATGCACATAGTAGGAGATCAACAAATATAAGTCAAATGAATGAACAAATAAAAAAAGCCCTCTTATGCCTGAAGATAAAGTTTCAATGATATTTCACTGACTGTGAAATGACATAAATTTTTCCCTTCAGCTCTGGGGGCTTTTGCTGTGGCTAGGGACAGGTCACTCCAAAATACACCACAATGGCTAATTGATTATTTTATTTTTTGATTAAAGTAAAGTTGATTTACAATGTTGTGTCAGTTTCTGCTGTACAGCAAAGTCCTACATATACATACATTCCTTTTTTTATATTATCTTCCATCACGTTCTATCTCAAGAGATTGGATCTAGCTCCCTATGCTTTATAGTAGGATCCCATTGCTTATCCATTCTAAATGTAATAGTGATTATTTTAAAGTTACTTAAGAAAAAGCCAGTGAAAGAGGGACACTCTAACCCTCCTGTCTCTCTGAACAAAGGAAATAAATCTCTCATGTGAAAGGTACACTCCCTGCATCTGGAGGTAGAAGGACACTCTTATCATCAGAGAGGAAATTCAAGCTGAGAAGCCAACATAAACAACCCTTGTTACTTCTCTAATTTACTACCTCAGGGAACTATGTCCACTATCTTGGATTAGAACATGACGGAAGACAGTATCAACAACAGCAACAAAGAATGCACACACACACACACACACACACACACACACACACACACACACACACACACGACTGGGTCACTTTGCTGTACAGCAGAAATTGAGACATCATTGTAAATCAACCATACTTTAATAAAAAAAATTAATCAAAAAAAATGTTTCCTAAATGGGAAAAAAAAATATAATACCCCAGTTGCAAACTCTTCAGATTACTCACTAACTGTGCCCCTGAGGGAGTTCCTGTTGTGGCGCAGAGGAAATGAATCTGAATAGTATCCACGAGGATACAGGTTCAATCCCCAGCCTCACTCAGTGGGTCAGGGATCCAGTGTTGCCGTGAGCTGTGGTGTAGGTCGCAGATGCAGCTTGGATCTGGCGTTGCTGCGGATATGGCGTAGGCCAACAGGTACCCACATTGCTGCTGCTGTAGCTCCAATCATACCCCTAGCCTGGGAATTTCCACATGCCCTGGGTAAACACTAAAAAGCAAAAAAAAAAAAAATTTGCACCTGAAAACCTGAGTTTCTTTATCTTGTAAATCCCTGACAAATTTATGGTCTCTTTGTCTAAAAAGCAGAAAAGCTGCCTGCTTTGGTCACATCTGAAGGTTCCATTTCTATGAGCCCTTTAAGCAGACAAGTTAAAATTTTGTTCTGGGAGTTCCCATCATGGCTAAGTGGAAACGAATCTGACTAGCATCCTTAAGGACGAAGGTTCAATTCCTGGCCTTCCTCAATGGGTTCATGATTTGGCATTGCTGTGAGCTGTGATGTAGGCCAGTGGCTACATCTACGACTCTATTTCTAGCCTAGAAACCTCGATATGCTGTGTGTGTGGCCCTAAAAAGACAAAAAACAAAATCGATTATTTTTCTCCTATTAATCTGTCTTATGTCAATTTTATTAGTAATCCTGCCACAAGGACACAAGAACGGTAGAGGGGAAAATTTTCCCCTTCCAGACACTTCTATAATTCACCATTCCAATTATGCTTCCAAACTAGATCCCAAACCTCTGAGCCTGATAGCTTTTTGAAATCTAAGCCCCTCTCCTGCACTGCCCCCAGGAGGGACCAATGAAGTCCACAGACCTCCAAGATGTGGCTTCACCTCAAAATCCACCAATTTCCCTATTTTCCCTGATTGCCACAGTCCTTGCTCAGGCACAGATGTGCATCACTTTCTTCCTGCTGAACAGGGACTTCCCTTAGAGCTTGATGTCATCCATGCTCTTGGTTTGGGATCCCAATCAAAAAATAAGTTTATTAAATGAGTTGTAGCCAAAGAACCTGGCAATGGCATGAGCCACACTACCATTCTAGATATGCTTATCTTTCCAGTTTTGCAATAAGGATTTGAAATTTCATTTCCAAAGATGTATTTTTGTTCATCCTATACATACAAAGTGATTGGTTCTCCTCACCCCTCGCTGGGGTAGGATACAAATGCCAGTTGAATAACAATAAGGTTTTAGAGTTTGTTTCAAGTGACTGGAAAGCCAATTGTTAGCATTGACTCTTCAGAGAAAGACTAAAAATCAAAACACAATTATCCATGTGCTATACAGTGAATTATATCTGGTCTCTTGGGATTTACCGTGATGGAAAATAATACGAGAGAAAGAATGTATATACATGTATGACTGTGTCATTATGCTGTACAGTAGAAATGGACACAATACTCTAAATCCACTATTCTCTAACAAAACATGATTGTACACCAAAAAAAAAAAAAAAAACAATTATCCAGACATTTCTAAATAGCCCTCTTTACCTATATTTTTTACAAGGCACAATGTGGTTAATGAAACAAGAGGTCCTTGTAACTTCAGCTCTCCCCTGCTACCTACCCTCTTTTCTTCTGCTCTTAAAGAAGCCAAGCCCCGTACCCAGCACACATGTAGTTGTCCTATTCATTCTCTCTAATAACAAAGCAGCAACACCTCCAGGCTCTCAATTCCAGCTCTGCGGGAGAGTGGGCTGGGCGGTTTACTTGGTGAGATTAGTAGTCTGTCCTGCCCCGCAGATGGAACTACAAACTAGGCCATGTCCCAGGTGACAGACAATTTCCAAATGAGGCCAAGAATATTTAGAAGTGGTTACGGCTCAGACATGGGACTTGTCTCCAGGAGATGCCACTGTGCCTCCTTAATTTCCTGACATTTTCAAACATGGGGAAAGAATCCGGCTGATGAGTCACTGATATTAATGGGGTTTTGAATCCTATTTGCTGCAGCAGCTGCCTCTCCATTAGTCATTCATAAAAAAAGAAATTATCAGACAAACTCAGGGGAGAGGCCGTGTCGACAGCAATTCAGTTTTCATTTTCATTATCAGAACTTGGCCGCTGCTTCATGGGGACAGAAGTTGTTTGCTTCTTTGCCTTGTGCATCTGTTTGAGGAGCTGAAAAAATGCTTTTAGTCACTGTCGTGATAGAGAGAGCTTTGTTTGTTTGATGGACAGAAAACACCTCCAGAGCTTAAATACTTGACTCTGCTTAATCATGAGGGCAGAGAGTTATGTAATATTTCAATACTTTTTGTTTTTCTGGTTCCTGGATTTACTTATATCTTCATGCCCTGATATGAAAAGGAGAAAAAATAAGGTGAAGCATTGTGTTCAATGTAACAAAGCTCACCTCATAAATGTCCACACAAATCCAAGGTTTGCATTTGAAGGATTGGAATGGTTGCATCCTTGCTACCTGCAAGGCTGTCCAGCTGCCAACATCCCTGGTGCCTTTTTAAGAGCTGGCTCCCAATCAAGGACTGTGAGCCTGCTGAACAATCAAGTCTGTTCATCCTATCTGAAAAAATAAACATTCCCTGTACTCTGCAGGTGTGTGGTACAGACTTCTCAATTTACTACATTTCCTGTGCTTTTAGACTAAAAGGGGTGTGGTTTAGAGAGCCCCTCCTCCTTGTGAGTAAACAGAAGAAATTTTTATTCAGAGAGAAATATCACTTGAGTCCTCTATCCTGAATCATGAGCCCATACCAGACTCTCTGCTAGTTGCTCTCAAATATTAATGCACATAATAGAATTACCTGGAGAGTGTGTTTACAATCTATATTTTCAAGACACACCCTAAAGATTCTAGGCACCAGTTTTGATGTGTGAAGGGAAGTAGTTCCCACTCTACCAAGCAAAGCTCTGACACCAGCTAGGTATCCTACAATTCAACTCAACTCCTGATGTTATGGAGATAGCATCAGATTCCACAGGTCAAGAGATCAGTCCTGCAAGACTGCACTCCTCCCCCAACCTCAGGCTATTTGCAAGCCTAGGTAATCACTTGTGCTTCTGATCCACTGTTTGTAAATCCTGGAGAGTTAAGGACCCATTCCTTGGGTTTGATTTACTAGAGAGGCTCACAGAACTCAGAGAACATTTTATTTACTAGATTACCAGTCTGGAAAGATATAACCCAGGAACAGTCAGATGAAAGAGATGCTTAGAGCAAGATATGGGGAGAGGGCATGCTCTCAGGTGCAAAGTTGTCCCCACTTCTCCATTTGCTTGATAACTCTGAAGCTCTATGAACCGCATCCTTTTGGGGCTTTAACGGAGGATTCATTACATTACATAGGCATGATCGATTAAGTCACTGGCCATTCAGAACTGATTCAACTTCCTGCTCTTCTCTCCTTCCCAGAGGTCAGGGAGCTGGGACTGAAAGTTCCAACTCTCTATTTATGGTTTCCCCTGGCACCAACCGCAATATCAGCTACTTTCCAAGAGTCTGCTTATTATCATAAGTCCAATTGTAGGAGAAAATGGGTTTTTATGGATAATGACACCATTTCTTCTGAAGTGATTTCAGGAACTGAATGCAAGAGACCAAATGTTATGACAAAAGATGTTCCCATTGTTCTTATCACTCAGGAAATTACAAGGCTTTGGGGAGATTTCTTATAAACCACAATATCACACACCACAGTAGTCTTGGATAAAGCCCAAGAATCTATAATCAATGAGGATATTGGTGATTCCGATGGAGGCAATCCAGTGTGCAAATATTGAAAAGCACTGGTCAGTGCCAGTCCATTGACAAAATAACTCATTTCTTAGCCTACGCTTAGTCGACAACACAAAGACACCTGCACCCTCAGATTGTGCAAGCAATGACTGACCCACCTTCAGATCACCTGAAGAGCCACTTTATCAACACCTTTTTCTGGAGGTCCCTAGTTTCTATAGTATCTTTTTGGAATGCACAGTGCTTCCTTGCTTCAAGTTTGATTTCAGCTTCAAAAGACATTTTTTTCCAGTTCTTCCAGATCCTGCCATAAGCCTCTCCAAGACCAGTCAGAAAGACAAAACAAATTATTTCTTTCAACTTGATTGTGTGGAAGAAGAACTCTGGCAGCATTCTCTTGGATTCCACCTATGAAGGGAAAGGAACATAGGCATCTAGATGTCACTCAGAGAATGTAGTGCTGTTTCCACCATGGATGTTGCCACCATCACTGAGAAGAGCCATGTCTTAGACAGGAAAGGAGCATTTATCCTTCCCCAATGTTTCCCATAGCAATGGGGTCTTTCCCTTCCCCAGTCACTTAGGACTGCCAGGTATCTTGAAATCTAAGTCTGGAGAGAAGCTAAACAGAATAAGCGTGACAGGATACATCAGAACCCCACACAACCATAACTCCAGGTGAAGCAATAGCCATTCCCTAGGGAGCCCATGACCATTCATGCCAGCAGGCTCCTTTCCAATTATAAGCCTTTCAAACTAGTTAAGACTTCCAAAGTATAGGTAATAGAAACTCAAGCAAAAGTAGATAAGGTTTAAAATAAAGGTGGGTGAGGAGTAGTGTTTATGGCTTAAGGCATGGCAGTGCAGGGTTTTGAAAAATGTCCCTAGCTAAATGGCATCTCCCTTTTCATTACATTATCACATTCCTCTGCTTTGCTTCTCAAGACTGTCCTTTACACACACACACACACACACACACACACACACATTTTTTCTTTGCTTAAACATGCTAACATCTTTTACTTTTCATTCTTCACCAATTAGTGTCTTTTAAGCTGAGCTTTTCTAATTCAATAAACAATTAGCTCTGAGGTCACATTGTGGGGATAACGGGGGTGGGGAAGAGAGTATTAGAAAATTACCTCACACTTTATCTGAGATTTTATTTCACAGCACGTACACAAGGAGCTCTGCATCCAGGGCACAAGAGATTATTCATGAAAGGAATTTACAGTGAAAGATAATGAGGGCGCTTTCAGCAAGCCATCAATCTACTGGTTGTTCCTGGAGGCCCCTGGACAGTCAGAACACAGACCATGCTGAATGGAAGCAAGGTGACATTTAGAGGACATGGTTCATTGAAAAGAGCAAATGTATGCAAACCCAGCAATGTTGTCTTAGGGGAAAATCAACCCTGCTACTGTGGACACCATTGTTGCAGCTGGTGAGTCTTTCTCAGCTTTCAAAGCCCTTTTGCAACCTGGAAATACTGCAGAAAACAAGAGTAACTGTGCTAGTGTTTGCTAGAATAGCTGACCAAGCCAGGAGCAAGGCACAGTATGATAGACATTCTCTCTTAACAAAATTTCGCAGGAAGAGCTTCTGAGATATGTCCTTGTCTTATCCATTTCACACTATGTGTTGTTTTGTTTTGTTTTTCTGCATAGGTTTCTGCATGAAAGAACTATGGATATTCTCTGAATTTAAAAAGTCTCTTTTAGAGAGGAAAGGTAATTACTGGAAAATAACTGGATAGATCACTGTTTCATTAAAGAGAGCCAAATTTTGAAATGCCAATCTCTTTATTTGCACCAGGGAAAATGTCCTAAAGAGGACTGAGGTATGTGCTTGAAAAGATTCGGTGTGACAAGGAATCCCCTTCAAAGCCCTATATGACCCCATATCTTTAACCCAATTTCCTGCTTATCCCTCCATCACACAAAATACACATTCATAGTGGAAATTTCTTGAAGGAAAATGTCAAAAAAAGTGTCAGTCTTCTGTGATGCTACCTCTCAGTGATAGATATCATTAACATTTTATCTATAGTACTCTAGACTGATTAAATATAAATATGTACATTTAAACAAGTAAATGTACTACATTTTCTTCATGTACATATATGTATATACATCTTTTTACAAATGGAATCATCCTGAAATATATTTTATAATTTATTTTTCTTCACTCAACACTGAAGCATGTACATATTTCACATAAGTAAACACACATATGCATTTTAATTTCAAATAGCTATGTTGTATCTTGTAGTATGGATGTTCTATAATTCATCAGGATCAGAACTAAAGTCAGAAGCACGACTGAGATAAATCATGTTTCCCAACTTCCCTGGATATTCTATTCAAAAGTCAACTTGACACTTATTTATGCACACCCAGGCAGACATACTGTGTCATAATATAATACTAGAGAAGGCTGCAGTGAACTTGGGAAGTTGCAGAAATCTTGGAAGTTTTAAAAAAGATGTTGAGTACTGAAAGTATTCCTCAAAACTTCATGGAGCATTGGCTTCATACTAAGACAACTTAGCTGTCTTTGTGCTGTAACCCCCACCACAGCTGTTTTGCACATGGTAGTGATCAAAAAATATTTGTTGACTAGATATTTGTTGACTAAAATAAATAAAGGAGTTCCCGTCATGGCGCAGTGGAAACGAATCCAATCATGAGGTTGTTGGTTTGATCCCTGGCTTCGTTCAGTGGGTTGAGGATCTGGCATTGCCATGAGCTGTGGTGTAGGCTGCAGATGTGGTTCAGATCCCGCGTTGCTATGTCTTTGGCATAGGCCAGCAGCTACAGCTCTGATTAGGCCCATAATATGCCACGGGTTTGACCCTAGAAAAGGCAAAAAAAAGACAAAAAATAAGTAATTAAAATAAATAAAGGAAAGGAGAACATAAATAAGCCTTACCATGAGCTGAAGAACTCTGAATTTAAGCAATTGTCCTTTACGTCTTCATATAGTTGGAGTTAAAGTATAACTCCTTGAAATAAAGGCAATGCAGGTGACTGGGGGTTCCCAGCAATTGCTAGAAGATTACTAAAGAAATTGTTAAGACACAATGAAAGCACCTACTAGCTCAATAGTGTAAAAAATAAAGTAAAAGAAAAAGAAAAGAAAATGGAGAGAAGGTGAGAGCTGGCTTAGTAGGAATAAGCTGCAGTTAAGGATACCATAATGTCTGAGTACTGGAAAATCATAAAGTTGCAAATATTCAAGTGTTAGCTGATATTAGCTTCACTTTCTGTACCAAAATCAGTTATCTGGCCAATGTATAAATGGCTTCTAGCATTGATGGAAGGAATATATGGAAGTGGCAGGCAAAGCTTGCAATTTCCATTTTATAGAAAAAAATAGGATACATCTATGGCTCTGGAGAATGTCTAGTGATTATAGTTGTCAGTGAAACCAGATGAAAAGTTTGCAAGGTCCCTGTAATAGACAGAAAGAACCCAATCTTTGATCTGCATGATAAACCATCAAGCCAAGTCAAGCTTTTCCACGTTTCTTCCCTGTAACAGCCTATTTTTTCTTAACATCTAAAGTCTAGCAGGAATCTCACTTTTCAAGCAATTGGTAGTGGGACTCCAACTGATTTTATATCATCTTTTTATTGTAAAATGTCTGCCAACCTTCCACTGTGTAAAATAGTTGCTATATATCCTTTTCAGTAAATTGGAATACTCTTAAATGCACACATACTATGGATGGACTTCATTTATTTTTCACCACAAATACCAATGGCAAAAACCCCACAGTCAGTCATTGCATCCCATAGCAAAGCTTTAAAATGCCGTTTAAGTTGCCAACCTGATCCCAGTACACTCATGCCCTCCTCTTGGTGAAAAGCAGCTGCTCCTAAGTCAAGTTCATCTGTTTAAAATATTTACTGTATGTAATCCTCACGTAGCTGGTGGGCCTTTGCCATAGAAACTGTCCTAGCAACCGAGATGAGCACCAGCAGGAAGATGAGCAAATATTTGAAAGGACAGAAGCACCTCTGCAAAACACCCCTAGTCTTGAGAGGAACAACTTCTGTGTGTGAATACTGGGAAATGAATACTGGTTGTATAAACAGGAGCATACTGGGATCAGATGTTATACCAGCTTTTTGCCATCATGCTTGTTTTTCAGCAAAGAAAGCCAGAAAAAAAGATGTTCAACTCAATCTGTAATTACACACCAGCTAGAGTTACAATTATTGAAGCTTGTTAAGTCTCCTGCTCAACCATGCCAGTTTCAGACATGCTAACCTGCAACAAGCCAACTCAGTCCTATCCAGTTTCTGAGGCAGCCCATTCATCCCTTCGACAATTACTTGAGCACAAACCAATGTTAGGCATTTAGCTGTGGGTTGAGGATGCAGTAGTGAATGAGATAGGATCCCATTTTTCATGAAGCTTTCATGCCAGTAAATGAAGATAGTGAGTCAATCCATCCATCCATCCATCCATCCATCCATCCATCCATCCATCCATCTATACATGCATACATCAGATACGGACAAATAAGAGAACAATCTCAGATACTAATGGGTGCTATGAAGAAATTAAGCTAAGTAATATGAAATGATAGTATTTGGGATCGAATTTCAGTAACTTGATCAGTGAAAGTCTATTCATGTGTGATCTAAGTCGAGGGAAAAGCCAGTGCAAAGGGATCAAGGTAGAGACAAGCTTTATATACAGTAAGAATAGAAAGATGTCCAGAGAGTCCAAAGTATAGTGAGTGAAGTCCTGTATTGTTCCTGTGATTTGGGCTGGACTTTGACATATGGTGATGTCTCCCATGGGGTCAGACCCTGTTCTTGCAGTTCCTGAAGTTGGCTGTGTCCTATTTTAACCAAGAGATGTATCCATTCCTATTCCCCATTAAGAATATTCCACCTCAGTGTCCTCACTGTCCTGAAAGTCTCATTACTAGGCTTACAACCCACCTGATCTACATTCTTGGCAATCTGATAACACCACCTTAGTAACTGCACTTTAGGTTGCTGGCCAATTAGCCCAGACCAGTTGCTTGAATCTTGATCATTCCTGATCAAATCATATTCCCTTTTTCCCACCAACCTAAGATAAATGGTGTGTGTATGTGTGTGTGTGTGTATATCAGATTTATTGAGATATATTTTACACATAGTAAGATTCATTCACTTTAGTAAACATTTCTATGAAACTGACACATGCAGGCAGTCGTATAGCCATCACCATAATAAAGGCGATTAGCCTCCCAAATTTCCTTATGCCTTTTTGTAGTCAACCCCCATCCCAAGTTTCTGGCATTCACTGACTTGGTCCATTTCCCTAAAGTTTTGCCTTTTCCAAAATATCAGATAAATGGAATTATGGCGTATGTAACCTTTTGAGTCTGGCTTCTTTCACATAATAATGCATTTGCGATTTCTCCGTGTGGTTGTATACATCTCCATTGATGTATACCAATGGGTCTTTTTATTGCTGAATAGTATTTCCTTATGGAAAAGTACCAAAATTTGTTTTTCCTTTAAGTAGTTGAAGGTCATTTGGCTGAGTTCTAGTTCTTGACAATTGTCAACAAAACTTCTACAAACACTCGTGCATAGGGTCAAATGAGATGTCAGATTAGTGTTTTATGCAGGCTGCAAGAGGCTGACATAATACTGGTCACGGGCATCCACAAGCCATGAACTTTTATTCTTTGTCTTTTTAGAATATAAAATTCTAGAATAGAGAGTTCTACAGTAGCCACTCTCCCCATTGTCTATTTAAATTTAGATTAATTAAAGTTAAATATAGTTAAAGAGCATCCTCATTTTCCCTAGACACATATCAAGAGCTCAATAGCCACACATGACTACCTTATTGGCAAGGCAGATGATAAAAACATTTCCTCCATTGCTGAAAATTGAGGACGGTGCTGATCTAGAGGGAACACCTACCCACAAGTAAGGAAATCGTCTTATCCATTTATGGTCTGCTCCTATTTTGATCTAACCCTGTCTGCGTCCTTGTTCCTGACTGTCTCTCATTTGCTATCTTGTTCTTGCTCTCTTGAGTCTGACATTTGCTTCTGGTCTCTCTGGCTTAATTTTAGATTTCTTCTCTACTTCTTGGGAGAATCCACACCTAAAGAATATAGTGAATAGTCAGGTTCTTCAAGATTAATCCAATTTATGGTGCTGACCCATCCTCTTCCTCTTGCCCCCTAACCCCCCATGGGATAGGAGAAATGCACAATGATGCTAAAAGGTCATTGGGGGCTGCTCAGGTTATGTCAGTGTTGTTAAGCCTTAACAGGAGTCATTAATTCAAATGTCTTCAGGAGCTAAGTAAACTATGTAAATGAGTGAAGCGGGCTGATTGTAATAATGGGGAAGGGAGGAAGTTGTAGCAGACTAGAAGTCTATGCCTCATCATAAGCCATTCAAGTAAAAAAATAAAAATTAAAGAAAATACATACCATATAGGCAATTGGAAGTTCAGACATTGGAAAGGAAGGGGTAATACCACTTCTTTAGTGCAGATGATGAAACAGTGTCCAGAAAACCCAATGGAATCAATATTAAAACTAAAAAAAAAAAAAGGCAAATATTTCAGTAAACTAGGAGGACAAAAAACTAGCATATTAAATTAATAACCTTCATATACACAAGCAATAACCAGCTAGAATATATAATGGAAAAGCAGACCTTATTTGCAGTAGTGAAAAAAAAAAGAAAAAAGAAAAAATAACTTAAACAAGAACTTGAAAAATCCAAATGAGGAAGGCTTAAGACATTCCCCCCAAAACACAAAATTGGATTAGAACCAACAGAAAGACATCTTTGTTCCTGAACAAATCCATTCAACATCACAAACCTCTCAAGTCTCCCCAGAGTAGAATATAAATTAAATGAGACCTTAATTTAAAAAAAATGAGTTTACCTTTTTGGAGATAAATAGGTTGTTTCTAAAATTTACATGCATTTTAACCACTCAAGAAAATCTAGGAAAGCCCTAAAAGGAAGGGCAATGAGAGGGGACAAGCTCTGCCAGATTAAAACATAATATTCAGCCTGAATAATTAAAATGGAGTGGTCCCACTTTAATTAAAGGGAATAGAAAGCCTAAAATTACAAAGAAAAAAATTGATAAATTCAATCACATAAATCTAAAATAAAACTTTTTGCATAGAAAAAGGCTATCAGTTCAGACAATATTACAAAGCTACAGTAATCAAGACAGTGTGGTACTGGTGTAAAAATAGACATGTGGACAAATGGAACACATGGAGAGCCCAGAAATAAACCCAGATACATACAGTCAATTAATCTTTTACAAAGGAGGCAAGAATATAAAATGGGAAAAAGATAGTCTCTTCATCAAGTAGTGCTGGGAAAACTGTACAGCTGCATCTAAATCAATGAAATTAGAACACACCCTCACGACCATGCATAAAAATGAAACCAAAATGGATTAAAGACTTAACCATAAGACAGGACACCATAAAACTCCTAGAAGAGAACACAGGCAAAACATTCTCTGACATCAACCTTACAAACGTTTTCTTAGGTCAGTCTCCCAAGACAATAGAAATAAACACAAAAATAAACCAATGGGACCTAATCAAACTTACAAGCTTTTGCACAGCAAAGAAAACCATAAAAATAAATAAATAAAAAAAACAATCTATGGAATGTGAGGAAAGAGTTGCAGATGATGCAATCAACAGGGCTTAATCTCCAAAATAAACAAACAACTCATAACAACTCAACAGCAAAAAAAAAAAAAAGAAAAGAAAAGAAAAAAAAACAATTGAAAAATGGACAGAAGCCCTAAATAGACATTTCTCCAAAGAAGTAACACAGATAGCCAATAGGCACATGAAAAAATGCTCAACATCACTAATTAGTAGAGAAATGCAAATCAAACTACAATGAGGTACCCACCTCACCCCAATCAAATGGCTATCATTAAAGAGTCTGCAAATAATAAAGTCTGGAGAGGGTGTGGAAAAAATGGAAGCTTCCTACACTGATGGTGGGAATATAAATTTGTATAATCACCATGGAAAACAATATGGAGGTTCATCAGAAAATTAAATATAGAACTACCATATGATCTAGCAATCGGTCATATATCTGAACAAAACTTTCATTCAAAAAGATACATTCACCCCTGTCTTCATTGCAGCACTATTCACAATAGCCATCTAGGTTGGGTAAAAACCTAAATGTCCATTGACAGATGAATGGATTAAGAATATGTGGTACATATGCACAATGGAATACTATTCAGGAATAAAAAAGAACACAGTAATGCCATTTATAGCAACAGGGATGGTACTGGAAATTCTTATACAAAGTAAAGTAAGTCAGAAAAAGAAAGACAAATACCATATGATATAATTTACATGTGGAATCTAAAACATGGCATCTATCTACAGAACAGAAACAGACTCATAGACATGGAGAGAAGACTTGGTTGCCAAGGGGGCGGGAGTGGGACAGACTGGGAGTTTGGGGTTAGTAGATGCAAACTATTACATTTAGAATGGATAAGCAATGAGGTCTTGCTGCATAGCACAGGCAACTATATCCAATCATTTATAATAGAACATGATAAAAGATAATATGAGAAAAAGAATGTGTGTGTGTATATATGTATATGTATGTATATGTAGGACTGGATTACTTTGCTGTACAGCATAAATTGACAGAACATTGTAAAGTGACTATAATGAAATTTTTTTAAAAAATTAAAAAATAACTGTACCATCAAAAATAAACAAATAAATAAATATCCCTTTGCACATAGGAAATAAAAAAGTAACTGGTTGTCAGAAAAGTAAAAGACAAGTTACAAATAGAAAATATTTACCGTGTAGACAATAGGCTGACCTTAATTTATAAATAAACTCTTAAAAATGAGAAAAAAAGAAACACCAAAAACTTGATTAAAAAAATATAGACAGAAGACATAAACATATGGTTCAGAAAAAGCCACACAAATGGATATGTAAGCACGAAAAGATGCCCAATTTTGTTTATGGTAAAATAAATGCACAACACAACACTGAGATACCATGTCTCTCCTCTCAGATTAGCAAAAAAGAAAAGCTTGAGAAACACCCTGCTGGCAAAGTTCGAGGTGACAGACATTATTGTCATATGTTGCTGATGGCTGTATAAAATGGTACTCACCTAAACCAGGCAGTTGGCAGTATCTTACAAAATAGCAATCCCAATGCTAGAAATATACCTGCAGGCATACCTCCACAAAAGGAAATAAACACAAGGCTATTCATTGAGGTATCATGAACAGTCAGAAAAGATTGAAAACAATCCAAATTTTCAATAACTAGGGACCTGTTGAGTAAAATATGGTATAGCCACACAATGTAGTACCTTGCAGCTGTTTTTTTTTTTTAAAAAAAAAAAAAAGAGAGATGAAACTTTATGAATGGGTCCAAAGTCAATTCCAATAGATATGGTAAGGATGAAAATGTAAATAAAAAATAATGGGTATCCTACTTTTGGTTTTCCAAGTGGTTTTGTTGTGGTATAATTGATACACAAAGAATTGAACACATTTAACATATACAATTTGAAGAGTTTGGACATATGCAAATACCCTCACCACATCCAAAGTAATCCACAGATCCAACCACCCAAAATTTCCGTGTGTCCCTTTGCTTTTGTTTCATTTTGCTTTGGTAAGAACAAACGTGAGATCTATTCTCTTAAATTGTGAAATGCCCAATACATATTGTTAACCTTAAACACGATATTGTACTGCTGATCTCTAGAGTTGAATCATCTAGCAAACTGAAACTTTATCCCTATTGAATAAAAACTCCCCATTTCCCCCACTCCCTCCCAGCTCCTGGCAACCACTATTGTATTCTCTGCTTCTAGGAATTTGACTGTTTTAGATATGTCATATAAGTGGATCCATGCAGTATTTGTTTTTCTGTGACTGGCTTATTACACTTGGCATGATGTCCTCCAGGTTCATATAAGTTACGTTTTCCTTCTTTTTTAAGGCTAACAGTCGGTCCATTGTTTATTTATATCATGCATCTATTGATAGTCACTTAGATTGTTTCCATGTTACTTTTGTGATTAAAAAACAAAAACACTGATAAAACAAATGAAAATGTTTACATATGGGAGTTGAGTGGGATCAGGGTGGAGGGCTAGGGATGAAAATGAGAATTCTATGGATATAACTTTTTAAGTGCCTTTTGAATCACGTAAGTGCTTTGCATATTCAAAAATAAAATTAAATCAAAAAGGATGAAGAAATTCATAAGATATCAGCAAGGTAAATTGACCCACCTGTTCTGCCACCTGTGATCTATGCAATTACTTCAGGCTTGAGGACTTTACTGGCTTTCTAAGGTGCATCCTGAGGCTGTGAATAGAAAATATGTGCTTGGGGAAGGAAAACTGAAAATTAAAATTAGGTTAAGCTGATTGCATTCACCTTCATAAAAGCTAATACCCAATTACATTACAGTTAGCAGTTCGATTCAGTTACCTTCACAATGCATAGAGAGATATTAGTCATAAGTTTTTCATTCTAGCTTTTATTGTTTTTTCCCCTGAAGTGATTTTAATCACAGACCAAGTTCAATAACTATTATTAAGTTTCTAAGATTTTACTAAATAAGGCCAACTTTCTCCTTATTTCCATCATCTGACTCACACACGGAGCCCCTAAGGCAGGATGCAGCAGCAAACATATTGGTGTCAGCAATTATGGACTGACTCATCAGAGAACATGCACAATTAACCTATTGAATCTCTCCAGCAGGCATTTCACCCTCGGTAGGACCATCTGTACCGCACTCACCCAGGGTGGGAGCCCAGCCAACAGGTCGTGTGTTCCCACGCATTTCAGCTCTGATGGCTGGCCAGAAACAATCCACAACCTCACAGCACCCGCCAAGCTGCATCAAAAACAGATCTCAAACTCCAAACATTCCCTCTAAGCGAAAGAGATCATTTCCAGGTTACTCTGCTACCACTGTAATGCATCCCAAGCGTAGGAAAATGATTGCCTATTATTGCAATAGTTCACATAACAGTTCACAAGGTGCTATAAGGATTAAGAGTCCACCAATTTTTGTATGACTATAGATTTAGCCATTTGGCTTGCTGAGTAGATACATGAAAATCACTTAATCTCTCTAAATTTCAATATCCTCATTTGTAAAACACCCAACTAACAGACTTTTGGTCAGAATTTTAATGAGATGCTCAGTGTACCAGGGTTGCAAATAAGCAATGGGTCCCAGTATTTCATGTGCTGAGAAAAGTTAGCTCTTACCCCTGTAACTGAAATTCTCCTCCCTAGACCTCAACCACCTGAGGAAAGGGGAGTAAAGAAACAATTGAAACACAATAAAGCACTAAACTCTGCTATCTAAAAGATCTCAACTCTTTCCAGTTTAAAAGTCTCCTGAATAACACAGCATATTTCATGTAAACACTGCCAAATCCTCCCACCCTACTTCTATTCAGCAAGGTGGATTTCTAGGGATGCTTACATTATCAGGGAGGATGGAGACAATGCCAGGTGCTTGGTTGTGGATCCCCAATCTTTCTTTACTGCAGAGTGGCTGGGTTGGTCTTGCCCAGTCTTGGGCTCTGTGGAGATAGCAGTGACAGGGTCCTTGGTTCCGGGCAGTCCTTCTACTGCTGCCCACTGCTCAAGTCTGCAACTGACACCTTTCTGATCTATTTCTTTGGCTCAGTCCAGACTTGCCTTGTTCCCTGAGCCATGCTTCAGTGTCCTGGATTGCTCTGATACTTGGTTGATTCCCATTGATTTCTGTCTCTGGCAACTCTAACCCTAGAAAATCCTTAGCTGTTCTCCTTATCACTGCCAATAAGAGTTTCTAGGAACTTCTAGGTCCTCTACATGCCCTTCATGCAGCTCAATAAAGCTAGCTGGTCTGGCTAGCATTTATCCCCTTGTTATGCCATCATCCCCTTGAACATATGGGGCCAACTGAAAAGCAGCTTCCTCCCAGGGTTTCAAAGAGATAATGGGCTCAAAGTCCTTGTTTCAAGTTTATCTCTTCCCATATAACTCCTTTTTCACTCTAGCCCTCTCTGGAACTTGGGTCCAGAGAGAGCTGGCAAAATGTATGTTATCTTCCAAAAATGATCTCTTCACAGTAGGCACTTTACTGATTTTCTTTGTCTGGAAGAGACATTGAAATGTCATATCCTCCTCTGGAAGCGACATTCAACCTGACCACTTCCCTGGAACCACAAAGGTAGATGGAGAGGAGAGAAAGAGATCCACTTTTACTGATAAGGAAAGCTTCAAATTAGAGTTTCTTTGCTGTATATGTAAAGCATTTAGCACTGTGTCTAGCACAGAACACCCACTCAGTAATGCCAGCTATTACTAATAATGTTCTATATTTGTTTATAGGAAGATACCACCAAGCTTTTCCAGAGTGGGCTAGATGATCAAAAATCTATACGTTCATAGGTCAGTTGATTTTTTTTGTTGTTAGTAAAGATAAGCAGAAGGTCTATGTTTGTCTTATGAGTATTGGAAATTATTATTGATTCAAATGTCCACACAGTATTTATCTCAATTTTTATATTGCTAGGAGCCCTATTACCTTGGTTTAATGATGCAAACAAAAAGAATTACATGAAAATCTCCCTGTGAAAAATATTTGCAGTACATATTAACTCGTTCATTCATTTAACAAGTATTTACCTATTACATGCCTGGGGATACATGAATAAAATACAATCTCTGCTCCTCCTGGACATAGGACAAAGCGTTTTTTCTTTTAACATATGAAGAGCTTTTACAAGTCAGTAAGGAAAGGTCAAAAACATGAAATTTGACTAAAGATAGGAAAATGTAGTTCTCAAGCATAAACCCACACACAGAGAACCACACGCAAGGCCTACCAATATTTTAAAGGGCCTACCAATATTTAAAATGTTTTCCTCATGGTAAAAGGAAAATTTAATTTCTAAGACCCTATGTACCATATTTTAATGAGATTATTTCTGTCTCAATTTTAGCTGAGGCATGAAAACAGTAGATTCAAGGGAGACCACAATGTTACCATTTCTAATTAAGTGATCATGATCAGCCAATTCTTAAACCTAAGGAGGGGTGAGGAAGTTTGGAACATCCAAGATTGAGGGAGGATTTGGGAACAGGGTTTCTAAATCTGTTGGCTTGCTAAGCTCCATTCCTCAGGAGGGCAGCAGGGGCATCCGAGTCTCTGACCTTAGATTTGGGGAGAAGACCTTCAGTGGGATCCTCAGGGCAGAGTCATTTATTCAACATATTCAATGAGTCGTGCAAGACACTGCTGTGCTAAGAGGTGGAGGAGACATCATCATTGTAGAACTTACCATGCCCTGTGCTGTCCTGTAAACAGAATTACTGTCCAGCTATTCAGTTCAATTTTACATGACGATTCATTCATAAAGATTAAATTGCAGGGACACACTGAGTGAATTGTGGATAAATCTACGCAGATGAGTCAAGTATTAGTTCATTCCCTAGAGCAGCCAGCTTCTGAGACTCCTGTTTTAAAAAAAAAAAAAAACTTCTAAGTGCTTGCTTTTGTGTTTTGCTTTGCTATTTCTGCAAGTCATATGCATTCAACTGATCTTTTTCTTCATCTCAAGTCCTGTTTATCAGATTGCTTTCACCGTGAAAAAAGAAAGCTTTTTGCTGTTGATGGAGCATCTTCTTGAAAGGTCAAAATAAAACTCTCAACAAAACATTAGCATTTAGTCTGACTTCAAAGAATAATTTTTTTCCATAAAACTTTCTTTTGAAGTATGATTTCCTCGGAAAAGCAATCTTTAAAACAATACTCACTTTGTGCCCTACAGTCAGTAATTTCCATGGAATTTGATGGAAAGGCAGTGTGCTTAGACCTAGATTTGGCTATGCTTCCATGGCTGTCTCCAGCTCACCCCCTCACTTCAGGATGTAACAGAGGGACAGGCTTAGCCTCAGAGAAGGGCAGCTTTGTGCACTTGAAAACTGAGCTATCATCCATTTATTTCATTTCTCTTTTATGCAAGCCCTCTAAGGATGGTGCTGGGATCATCCAGCAGCCAGTGACTGCTCTCCCCTCTTTCCACCTTTTTTCCTAAGACCCTTTTATGAGATTATTCTGCACATTCAAGCATCCTCTCAGGCTCCATGGTATGTATATACAGCATATTTTGAATGTCTTGGAAGATGGATATGTCTGCCTTCTCCTCATGCAGCCAAGAGCTCACAGTACATCTACTGTCTGTCCTCTATCTGCAGTTTTGTCTCTGAAGAAACTGTTGCTGGCTACAGCACTTCCTATCGAGCCATTAGTCCTGACTCTCAGTCCCATGGCTTTAAGTAAGAAGACTAAGTGGGAGTTATTCTGATACCCAAGGAACTATAACACAAAAATAACAATTAGCAGGGGGAAAAAAATCCTGTCTTCTTTCATTTCAGATGATTTTATTTTATCACAGAACCTAAGTTAATGGAAAGATTGATTTCTGAGGACGGGCAAAGAGGAGTGTGTCAGAGAGTATATTCTTGTTATGCCCCAATTTTTTGTGTTTGCCTGATATCTTCCTGAGTGGTCACACCTAACTTTCTCCACTTTCAAAGCCTGGAATAACTTCCATTTTACCATGTAACAGCTGGTTATAAATGCCAGGAAGATGAGGTACGGTGGTGAAGAAAAGAAGTTCTTCCAAAGTAAGTGATAAACTCTGGTGTTTCCCTATGTGGTGCTTAGACAATGTTTGCTTGCTCTTTTTAGTAACTTTCTATTGTTCCGTAATTTCACATGTACAGAAAATATGTGAGGATGGCATAAAGAACACTTGTATACCTTGTACCCAAATTCATTAACCATTTATATTTTTTATGAATTTGGCTTTGGTTTGTTTGTTTGCTTTACTTTCTTGGTTGATTGTTTCTTTCTGAATAATGTGGCCTTTAGCTGTCCTCATTCTGTCATATGGAATTTGGTTTTCTTCCTTAATGATAAGAAAGGAGCTATAAGAGCTGGTCAACCAATAATAGGCACTTTTCATTCTGGAACTCAGGTCTTGCTAAACTGTAAAGGAAACATTATATTTTAAAAAATAAACAGAGGATGATATGAGAATTAAAAAAAAAAAGAGAGAGAGAGAGAAAAAGCCAGAGTTCTACTTCAACAGAGTGAGGGAATGATTACTAAGAAAAGCTAAGATGACCATAGACTATTGATAAGACCATTGATAAGCTGATAAGGAGCATTAATTAAATCTTTCAATGGAGTTATCTTTCAATATGTGACTCTGAGAACTGTGGAGAAAAAGAATAAAATGAAAAAGAAGGCAATTACTGCCTGAGGGAAGAGTGTGTCTTTATTGCTAGGCATTACACCACCAGAAAGGCTGCATGGTGCCCTGTACCATGCACTTCTATGTGACAGTTGCAGCTGCCAGTTCAAGAATTCTTACTAAACATGTGCTCCTCTCTCCAAAATCCCATTACAATCACAAAAGAAATATAAAAATATAGTCACTGCAGCTCCAAAAAGGAAGAAAAGTTGTCAGAACACGGGATGATTAATAATGATCTGCAACATTTACTCACCAACAAATACTAATGAGTATATTGTGTGCCAGGCAGGCAGTCTTTGCTTCTGTAAACCTGCATTCGTGCGGCAGAGAGCTCCCATTCTAAGGGAGTGGTTCACATTCGAAGAAACTCCCATGCAGGCAAAAAAAGAGATTCACCAGGAAAGGATTTTCCCAATAGAATCACAGAATAACTAAGGTCTTGAAGTCCCCATCTGTAGACACAAGTAAGATTCCTTAAGTCATGAGAAAATTCTATAAAGAGTTATGCCAAATTTTTAGAAAATATACACAAAAAGGATACTTTTCTCAGAAAGCTAATATGTATATAAACAAACACACGTATAAATTAATATATATGTAATATAAATACATATTTAACTCAATAAGAGGTAGAAAACATGGATCGACGAATAGACACTGGAGAAAATGAAAGCTGGTCGAATGACAACTAAACTTTTTTAAAGGCATTAGACTCATATCGTAGCCAGATTTACCTTTATCGTTATGGAAAATATAATACCCAGGTTATATAAATTTGCATATTCTGATCCGAAATTTTTAAAGTTGACAGGATATTTTCCAGCTTATTCAACGAAACTATAACCCTGATACAAAACCAGACAGAAATAGAAAAAAAAAATTATGGGATAATCAATTACGTTACATTCGTTAGCAAACTAAAGGAGATATACATATAAACATTTTAAGATCATTGATTCTACTTAGCGTTTAATAAAATTCAACATATTTTGATTTTTTTAAATTTATAAATAAATGAGAAATAAAAAGAAACTTATTTTATAAACATTAGCTCTGAGAAATTGATAGCAAACATTTTACCACTTGGTAAAACATTTGAAACATGCTCATCAAAATTAGAAAGATGATAAAGATGCCTACCATCACCACTGCTCTTTGATGTTGGCAGTCCTAGCCAGTAAAAAATGCAAGAAAAAATATGAAGATATACATTCATTTTAGAAACAATGAAATCAAAACCTCATTATGTAGATGACAAGAATATCTAAACAGAAGACCCAAAAGAATCTAATAAAAAAAATTCTATAAGAACTAATTAAAAAAAAGTTTAAAACAGGACGGAATTAAATGCTTTTAAATATATTAGAAATAATCAGTTATAAAATTAATGGAACAAAAATAGTAACAGAAACTATGAAACACCTAGAAAAAAACCCGAATAAAATTTTGCATTACTTTTATTATTGAGTATAAAAGATGCTCTGAGAAGACCTATTATGTTTATAAATAGGGTATAGAACTTGGTAAACAGTTTCTCAGATTGATTTAGAAAAGAAAAATGTTCAAAAGCGGACAAAATTTTTATTAAGAAGTAATAAAAGCATGTAGTCACTTTCTCTAAAACATACCAAAGCAAATTATAAGACTATGGCAATATTTAAAACATAGATTTGACTCAGAAGTAAACAAACAGGTCAAGTTCACAAAATGGAGAATTCAGAAACAAATCCATATAGGCATGCTAATATACAAATAGTTATATTTCAAAACAATAGGGAAAGAAAGGCTTCTCTACTAAATGGAACTGTAGTCATTAGCCATCTGTTTGGAAGTGTGTGTGTGTACACATGTAGATGTAGATGAGATATAGATATACAGAAAAAAATGAGATTTCTTACATCGCACCATATGCAAAAGAACTTCTAGATGGATTAAAGAACTAAAAGTAAAAGAAAGAATGAATACCATAAGAATACTAGCAGAAAATCTCAGAGAACAAATTCAAAACATCGGAGATATGAAAATCTATCTCTCAGCGGGTTAAGAACCCGACATAGTGTCCATGAGGATGCCAGTTAGATCCCTGGCCTTGCTTTGTGGGTTAAGGATCTGGCATTGCTGCAAGTTGCAGCATAGTTCGCAGATGCAGCTCAGATCTCGTGTTGCCGTGGGTGTAGTATATGCCCCAGTTGCAGCTCTGATTCAGCCCCTAGCCTGGGAATTTCCATATGCAGCAGGGGCAGCTCTAAAAGGAAAAAAAAAAAAAAGCGGGGGAATGCCATAAGACCAGCAAAAATAAAACAAACTTATAATATCCAGTGCAGGCATATATACAGGCAAATAGGCACGTGTAGATTCTGATAGAGAGAATAAACTAAACATGGTAACTGTAGATTGATGTAAAACAAAATTAAAGTACACATTATCTTTTAACCTGGAGATTCCAACTTTTGGTATCCAACTCCAAAAATTGCCCACAACACATGCATTGTATGAAGATGTTAATAGATAATATTATTTGCAATTGAAAATTGGAAATTATCTGGAGTTCCCATCGTGGCTCAGTGGTTAGTGAACCCAGCTAGCATCCATGAGGATGTGGGTTCAATCCCTGACCTTGCTCAGTGGGTTAAGGATCCAGCATTGCCATGAGATGTGGTATAGGTCACAGATGTGGCTTGATCCCATATTGCTGAGCTCTGGCCTAGGCCAGCGGCTACAGCTCACATTGGACTCCTAGCCTGGAAACCTCCATATGCTGCAGGTGTAGCCCTAAAAAAAAAAAAGACAAAAAGACCAAAAAAAAAATTGGAAACTATCTAATAATCAATAATTGTCCAATGGTTACACAATGTGCAATAGATCTAGTCAATGGAATACTCCACATAATACAAAAGAATGAGAAAAATATATACATAGAAAGAGACTGATTAAAGCATCTCCAATCATGACTATTATGTAAGCTAACATATATCTATTCTCTTCTTTTTCCTCACTGATGGAACTTCAAGTTTACTTGAAGTAGAAATGTTTCCAGATAAAGTCTTCTATGCAAAAGAGGTAGCCCAGAGCTGTAAACAAAATTTAAAGAGCACTGACTCAGGCTTTTAACTTGTTCTTACATTCTGCCCATCTCTTTCTTCTTTATTCTTTGGACTAGAGAGATAAAATGGCTAGAGCTCAGGTAGCTATCTTGGGTCATGAAGTAAACTCAAGGATAAGAGCCATATGCTAAAAAAAAAAAAAAAAAAGGTAGCAAAATGGAAGGAATGGGGGGAATAGTATTTTAAAATCTGATTTGTGTTTTTAAAAGTTATGTAAATTTGGTTTTGTGTAGTATATAATACTGTATGCATGCTTATGTGTGTCTATGTGTATGTGAGAGAAGTTATATGGAAAAAATTTTTAATGATATACCCCAAATGCTACAACTGTTTTCCCACTGTGAGAGGAGTCCAATATGATGGGTTATGAGAAATTTCCTTTCTCTCTCTCTCTCTCTCTTTTTATTTTCTCTAGGGCCACACCTGCAGTGTATGGAGGTTCCCCGGCCAGGGGTCTAATTGGAGCTGTAGCTGCTGGTCTAAGCCACAGCCACAGCCACACCAGATCTGAGCCACATCTGCAAACTACACCACAGCTCACAGCAACACGGGATCTTTAATCCACGGAGCAAGGCCAGGGATCAAACCCACAGCCTCATGGTTCCTGGTCGGATTCATTTCCGCTACACCACAATAGGAACTCCTTTCTCTCTCTCTCTTTTTACTTTCAAATTGTTTTAATTTTTAAAATCCTGTTATTTTTGAAATTTTAAAATAACTAAAAATTGTTACCTTATACTTCAATTAAAACTTTAACTCTGAATATTCATTTATATTTGATTTTTTTTTTTTAGGAAGTGTAATTTTGAGAAAATGCTGTTAAAGCTAAAAGACATCTTACAGATTTTCTAGTTCTAAAGTTTTACCAATGAGCATTCTGTGGCCTAGAAAGATGAGTAATGCACCTCAGGAAACAGCTTCCCGCAAGAGTAGGCTAGAAAAAGAACTCAGTTAATAAAAATCTAACATGATTCAGTGCCTTGTATATTTTATCATTTGTCCTTTATTTCAATCTTATGAGATACATGATATTTTCATTTTACAGATAAGGAAAGTAAAGTTTGGATAGTTTACATAATTAATTTCCCTGAGGACATATCATCAGTTAAGGAAAGGGCCAGGATGCAAAATCTGACCTATCTGCTCCAGTTTCTTTCCATTTCAGCATATCGCTTCCTACATAAGCTCTTGAGCAAAGCTTTTAAACAACAGTGAATTCTGGCAGCTCCCAAGTTAATTATTCCCCATTATTATTTTTTTGTTGGGAATTTATACAACAGACACCAGAGAGCGTCATCCCCAGGGATCCTGTCACACTAGACTTCCCATTGTGGGTTGTTTGATTTAAAGCTGATCCCTAGCTGCAAAGGAAGAACGTCAATTGTTCTATTAATTGAAATGGCATGACATAAAATGTCAATGACTCATGGTCAAAGGCTCACAGAAAACAAGGGAACATTAATGAGATAGAGGCCATGGATTTTGAAGTTTCAAGAAGAAATATCCTCCATTGAGGTTCAGCACATCATTGGCCATCAAGGGAAGTAACAACTCCAGGACTATAGACACACTGCTGATTCTCTCTGTGGATGCCCACCCAGAGACAATATGAAGGTTTAACAAGGAAAAGATGAGTCTTAATGGCAGAGAAGCAACACAGACTTTGAAAAAGGAATCTCATAAACAATGAGAAATTCAAGAAATCATGAAATTTCTTGATTGCGTTTTGTTATAGGTTTTTGTATTTATATCTGTTCATTTCAATATTTTAAAAGCTTTCTTTTCCAAAATCTTTACCCAAAGTTTATATTCTGGAAGATATGCCAGATTTTCCTTTTATTTTTGAGTTTTCCACTGTACTGCTGCACACCCAGAAAGCTCTTCCTCCAGTTCAAGAAGAGGGATTCTCACTGAGTATAAAATGTAAGCTCCTGACTGCAGGGTATTTCCTGATACAGCTCCTGCCTATACTTACAGCCTTGGTTTCTCATCCCTTCCCCATATACTTTCTAAGAGCCAGTCTCAATGAGCTGTTTGGTATTCCTATAACATGCCATTACTATCATTTCTCTGCACCTGTGCATATGCTCTTGTCTTGCCTGGCATGCCCTTGCACTTATTCTTTTTCTAACAGCCTCCTGCTTACCTTCTAAGACAAGGCTTGGATGGTACCTCTGCTCTTACCAGCTTTCCAAGATGTAACATAATATTCCACAAGTGCTGTCTTGACCCAGTTTTGGAGTCATGGCTAAAGTTCTCATTCTTCCTTGGCAGTTTACCAAGTTCCACCTCAACTTCTTCTCTCATTAGACTCCAACACTCCTGCACAATACTCTGGGATACCCAACTACTCAAAGGCCCCTGGATTCCTAACACTCAGGGACAACCCCTTCTTTGGTTCTTCAAAATTAGTCAAAATATTAAATACCTAGGAAGTCCCTGTGAAACCCAACTAACCTCATCCCACCTGACCCAATGAAGCCACCTCCTACAGTTTCAGTTTTCTCTTCCCAGTCCCCCAGGTACAATCCTCTGGGTAACAGTTTTCTCTTATAGAGTAAAAAAAAAAAAAAGTAAAGTAAAAAGTGAAAAAAAAAGTTCTGTCTTCAAGTGTGTTTATGTTGTGTTCTGTTATCCAAAGAACCTAAAATCATACCTAATATCATGTAATTATGAAACCGAAAATGGGTCAGGTACTACTCCCGCTGTGTTTCATGTGCTTGGAGATGAGATATGTTGAACTTAAAGGCCATCAAGACCAGATTTGACTCAATGAAGAGGTTGATATCTACATCAATATTTCCAGCCTCTCTTTCTGAATCTTGTTTCCCCTTTTTCATACTCTTTTGAAATAATAGAACCAACTTCTATTTCTGGCAATATGGTACCTCAAATATCTTTTTAAAATATCCCAAATGAGGAGTTCCCGTCATGGCTCAGTGGTTAACGAATCCAACTAGGAACCATGAGATTGCGGGTTCGATCCCTGGCCTTGCTCAGTGGGTTAAGGTCTGGCATTGCTGTAAGCTGTGGTATAGGTCGCAGACGTGGCTCAGATCCCAAATTGCTGTGGCTGTGGAATAGGCCTGTGGCTACAGCTCCGATGAGACCCCTAGCCTGGGAACCTCCATATGCCATGGGAGCAGCCCCAGAAAATGGCAAAAAAAGGCAAATATATATATATATATATTTATATATATATATATATATATATCCCAAACGAGAGCTCTTTGAGGATGGAGGGCTGAAACAGAAACTTCTAAACATTACAAGAATTCTTTGAGGTCAGCAAAACCCCACTTACCTACCAGGAAAATATGTCTGTCCTGTCTGAGATACTTGTTGGGGAGGGACGCCTTCTTTGAGAATTCATAAGCACAGTTGCCCTTACACAGGTTTGGTGTTAAGCTTTACACTCTCTTCTAGATCTGAAAAACCCTGAACCAAAAAAGTAATTTAAAGTACCCTTATGTTGGTAAAGCCTAGATACTTTAGATAAAACAAACACAAATTCTCTCTTTAAAGATACGCCCGCATAGTCAGACTTTCATGATATCCCTGGATAAATTCACACTGCCCATGAGTCCTCAATCCAAACTTTAAATTTAAAAAAAAATGGGTAAACCTGATGTCACCACGTGTGAAAGTGACCAAAGAAAATGAACAGTGGAATAACATCTCCCTCAAGAATTTCACATCGGAATGATTATGCGTAGAATTTTTTAAAATGTGTTTTAAATGCCTAAAAAATAAAAAATGAGCTATAAAACATGAAAAAATATGATTATCAAAAATATAGAGCATAATTGAAAAGGAAGAAACGTTTAAATTATAAATGCAATCGTAATTGAAAACTCATCTAACAGTTGAAACAGCCAGATGAGATATAGCTCAAGAGAGAATCAATGAACTAGAAGATACACTTGAAAAACTTACTCATAATGAAGCCCAGAGGGTCATAGATAGAAAATATGCTCATGTTGTACTTTCATGCTCAGGTATTGTACAAAACTAACTATACCATACTAACTATACTATCTCTTTCTCTTCTCAACAACCTTATAGATGGGGTAACTAAGACAAAAAAAAAAAAAATTAAATATCCTGTCCAAAGTCACACTCTCAGTAAGTGGCAAAGCTGGAACTGGAACTTAGACTTTTAGACATGGGAATATACAATCTTTTTTTTTTTTTGCTTTTTAGGGCTGCACCTGCAGGATATGGAAGTTGCCCGGCTAGGGGTCAAATCAGAGCTATAGCTGCTTGCCTTTACCACAGCCACAGCAGCACAGGATCTGAGCTGCGTCTGCCACCTACACCACAGCTCATGGCAATGCTGGATCCTTAACCCACTGAGCAAGGCCAGGGATCCAACTCACATCCTCATGGATCCTAGTCGGGTTCATTAACTGCTGAGCCATGAAGGGAACTCTGGGAGTATACAATCTTAACCATTAAAAGACATAAAGGGGGAGAGAAAAATTTTGACATTTCTCTGCCTATTTGGAGTTTCACACATGAAGAAAGAAAAAGGGAGAAATATATTTAAAAAGACAATGGCTAAGAATCATCCAGAATTGATGAAAAAAACTGAATTATCAGATTCAGAACATACCAAGTATGGAGGAGGATAAATAAAAATAATTTCACACTGACATGACAAAAATAATTCATATATATTATTTTAAGATAATGATTATATCACAGTATCATCTTTATGCATGAAGAGAGAAATTCCTCTGTTAAAAGAAATGGCTATTTAATTTCTCTCCAAGAATTGTTATGGATACTGTTATCCATAATAACCAATTACATGACACAATTGACAAGCTTGATCTAAAGAACATACATAAAAAAAAGAAGTTCCATGGTGGCCTAGCAGTTAAGGAGGTCCCTGGTGGCCTAGTGCTTAAGCCACTTCCGTGGCTCATGTGGAACTTCTGCACACCACTGGCACTACCAAAAAATTAATAATAAAATAAATAACATACATGGAATCTTGCAAAAACAACTAGAGAATAAAATTCTCAGCCACGCAATAAGTGCCAATAAATGCCCAAGAATTACATTGTACCACAAGGCAATAAATTTTGAAATCTATTTTTGTGATAACTTTTTTAAAGCCTCAATATTTAGAAATTTTACAACAAATATTTTAATAATTTATGACTCAAAGTCATAAAAGAAATTCAAAAATACCAGAAACTAAAGTATAAATATCCCAGGCATCTACCTCTCCTGCATTCATACCTCCTATGTGGTGAGAAGTTAACTCATTTACCCCTTTAAGAATCTCAGACAGTGAACTCCCTACCCTAGGGAAATTTCCTTTAAAGTACATTAAAATGATGAGAGCCTAGACAATGTGCCAGTCTTGTGGGTTTAATTTTTGGTTCTGCCCCTTTACTAGTTATGTCCCTCGGTTACCTCATTCATAAAATGACTTCCTCAGCAATATATTGATGCTGCATGAAGTATTTACCTAATAGAGTAAAGGGTTATATTCTATGCAAATAAAATTCAAAAATCGAGTTTGACAATGTCACCTTGGAAGTGCATATGGTGTTTCTTTGTAATATACATCCTTTGGGTAAGAGTAATAAATAACCTGCTTAAGTGAGAGGTGGTTGAAATTGTTGCTTTGCTTTGCCATGCCTGTAAGGAGGAAAATCTGCAGAGTCTAGAGGAATGGAATTGATTTCTTGATTCTCTTTTTTCTAAGTTTTATTGAATTATAGTTGATTTACACTATTGTGATAGTTTCTGCTGTACAGCAGAAAGATTCAGTTATACACATACACATGCTATTTTTTTAAGATTCTTTTCCCATATAGGTTATTACAGGATGTTGGGTAGAGTTCCCTATGCTATACGTCAAGTACCTGTTGACTATCCATTCCATATACAGCAGTGTGCAGATGCCAATTCCAACCCCCAATCCATCCCTCCCCCAACATGTTCCCTTTAGTAACCATAAATTCATTTTTGAAGTCCATTTATGTTTTGTATAAATAAATGCATATGTATCATTTTTTAGATTCTACTTATTTGTGATATCATATGATGCTTGCCTTTCTCTGACTTAATTCACTTAGTATGATAATCTCTAGGTCCATCCATGTTGCTGCAAATGGCATTACTTCATGCTTTTTTATGGCTGTGTAATATTCCATTGTGACTGTGTACCACATATTCTTTACCCATTCCTCTGTCAATGGACATTTAGGTTGCTTCTATGTCTTGGGTATTTTAAATAGTGCTTCAGTGAATATTGGAGTGCATGTATTTTTTTGAATTATGTTTTTCTCTGGATATATGACCAGGAGTGAGATTGATGGATCATGTGATAGCTCTATATTTAGTTGCAGGGTCTCTTGGGAAAGCAGGGGTTGGATGTGGCTTCACTGTGGACACTGAAGGCACTTCTGGTACATATACACTCAACCCTAATTCAGAATTGGGACTATTGAATAATTTATACAAAGTGAATTTTTTGCCAATATATAACTATTTGACTTGTAATGTTGACAAGATGAATTAACAAACAACCTGGCCATAATAACACTTCCTAGAAAATTCACCTTATGAACTCAAGCTATCATTAGAATTTATCATTAGAATTATGTTCAATAATTCCAGTAATTTCAGATCAATGGCTAACACTAGTGAAAAAAACTTTTGATGGATCAAACAGGATTACATATTGACATTTCTTAGAGAAACACCAAGAAATTGTACATTAAGGTAAAAACATAAATGAAAAAATATGTTAATATTCAGACTGACTGTAGGAAGCCAAAATAACCAATGAAGGTAAAATGCAAACCACGGAATCTTAAATGAGGTTTACTTATGCCTCAGGTCCTCCTCAAAAATAATAGATTAAACTATGCAATTGAATCGAAGCTTATGGAAATGTCCTGTAATGGGAATTTTTTTTTCAGAGTGATTGCAAAGAAGGCAATTTGGTGTTTTTTTTATCGAACAGCGCAGAGTAATCTAAGGACAGAAGCACACACACCCTCCATAAGAGATAACCCTTTTATTGGAAGGCTGACTCTGCATTGCAATCGTGGCTAGGGACATTCCAGGTGCCCACTACAGATTTGATTAATTACCTTCCTTGTATTCTATTTTATTAGGTAATCACACTGAGAATGAGGACTAATTTGATCAGAAAATAGCTTCTGTTGAGTCAAAGTCTTAAAAATAGTATAGAAATGTGGTGAATCAGGAGAAAAAGAAAATAATGGGCCATAATGAGAATCTGAGCTGCTTTCATAACATGGGGTCTCTTCACCCTAACTCTTGGGGTAAGAATTTAACCCAAATTCAATTATTTTTTAACTATATCATCTATATAACCTTCTATGAAAAGGATATGAGAACTAAAAAAACAAAACCCTAAACAGATGTTTATGTAGTCCAAGCTGATAGGTTAGAGAAGGCAGTTTGGATAAGTAATAATTGCAGATGGAAAGGCGAGAGCGTATATGATGTTTTGTACAGAGCCTCAATTTTGGAGTATACTTGAGTTCCCTAACTTGAAAAACAGTATGAACCCACATAGAAATTAATTCTCTAAACAGAGGTGTCCCACCACATTGGTTTGCCCCCCTGACCTCTCCTTCTTCAATGTTCACCAACGATGAAGCTCTTGGTGGTCAGAACCAGAGTTGGCCTAGCATTTGGTTAATATTGAAAATTGTTCACTAATTATTTTGTTTCCTTCTCCTATCACCCCAGCTATCTCAGAGGTTCTTTGGGGGAGGGGGGCCACAGAACAGATCTTTCACTTCGTTAGAATTTCCAGCCATGCCTGAACAGGGCTGGGCACAAAAGAAGTGATCAGCACCAGTGTTGAGTATTGCTCCCTGCTGCCCCCAGGATACAAGTTAAATAGCTTAGCCTGCTCAAAAGGGGCCATTGATTCCACCCTGCCAGCTCTTCAACTTCATTTCTCACCACTGACAGTACCTACCTGCCTTACCTATACTACAAATTTCTTGCAGAGTCTGAAAAGTCTCTCTCTTAATTTATGACTTTTCACATGCTATTCCCTCTGAGAGCTATACTTTTATCTTCCTCTTTATCACCTGAATTACACCACTATTGACATGACTTAAATATTCCTTATTATTACTTAAATATTCTTCAGGAGGCTTACCCTGAGACCCAAGACTGCAGTCCACATCCTTCAGGGTACCTCTCTGCTATCCTGCACACTTCACTATTGTACCACTTGCCAGATTGCATGATAATAGCCTGACAAATGCCCATTTACCTGGAATACATGAAGGCTGGAGCTATGTGTTGGGTCAAGGAAATATCTTGGAACCAACAGTTCCTACCATGTACTTAGTATCTATTTGAATTTGCTAAGTTAATCAATGAATGAATGATTGAATGGATGGCCCAGTTTTGGTAAATGATCTCTTATGAGAAATTCTTATGCTTGAAGGATTCTAAATATTTCATTTTTTCCCCTGAGATATTCTACTTTAAGAAGGAGGTTGTTAATTCTGACATATTGTGGGTACCATGTGAAGATTGTTCTGGAAGCTGAAAATTAATTCTTTACACTATTGCAGGATTTG
The DNA here is from genome assembly GCF_016906955.1 of Phacochoerus africanus. Taxonomy (NCBI): domain Eukaryota; kingdom Metazoa; phylum Chordata; class Mammalia; order Artiodactyla; family Suidae; genus Phacochoerus; species Phacochoerus africanus. The sequence goes on from NC_062546.1 coordinate 190,929,179, forward strand.
GGGTTAATAAATAATGTGCCTTCTATTAAAACTGTTGTTTAGGGAGTTCCTGTTGTGGCTCAGCAGTAATGAACCTTATTAGTATCCATGAGGATACAGTTTACCCAGTGGGACAAGGATCCAGCATTGCTGTGAGCTGTGATGTAGGTTGCAGATGCAGCTCAGATCCTGCATTGCTGTGGTTGTGGCCTAGGCTGGCAGTGTAGCTCCAATTTGATCCCTAGCCTGGGAACTTCCATATGCCATAGGTGCAGCCCTAAAAAGAACAAAAAAAAAAAAACTGTTGTTTAAAAACCCCTACCCATTTTCACATGGAAATCATCCTAAAGCTTTGAGTATGGTACCCTATATACCGCATTACTGAATAAATGCTAGCTGAATGAATGAAGCACAAAATTAATCTTGCTCAGGAAAACACTTTGTTAATAAAATTAGCATACACCAATGAAGTCCTCACTCACAGATCAAGAAACTGAACAAATTGAGACAAACTTGTAAGTTTAGCTTTAAAATTATTAATCAAACAGATACTCAGGAGCCTGATTTACATGACTTATTTGATTTAATAACCACTTTAATGTAGTTTTTCAAAATTATTTTTTATGTTTGCATGCATGTTTTATAGTAAATATACAATGCCTTAATTTCAGTTGTCAGTTGTTTCTAATTATTTTTTCACTGGCTGCTTTGATGTTTAGGTAAACAGGCAAAGCATTTAGGTCTGTGGTTTTGCCTACGCCTGATGAATTACTTGCCTCTTAATTTCTTTTATCATTTCAAAAGGTGGAGAGAACTGTAAAACCCTGAATACCAGTTTGTTCTCTTTTCTTGAGGCTCTTCCATAAACATCCCAGAGTATTTACTTTGCGAACATTTCCAGCCTGCCCTTGATTTTCTGAAATCCTCAAGAAAATTGGTTTAATCAAAGATTATTGAACTTTGTTGACATTCTGGAAGTCTCCTGAGTCATGACTCAAGAATTCAAATGATGCCAATGGGAAGGCAGTAATCCAAACAAACTCATCCTTAAGGGATTTGAATTATATTTTCAAAGTTTGAAAGATGGATAGTGGAAGAGAAAACATTTAACCCTCTACTCCAAACGTGAATACTGACATCAACATCAATAGGAGTTTTGCAAATAGGTTTCCTTTCTTATCCAGAAGGCGTTCCTTCTGAGAGTCTTCATGTCCATGCTGTCTTTATTTCTCCATTACTTCATGCCACAGACTTGAATTGAAAATAAAAAATCTATTGCATTTAGGGGAAAGTGGCAGGTAGGTAACCGTGTCATGCACTACTAAAAGTGAAGGAATGAAATCATAAAGAAATGTAAAAGTCCAAATTACAGGTTAGCTGGAGCACTAAAAAAAAAATCTGTTTAATCCCTTAGAAAGCTCAACATAAATTTTCATCCCTTGTCAGATGTAAGTTAAATATGATCTAAATTAATGTTTTATAGAATTGATATACCCTTCAAATATCAATGTTTTAAGAAAGATTTTAGCAGTGTGAATTCTCATCATGTAAATAATAACTGCTAATAAACCATAATTATGTAATTTTTATACAAAGCATTTTCATATTTATTTATTCTGTTTGCACCTACAATAAACCTGTGGAGGATTTACTGTGTGTCTCACAACATAACTACTTGGCATTGCTTCTGCAGTGGCTATGGCTCGACCCCTGGCTCGAGAACTTCCACATGTCGAAGGTGCGGCCACGAAAAAAATTTAAAAAAATAAAAATAAACCTGTGGAATAGCCAGGATGGGTTTTTTTTCTATTTCACAAATAAAGAGACTGAGAATTAAAAAGGAAATTGAAGTGAGTAGGCCAGACTTATATAAGTATTTTCTCTCTTTCCACTAAGTCCAAAGAAATCTAATTTTGCTCTGGAGTAGAACCAAATGCATCACTATTTTTGCCAATGTCATTTTAATTCAACTTGGTGATAAGTTAAAATCATTTTGCACTAGGGAATGAAGTTTCTACAAAAAATAAATGGAGTGTTCCTCTTGCTCAGAGATGGGGGAGCAATGAGAATGATATGATAGATTTAACTACCTTGAGTTCCACAAAGTTGGCTCCCAGGGTTCAAATATGAACCCCCAAAGCACCTTTTGAACAGTCCTAGAAATCCTGGCAGGTCCCTCCCAGTTCAGTGTCATCCAGGCTTTGCATTGCTCATTCTTACGTGAGACGTTTGTGCACTTTGACTTAAATGTTTCCCAAATACCTTTCTTTTTTTTTATTTTTTTTATAATTTTTTTTATTTTCCCACTGTACAGCAAGGGGGTCAGGTTATCCTTACATGTATACATTACAATTACATTTTTCCCCCACCCTTTCTTCTGTTGCAACATGAGTATCTAGACAAAGTTCTCAATGCTATTCAGCAGGATCTCCCTGTAAATCTATTCTAAGTTGTGTCTGATAAGCCCAAGCTCCCGATCCCTCCCACTCCCTCCCTCTCCCACCAAATAGCTTTCTTTGTTTCACTTGATCAGCAGTGAGAAGCATTTCTTCTGGTGTTTTAGTGGGAAGGAGAAAGACATGTATTATTTTCAAGATTCTCAGTTTAAGAAAATCTGACCCTTAGAGACACACTTAGAGTGTAAATAAATTTTATTGGAGAGGATTTTTTTTCCCATCTGCTCTGGTTTTCATGAGAAGGAATTGTTTTCAAACCCTTTATGACTCTATTCCAAAACTTTCTCTCTTCTGGAAGTAGATCCATTTACTTGTTGGTGAATAAGATCTATAGGTTTTAGGTAGACTTAATCTACCAAAAGCCATAAACATGGAGACTTGTGTCTCTGTCTCTTTCTTCTACCCTAAATCAGCATGAGGCAATAATTTCCTTACAGATTAAAACCCACCCTTGGGAGTTCCCTGGTGGCTCAGTGGGTTAAGGATCTGGCATTTTCACTGCTGTGGTTCAAGCTGTCTCTGTGGCATGGATTTGATTCCAGGCCCAGGAACTTCTGCACATCATTGGTGGAGCCAAAAAAAAATAATAATAATTTTTAAAATATATAAAACCTGCCCTTGGACAAGAAGTCTCAAAGTCTAAACTGGGTTAGCAGAGGAGATAATAAGTTCATTTGGTTCTGTAACTTAGCTACATTCTTACCATTCTTATCAGTAATGAAGGTGACGTGTTTCTGCATATGCTGTCTCTTTTGTTTTCTTTCTCAATTTGTTTTTTTAAAAATCAAAAAGAGAAAAGGAATCTATCTAATGGACATTCCTCAAAAATTGTGCCAGGGAGAGTAAACTTTATGCAAGTATACAAAATATAAGGGAACTGGCTTTAGAATGCAAGCTTATTTTGGTAAACAGAATTTCAGGATCATCCTCAAAATTCCCATTCCTCTGCTTTTCCACTTCATAGAATCCCCTCCCCTTGATTACAAGTGATGTAGTGAGTCATATAACTATCATCTCTGTGATTAAATTACTAATCAATTGACTTTAAGTTTTTTTTTAAAAAAAGTGTTTATCCTGTTGGATCTAACTAATCAGGTGTGCTCTCTAAAAGAAACTCCAAGAGAAGTGCTACTATTTGCTTGCAGTAAAATAAATAGCTATCTTGTAAATAGTTGAGGTAGGGACAATATTCTTCCTGAAGGAAGCCTGAAGGAGCTAAGAATAAACCCTAGTCAACAGCCAACAAGAGAACAGGGACCTCAGTGCTACAAACACAAAGAATTTAATTTTGAAAACAATCTGAATGAGCTTAGAAGAGGACCCCAAGCTCCAAATGAGATATTAGCCCCTGGTTGACACTTTGTTTTGTTTTGTTTTGTTTTTTGTCTTTTTGCTTTTCTAGGGCCACTTCTGTGGCTTATGGAGGTTCCCAGGCTAGAGGTCTAATCGGAGCTATAGCCTCCAGCCTACGCCACAGCCACAGCAATGCTGGATCCGAGCCATGTCCATCTGCGACCTACACCACAGCTCACAGCAACACCAGATCCTTAACCCACTGAGCAAGGCCAGGGATCGAACCCACAACCTCATGGTTCCTAATCGGATTCGTTAACCACTGCGCCACGACGGGAACTCCCCCTGGCTGACACTTTGATTTCAGCCTGTGAGACCCTGAACAGAGAACCCAATTCTGCCATGCCAAAACTTCTGACCCATGGCAAGGTAACATAGCAAACGTTTTGTTTTAATCTACTAAATTTGTGGTAATGTATTATGTAGCAATATAAAATGAACAAAGCAATTGACTATTAAACTTTCTATTCAAACAGATATATCGAAAATAAAATTGTAAAGCCAGTTGCTTTGGATCAAAAAGCAATTTCTAAAGAAGCAAATTAATAACTTTAAAAAGAGTTTGACTATAGTTTTGTGTATGTAATGAGATTTTTTAATGTTTATTCACCAGAATTCTGAGGAAGGCATCTGAGAGGAAAGTAGGTAGAGCACAGGACCGATCTACATGTCCCAGAAATGTGTTTCACAAATCTAGGTCCTAAGCTCTGAAAGGGAATGGAGTATGAATGCATTATCAGAGAGTGGATGGGTCCACTCTATGGAAGCAGAGATCTATGACAAAGATTGAATGAGCTTTCTACTCAACAACGCAAGCCACCAGTAAAAAATAACAGGGAAAAGGGGCCCCTGGGAAAAGAATTTTGCACCAACTGATAAGAAAAGGAACTAACTGGTTTATAAGAAAAAAAAAAAAAAAGAAGAAATCAAGAGGATGCAAAACTCACCCAAATTAAGAGATGGAGGATTTCAGCCAAGTTTACCCAAGTCTCTAAGGAGTGGGGAAAAAAAAAAAAAGTTATATTCAGGGTGAGGCAGTTCTGTAACACTGTCTGCTTTCTGTATCCTTGGTTCCACATTCACAGATCCAGCCAACCACTGATCAAAAATAGTCAAAAAAAAAAATTCCAGAAAGTTCCAAAAAGCAAAATTTGGATTTGTCATATATCAGCAACAATTTACATAACATTTACATTGTTTTAGGCATTGTAAGTAATCTAGATATGATTTAAATTATGTGGGAGGATGTGCATAGGTTATGTACAAATACTATACCATTTTATATAAGGGACTTTAGCGTCTATGGATTTTGGTCTTGCAGGGTAGTCTGAAACCAATCCCCCATGGATACAAAGGGATGCCTGTACTTTAAATGCAAATATAATGACTCCAGTTTGAACTGTCAAGACCTTGGACCACTGAGGGGGGAAGGGGAACTAAAGACGATACAATGTGGCTTGCAAAGCATAGGAGAAATATGGATTTGTCAAAGTAAAATGTTGGAATAAGTAGATCTCTACATATAAAAAATAATGTAAGATCATTTTCTAACATATTTTTTAAAATCTGGATGAAATAAAAACCTAAATGTAAGCAATAAAAATTTTACACTTTTAGGAAAAAATATAGAAATTTTATGAAAAATTTAGAGAATTCTCATGACCAAGATGAAAAAGGAATTAATAAAATATTCAAGCCATAAAGAATAAAAAGACTACAAACAATAAGTGCTAGAGAGGGTGTGGAGAAAAAGGAACCCTAGCACACTGTTGGTGGGATTGTAAATTGGTGTAACCACTGTGCAAAACAGTATGGAGATCCCTCAAAAAACTAAAAATAGAACTACCATTTGATCCAGCAATCCTGCTCCTGGGCATCTATCCAGAGAAAACCATGACTGGAAAAGACACATATACTCCAATGTTCATTGCAGCACTATTTTCAATAGCCAAGACATGGAAACAACCTAAATGTCCATAAACAGAGGAGTGGATCAAGAAGATGTGGTACATATACACAATGGAATATTACTCAGCCATTAAAGCAAACGAAATAACGGCATTTGCTGCAACGTGGATGGACCTAGAAATTATCATGCTAAGTGAAGTTAGTCAATGAGACACCAACATCAAATGCTGTCACTTACATGTGGAATCTGAAAAAAAAGGACACGATGAACTTCTCTGCAGAACAGATACTGACTCACAGATTTTAAAAAACTTATGGTTTCCAAATGAGATAGGCTAGGGGATGGGGGGATGCACTGAGGGTTTAGGATGGAAATGCTATAAAATTGGGTTTTGATGATCATTGTACAACTATAAATGTAATAAATTCATTGAGTAATATAAAAAAAGAATAAAAAGGCTAAAATTAAACTACCTTAAAAATTAAAAACCTATGCACAACATAATACATCATAAGGAAAGTTAAGACACAGCTTAAATAAAGGTATTTGAAATGTTTATAACCATCAGAGATGAATATCCATAAGTTATTTTTAAAACAAAATAAAGTTTACAAATCAATATGAAAAATACAAATAGCTCTAGATTTAACAAAAACATAAATAGGAATTTCTCAGAAGAGAAAAGTAAGTGACCAGTGAACAATGAAAATATTTTCAAGTCACCCATGACCTTGGGGGAAAAGATCACTAGGGTAATGGTGATGATGTGGGGAAGTTGGGATCACATGTTGCTAATAAGAATATGATTTTTTCCAATTCTTTTGTAAAGCAAGTTCTAGAACTTGAAGTTGTACATGCCCTTTGACCCAGCAATTTCATGTCTATGTTGCTGTCCGAGAGAAACTCACTCGTATACACAAAGAAATATATTCAAAAATATACATGTATTATTTGTGATACAAAAGCAGTGATAACTACATTATCCACCAAGAGGGGAATGGAGACATTACCTCTGGTGTAAGCATATTATGAAATACAAGAAAATGAGTGAACTAAGCAAAATCAAGAAGGAAAATCACAGAACATAATTATGAAGGAAAAAAATTTGAAAAATGTGTTCTTACTACTGTATATAATTTATATAATATGTCATTTAATATAATTTATACTAATTTTATGTTGATAAGCAAAAAAAAACTTTAATGTCTGTAAGATATAACATATAATTTATTAACATATATATGCATATGGTAAATATATAGACACACATATTGGTGTGCCATACATCAATTTGGCGAGTGGAGCTTACAATCAGAAATTAGACTATACAGTTCAGGAAAAAGTACAAAGGACTTATTTAGAGCTATTCCCCACACTTAAAAGAGTGCCAAACAAAAGGTAGTTACCCTGGAGTTCCCGTCGTGGCGCAGTGGTTAACGAATCCGACTAGGAACCATGAGGTTGTGGGTTCGGTCCCTGCCCTTGCTCAGTGGGCTGACGATCCGGCGTTGCCGTGAGCTGTGGTGTAGGTTGAAGACGCGGCTCGGATCCCGCGTTGCTGTGGCTCTGGCGTAGGCCGGTAGCTACAGCTCCGATTCAACCCCTAGCCTGGGAACCTCCATATGCTGTGGGAGTGGCCCAAAGAAATAGCAAAAAGACAAAAAAAAAAGTAGGTACCCAATAATTACCTTTGAATAAGCAAGTGAATGAATAAATTATAATATCTAGGGGATGATGAAAATAATAGAATGGGGGAGGATTTCAGGTATATTTGTAACATTATTTTTATAAAAGAGTCAAGATTCATCTATAACAACATCAATGGAGTCTAGGTGATGAGTTGTTATTTTCCGAAATAGTACACGATTTAATATTAAAATCATTAAAATACGTCTGTAACACTTTTTTCTTATATTGGACATGAAAGAATTACCACCTTGCTCTCTCACTACTATTAGAAAAAAAAAAAAATCTTTAGGAAATCCCATGTTTTATTTCATAGGAGAAAATATTCAGTGCACAAATCAAAGAACTCACCTGAATTTTAAATGTTGTAGAATAAAACTTGAAGTAACAGCTGAGCTACTGCTCTACTTACAAGCACAAATAATAATTCCCTTTGTTGAAAAATTGCATTATCACCTTGTTTGATAAATTTTAAATGGACTTCTAGAAGCAATAATCAATTACAAGGGAGAGATCAGGTATACTTCAAAGTAGAGTTAATTTAAATTATCTGTATTTTGTGTAATTACATTTATTCTAATTTCATCTCCCTGTGGAAGAAAATACAGAAAAAAAGAAAAAACACTGCAGGCTAGACAACGGTATTAAGGTATTAGGAACCAGATAATCAGGAGTTCCTGGCATGGCCCAACAGTAATGATCCCGACTAGTATCCATGAGGATATGGGTTCGATCCCTGGCTCAGTGGGGTAAGGATCCAGAGTTGCCATGAACTATGGTTTAGGTCACAGTTGTGGCTTGTATCCTGTGTTGCTGTGGCTTTGGTGTAGGCCTGCGACTGCAGCACTGATTTGATCCCTAGCTTGGGAACTTCCATATGTCATGGGTGCAGCCCTAAAAAGACCAAAAAAAAAAAAAAAAAAACTAGACAACCAGAAATTCAAAGCATAGTTGCTGCCCTCCATGATCTCATAGTCTATCAGGCAAGTCAAAACAGTAAATCATAAACTGTGATGCAGAATGATAACTGCCATCACAGAATTGAGAAGAGTATTGACTCCATAGAAGAGAGTTCTCACAATCTGAAGTTGTAAGGAAAGCTTCCAGGATGAAATGACACATGAGCTAGACCTTGAAAGATAAGTGTTTGCCAAACAGGAAAGTCATTGGGTTGAGGAGTCAGAGGTGTTGAAGGATTTTTTCCAGGCAGTGGAATAGTATCTATAAAGTCCCAACACAGCAACAAAGCATATCATGTTTGAAGAGTTAGTAGGAAAACAAGAGTAACATAAAGATGCATTTTGGACAGTAACAGAAGAGAAGTCTGGAAACAGAGACAAGAATAAAACCATGAGACACTTTACAAAGCCAAGATAATCCTAGACCCTGTCTCATAGATTGAGAGAAACTATTAAAAACTTTTAAGCCATGGAGTGACATATTCAGATTAGGTGTAATTCAGATTAGAGATGATGGGGAGTGGGGGGTGTCAAGTTGGATGCAAAGAGAGCAGCAAAGAATCTCTTAAAGAGAGAGAGGATGAGGTTTCCCTAATCCATGTCCATGAAATAGGAGTAGGGAGAATATTCATTAAAAACACATTTAAGGAGTTCCTGTCATGGTGCAGTGGATAACAAATCCGACTAGAAACCATGAGGTTTCAGGTTTGATCCATGGCCTTGCTCAGTGGGTTAAGGATCCAGCGTTGCCAGGAGCTGTTGTGTGGGTCGCAGATGCAGCTTGGATCCTGTGTTGCTGTGGCTCTGGCGTACATAGGCCAGTGGCTACATCTCCAATTCGACCCCTAGCCTGGGAACCTCCATATACTGCCAGAGCAGCCCTAGAAAAGGAAAAGAAAGACAAAAAAAAAAAGAAGAAGTAAAAACAAAATTAAACAAATGGGACCTAATCAAACTTACAAGCTTTTGAATAGAAAGGAAACCATAAACAAAACAAAAAGATCATCTATGGAATGGGAGAAAATAGTTGCCAATGATGCAACTGACAAGGACTTAATCTCCAAAATATACAAACAATTCATACAACTCAATGACAAGAAAAAAACAAACAACCCAACTGAAAAATGGGTAGAAGACCTAAATAGACATTTCTCCAAAGAAAACATGGATGGCCAGTAGGCACATGAAAAGATGCCCAACCTCACTAATTATTAGAGAAATGCAAATCAAAACTACAATGAGGTATCAACTCACACTTGTCAAAATGACAATCATTAGTAAGTCTATAAATAACAAATGCTGGAGAAGGTGTGGAGAAAAGGGAACCCTCCTCCTGTGTTGTTGGTGGAAATATAAATTGGTAAAACAACTATGGAAAACAATATGGAGGTTCCTCAGAAAACTAAATATAGAACTATCATATGATCCAGCAATCCCACCCCCAGGCATATATCTGGACAAAACTACAATTCAAGAAGGTACATGCACCCCTATGTTCATAGCAGCACTATTCACAATAGCCAAGACATGGAGACAACCCAAATATCCATTGACAGATGAATTGATTAAGAAGATGTGGTACATGGAGTTCCTGTCATGGCTCAGTGGTTAATGAATCTGACTAGGAACCATGGGGTTGTGGGTTCGATCCCTGGCCTTGCTCAATTGGCTGGGGATCCAACATTGCCATGAGCTGTGGTTGTGCGTCTCATATGTGGCTCAGATCCCGCATTGCTGTGGCTCTGGCATAGGCCAGTGGCAACATCTCCGATTGGACCCGGAGCCTGGGAACCTCCATATGCTGTGGGAGCAGCCCTAGAAAAGGCAAAAATACAAACAAACAAAAAAAAAAGATGTGATGCATATACACAATGGAATACTACTCAGCCATAAAAAGGAACAAAATAATGCCATTTTCAGCTACATGGATGCAATATAGATCATCATACTAAATGAAGTAAGTCAGAAAGAGAAAGACAAATACCATATGATATCACTTAACCTTCGTGGAATCTAAAATAAGGCACAAATGAACTTATCTACAAAACAGAAACAGACTCATAGACATAGAGATGAGATTTGTGGTTGCCAAGGGTACAGGAGGGAGAGGGAGAAGGATGGACTGTGAGTTTGGGGTTAGTAGATAGAAACTATTATGTTTAGAACGGATAAATAATAAGGTCCTACTATAGAGCACAGGGAATTATATCCAACCTCTTAAGATAGACCATGATGGAAAATAATATTTTTAAAAGAATATATATATGAAAAATAATTTATATTTATATACATATATGTGACTGAATCACTTTGCTATACAGCAGAAATTGGCACAACATTGTAAATCAACTATACTTTAAAAAAATTAAAATAGTTTCTGATGTTACCTCAAAAGATGTGTGCCTCCTGTCTCTCTTACAGTCAGTTTTATTAAGAGAGGTCTTTTGGTGAATGACAAACAAGGACAATATTTTAAGCATAATTAATGTTCATCATCAACTTTTTTGAGAAATAGAAAAAAGCGCTTTATTATTAAGCATGCAGTCCTATCATTATTAAGCTCATTTCTGTTTTTAATTCTTATTATAGAAAAAAAATGTTTTTCCTTTTTAGGGCTGCATCTGCAGCATATGGAAGTCCCCAAGCTAGGGGCTGAATCGGAGCTGTGGCTGCTGGCCTATCCCACAGCTTACAGCAATGCTGGATCCTTAACCCACTGAGTGAGGCCAGGGATTGAACCCACATCTACATGGATTCTAGTTGGATTCTTAACCTGCTGAGCCACAGTGGGAATTCCCACTTATTACAGAAGTTTTTAAATTATCAGGAAAAATAAATATGCAGTTGTTGACTTGCAACATTAATAAATGATAAAAAAGGACCATAGTATAAGTGTTCCAATAACTTTCTCAGCACTCTATGGCAGAATAGATTAGTCTCTATTTCCCACATTTATTTCATGGTCACTGAACCTATAATTTTTGCTTTCCACTGACCCAAACTCCCATCAAATGGTACACTGGCAGACATCGGAATCTCAAATCACAGCTAATGTCATAGCATCACTGAGTAGCACAACAAAGCTAGCAAGTGCGACAGCTTCAAATACATTTCCCACCACCATGTGATACTGGGAAGAGTTAGCTTCCCCTAATCTCTTGTATTTGAATGTTCTTTGCTTTTTTCAGGAAGCATCCTCCATGCTGCCTTTGAAAGAAAAGTGGCTGTTACCTTGCATCTAGAAAGGGCTGGGACAAGAGAAATGATTTACTTCCAAGAGTCTTTCAAATATAATCCTGGGTTGAAGAACTCTGTTCTGTGCACAAGAATCTGAAAACTTTATAACCATGTCAGAAGTAGGAAGTACCCAGCAGAGGGTCCACAAAACCATCCCAACTTTTTTTTTTTTTTTTTGGCTTTTCAGCATATGGAGGTTCCCAGGCTAGGGGTGGAATCGGAGCTGTAGCTGCCAGCCTACATCACAGCCGCAGCAATTCCAGATCCAAGCCTCATCTGTGGCCTACACTGCAGCTCACAGCAATGCCAGATTCTTAACCCCTTCTCAATTTTGTGCTCCCACCCCATCCCAATAGTCCATTCCCAGCTCTTGATCCATCAGCGTGGACCAAGGACTAAGGTTCCAATGGCAAAGAGCAGAACTAAGTGGAAGGTGCCATGAAAGCCACAGGAGGAGAATGACTTGTGGCTTTCAGACTTAGGTTTTCTGTCCCAGCAGCCACAGCTCTCTTCCCTTTAGAGACTAGCACGTTGGTTGCAAAGGTGATAAGTCTTCAATACCCAGATACTTCAGTTAATATTTCTCTGCCTATAAAGTGTTTAAGGACTTAATATATTCAAAGACACATAGAAGACACATTCTCTGTCTTAGAGGCAGCTCTGTCTTGTGGAGGCACTACGCGTGCGGCAGGTGGGAAAAGAATGGAAAAAATTCCTTCTCCTTTTTAAATTAATGTCTCTTCAGGTTGGATAGCACCATGTTCTTCTCACACTTTTCATCTCTGGAAGAATAATTTGTCCCCAATGACCACAGGAAGTTGCTCATCAGAATGAGGTAAAGAGAGATTGGGGACATTGAGAACAGGTTTAACCTGCAGAGTGTGTGATTAGATTAATCAATTCGGTGAACTTTATAGCAAAAGATGCTGTGCTTCCTGATGCCTAAGGAACTACTGAAGATTTCATGAGTCACCTATTTGTTCCTTTTACAATCAGTAGAGGTGATTCCCACAGAATCAGAACAGCCTTCCAGGACCATGGATATGTGCCTTTGGGAGCCTTGGCACTTTTACATCCTGGCTTTCTTATCACTCTTAATGAAAGAAGCCTAAATGATGCTATTCCTCGAAAAACAGTAGCCTCTTTTTTTTTTTTTTCTCAACACCTGGAAATTGCCATTGCTGAGGTTGAGAGGATTATAGTCTGAAATGCACAAAAAAACCCCCACCGCCAGATATCAAATCTTCCTGACTTACTCCTTAATAGGACTTTACTCCCGGCACTTTTGTAGTAAGGCTTTCTCTAACCAAGTGTAAAATGATGTGTGCACACGGAGTTATCTCCATCTCCCCTTCACTAATTTTTCGCTACAAAGCAACTATCACTCTATAATTTAGGTGTCTGTTTTGTTTAATGTCTCTACACCTTGACATTGAAAAGTAAACTCTTTGAAAACAAAACAAAACAAACAAAACAGAACAACCACAACAACAACAAAAAAAAAACCAGTAGCCTCATCTCTTTTCTTATTTCCATCCAAAGCCACCAGTTGCACCTTTTGTGGGAAGAGAGCTTTGATACCAAAGGTTCAGAGACATAGGAAGGACATCCATCCCACCTACCACATATTTGCTGCTAGGGCAGTCTGTGGTCAGGGATTTCATTCTGCCATTAGAGGTGAGTGCAAATCCAGTTCATTTCTCCTACAGAGGGATTGATACAACCATAGCAAATGGCAAGAGTCTCCTCACAGACAAGGCATTCACGGACCCATAGATACTTGTGCTGAAGTGGATGAGTCTATAAATTGTTGTTCTTTGAGGAAGAAAATAAGGGTGCATAGAGAAGACAATAGGCACAAATGGAATGCAGAAAGAAGTCCCAGGAGAAAAAGGGGGGGGAGATAATAGGAAATCTAGTGATACTCAAGAAAATCCATCAAAGTGCCCCAGACTAATTAATTTAAGTCAGTCTGTGGGCTTACCATTCAAACTCAGTCCTGCCTCATCAGCCCCATGCAAGAGCTTGTTAGAACGCACAATCCCCAGACTTTCTGAACAAGAATCTTCATCTTAACAAGATTTCCAGGTGATCTCTGTGCACATTAAAGTATGAGAAGAGCTGGACTCAGGGGAAGAAGTAAGGTCCTGCTGCAGGCAGCAACTGAGATCCACCTGCGGACACTCCTCCTGCTATTACTCTCCTGCAGAAAACAGGATCGGGCCTCTGGGCTAACGTAACACTTTGTTATTTCAAGTCCCCCAGTCCCAGGATATTTTAAATAGACAGAATTCTCATGAAGATGGAGGAGGCCACCAAAAATTGCCTGAGCACTTTGGATAAAAGTGGCTAGGGGAGTTCTCTTTCGTGACTCAGCGGTTAATGAACCCTACTAGCATCCATGAGGACACAGGTTCTTTCCCTGGCTTTGCTCAGTGGGTTAAGGATCCGGCGTTGCCCTGAGCTATGGTGTACGTCTCAGGCATGGATTAGATCCCGAGTTTCTGTGGCTGTGGTATAGGCGGGCAGCTTCAGCCCCGATTCAACCCCCAGCCTGGGAACCTCCATATACCTCCGATGAGGCCCTAAAAAGACAGAAGATGGAAAAAAAAAAAAGTGCCTAGGACTTTACAAGTGTGCCTATAACCTAGATTCTCTTTGTATCACTTTAATTTGATTTGCTTTGTTTTGTTTTGTTTTGTTTTTCCACACCAAGTTTTTGTATTTACTTCATGAAGCAAGATGAAACTATTTCACAGGCTATCCTCTAAATGTCCCATTTCTCTTTTTCCATAGTAATTTACACATAGCTCTATTTTATAGGGTTTTTTTTCCCAAATAATCACTTTCGTAAGGCAGTTGCCCTAACTAGATTATGAGCCCCTCAAAGGCAAAATTATATGTTTTATTTATATTTATCATCCTAACAGTTAGTGCCCTATTATTTAATAAACAAACAATAATGAAAGATTCAAATAGAAAAATAAAGGAGTTTCTGTCCTGGCTCAGTGGTCACAAACCTGACTAGTACCCATGAGGATGCAGGTTCAATCCCTGACCTTGTTCCCAAGGATCCAGCATTGCCCTCAGCTGTGGCGTAGGTTGCATACTTGGCTTGGATCCCACGTTGTTGTGGCTGTGACATCGGCCAGCAGCTACAGGTCCAGTTCAACCCCTCGCCTACAAATTTCCATATGCTGTGGGTGTGGCCCCAAAAAAATAGAAAAATTAAAATGAATGAATGAATGGAAGCACACTGAAGGAGAATGAATGGATGAAACAGAAAGTAAAATTCTCATTTTCCTGGTTTCAGCTCCAATATTCTGCTATTTTTTTTTTCTCTTGTATTTGACCTCGTCACATGACTCAATATTCAGTCCACTACAGAGAAGTCAATCAGACCAAGTGTCGCTGTGTCCTGAGATGCAGTCAGAACATATGAACTACAATCCATAACATGCCATCAGTAAATCACATTACTCTGAAATCTTCAGGTAAGAGTTACCCTCCAACAGGCTTTCACTACAAGAACCCAGTTTTGGAGTTCCCCTCGTGGCGCAGCGGTTAACGAATCCAACTAGGAACCATAAGGTTGTGGGTTCGGTCCTGCCCTTGCTCAGTGGGTTAACGATCCGGCGTTGCCGTGAGCTGTGGTGTAGATTGCAGACGCGGCTCGTATCCTGAGTTGCTGTGGCTCTGGCGTAGGCCGGTGGCTACAGCTCCGATTGGACCCCTAGCCTGGGAATCTCCATATGCCGCGGGAGCGGCCCAAGAAATGGCAAAAAAAAAAAAAAAAAAAAAAAAGGACAAAAAAAAAAGAACCCAGTTTTGTTTCCCACATTCTATTCTTAGTTTACAATATAGACGCAGGGGAAGAAACGAGTTAACAGGAGAAAGGAAAAAGAAGCATCAATTTTTTCTCCTTCCTCAACATTCCCAAGCAAGAAAAAAAAAAACACTTTACTATATGTAAAATCTTAAAAATAATCATCTCCTCCAAGTACTGTTCACACATTCGCAACTAAGAAAATAAGATGGCCTTCTCTGTAACCATTTACCAGCACTACATTATGAATCTAACAGGACTGATAGGACTAATGACAGGGTCACAAAATTCAATTATTATTTCTTTATGATGAGAAAGGATAAAAATCATTATTTTGCCCATAACTAACCCAGTCTTTCCCCCCAGCCCTCATCACTGGATTACCGGAAAAACAAATTAACCTAATATTCAATACAAACCACAGTCTCTTCAGGAAATAACCTTCCATTTGTTAAAACTACTAGGTCTATTAGATCATCTCGTATTTCATCAGCTCTTCTCCTTAAAAATGGTTTATAGGCTGGAGTTCCCGTCGTGGCACAGTGGTTAATGAATCTGACAAGGAACCATGAGGTTGTGCGTTGGATTCCTGGCCTTGCCCAGTGGGTTAAGGATCCGGCGTTGCTGTGAGCTGTGGTGTAGGTCACAGATGTGGCTTGGATCCCTCGTTGCTATGTCTCTGACATAGGCCAGCAGCTACAGCTCCAATTCGACCCCTAGCCTGGGAACCTCCACATGCTGTGGGAAGTTGCCCCAGAAAAGGCAAAAAGACAAAAAAAAAAATGGTTTATAGGCTAAAGTGTCAGGGGAAGACATCCATGTCTGAGAAACCCCAGGAAAGAACTGGAATTCTCTGCAGCAGTGTCATCATCTCCATCTGGTGTCCAAGTGTTTCAGATGTGGAGGTGCAGCTCTCAGATCCCACTTTCAGAAATAACTCCCTGTTCAGTTGTAAGGCATTAGCTGAGAGCCTCCAGCTGTTAGGCCCTTCAGAGTCTGACTCAGCTTCAAGCTAGAGTCCTGCATTGCCTGAGTGGCCTTGATCAATGTCTGAGCAAGGGACTTCCCCTGGAATGTACTTTCTGCCCACTGTTCCCACAGTGGGAGTTTTCCAAAGATATAGCCTTGAAAGAGTGCCGTGTTGTTGAGACCACTGGCACTTAATATGTGACGGATCTCAGTTACAGCTTCCATATAGATTTTTAAGACTCTGGTGAGTGGGTGGGTGGGTGTGAAGATTTACTCATCTTGTGGCTGCTCAAGACAACCCTCCCTTGCTTATTGAAACCTCCACCTGCCAATCTGGAGGGGTTTGCCTCATTCTTTTGTTTCTCCTCACCCTCTGTGTCTGGGGGCCAGGTTCAGATTTCACCTGGGAATCTCTCAAGGGCACAAACCAACATTGCCTTTGATTTTCAGTTACCCTTCACTAAACATTTTGCATCGTACCTCCATCTCAGGGCCTGCTCCCTGAAGAACTCTACTGGCACCCTAGGACAATGTCCTTTGTCCATCTGAAGGCTGCTTACCCTCCTGGTTTCCCAGGCTTATCTAACTTATAGTCTGATCTCTCTAAATTTTGTCAACGATTGGTAGTAGTCCCTAGTCAATTAAGTCTCACCTCAGTTTCTTCTGGACGCGGTCTTTCGTCTGCCATGTCTTTCATCAGCCTCAATCCTGAGAGTCCAACCAGGTAATAGATGTAACCAGTCACATTATATTCAAAAAAAGTCCCCAAAAATGATCTCTCATGGCATCATATATAATTCTTAAGGAAGAGCTCTGATCAGCCCAGCTCGGATCACAAGCCCATCCCTAAACCATCGCTAAGAGGATGGAATACCATGATTGATCAAATCCAGGACTCTGTGTGGCTCTGTGGTTGCAGCTGGGGAGGTACCACAGTTACCAGCCCCAACACATACATATGAAATGGGGAGAGGTGGTCCCTGATGCAAGGTGTGGCAATGCAACCAGAAGAAAGAGTGAGTAAGATGCTGAACATACAGAAACAAATAAAAAATATATAGTCCCTCCCCACATGTTCTTTACTTTTAAAAAACTCAATATTTTGTCATAGAGTTATAAATAAACAGATAATTACAGTTGAATACAGTAGGTGCTGGTGAAGGAGCAATCACTATAAAGAAGGAAAGACTAAACCTGGGAGGATGATGAAGGCAGGGTATACAGAGTAGGAGGACAAAGCAATGGCTGCAAAGGCATTACAAATTCACATCTTAAAGAATGAGCAAAAGCTTTGTAGAAAAACAAGATAGAAGACCATTCGGATGGAGGGAATGGAATATGCCAGGTGGCTGAAGTATAAAACATCATGGTGACACATCCTTCCTCCCCTGAAGTCCCTCTTGGAGCACTTCCACGGAAGTATGCTAAGTTTCAGAATGAACTAGACACAGCCCATCTCTAGCCCTAATGCACCCCTAGTCCCAAGGTGCTTCTAATTTGTGGCAAATAAGAATAAATTATGCATTTAAGAAATCAGGCTGGTCCAGAGTTCCCGTCATAGTTCAGTGGAAATGAATCTGACTAGTATCCATGAGGATGTAGGTTCAATCCCTGGCCTCGCACTGTGGGTTAAGGATCTGGCGTTGTCATGAGCTGTGGTGTAGGTCACAGACCAGCTTGGATCCTGGTTTGCTCTGGCTATGGCGAGGGCTAGCTGAAGCTCCAATTCGAGCCCTAGCCTAGGAACCTCCATATGCTGCAGGTGTGGCCCTAAAAAAAAAAAAATACAGAAATAAAAAAAATGAGGCTAGTCCATTGGCTCACTGATCTTTTTACAGCTATTTTTCTTTAATTTTATAGTCACAGCCACTTTCACAGGAAAGTTTAGGAGTTCAGCTGAGTAAAGGAGAGACAATTCCATGTGAGGAGAGTGTATATTAAGTGATACTAGAAATTATTAAACTTATTAAAACTTTAAATATGTAAAATAAATAACCAATATTTGTGTATATGCACATATAAAATTAGCATATGCAGCGTTTATCACAAGTCTGCTCATTATGTGAAAAATGCCTTTTTAATGTGCATGTCTTATGTGCATGTGAATAATATATGTTCATACATATCACATGTACTATATATCATATAGATGCACATATATTAAGGCACTTTTCACATAATGGACAGACTCAAAAGTGAACAGTTTATATTATATTGAATTCAGTGATCCAGCCGTTCCAATTATAATACAGTCTCTGTGTATCTGTTGAACATACACATTTTTAAAATTAAACATTTGGCTTTGACTGGAAATGAATAGAAATAGAAAAAACTAGAAACTCATTATTTTTTGTTGCATGTAACTTTCCTTTAATAATATCAGTCTTAGTAGGATCGAATCTTAAGCACAGTAATAGAAAGCACCGATCATGGCTTATTCCATCCAGCACTCTGGAAAGGCTGCTAAACCACCAAAGAGGCTCAGGTTAGCACTGCAGCCTTCGTATTTTTATTTTCTTAGAGATGCAGGAAGCCTGAAGGTTAAAGCACAAAATTGCTTCCACTAGTCTCATGAATTTTGAAGCGCCTCCTGCACTGTGCTGATTTCACATTGCAGAATGGTGCCATAACCCGGACTCTCCCGCTACCATAGCAACCTGTTGGTTCAGAGTGAATTGAATTGTGGGATTGTCACTAAGGGGGAGGGGAAAGGGGCTTCTGCCTTATTTTTTCAAGTCAGTTCACTGTGTAATGTTTGTGATGGGAAGACCAGGAAGAAATAATTCTGTTGTTTCTTTTAAAATCTACCTTGCATTTTAAAACTTCTGTGGTAATTAAATACACCTGATAGTCTATAGGGGTTAATTTATCCTTGTATCATCATCAGGATGTAGAGGACAAATAAAATCAATGTAAAGTCTTCATCATCTCCTTGAAAGTTCATTTAAAAAAAAAATAGGATTTGGACAGCATGTAGAAAGGATAATATATGAAACTAGATTTTGATCTCATCAGTTTTCTTCACCCATATTGGGTAACTTTAGCATGAATTGGAATTTCAAGCTTAAAATAAACCTGAAGTGTTAGTTCATACCACCCACAGACTTCTGAATATTCCAATTCCCGTGAAATGGCCCCAGTTAAATTGGAACCCATGACAGATGGAATTAGAACTTGTTGCCTCATCACAAGTCACTTTCTCAAAATAGCTGCAACACGAGAAATAATCCTGTTTGTAAACGGAGCAAAAGTGCTTTTACACTGTGGTCTATTTTTGTGGAAATAAAGTATACGTATCCCTTATACCTCTCTCTCTACATAATGTCTAATTCTAGGTTTTACACATTGCAAATCATTAATAATAGTTGTTGATTCATTGATTGGGAAATTCTATCTTACATATTTAGCAACTACTTTGTTCTGAGCACTGTAAAACCACTTCACACACATTATTGATAAACCCTACAATAGCCTTGTAAGATAAGCATAACCCCCTACCTCAGATCTAGCTAGATTAAGTGCCTGATCAAATAAATTGAAGAGCCAGAATATTACTCAGTTTTGTTTTGTTCTGCTTTATTTATTTTCTCCAAAGCCTCTTCTCCAAGTAAATGTTCTAATCCATCAAGTCACAGGACTTTCTGGAATTGAAGTCTGAATGTTCTTTGAGATATGATACAGGGATTGATATGTCAGCCAATCTTAGAAAGTCTAAGTTATTATGTGATTGTCCAAACTCACCCTGTAGTACATGTGGGAAAACAAATTGTTTAAAATAGCAAATTTATTGAGTGTTTCTAGATCTTAAGATTGTAAAATTACCAGTTAAAAGGGAACACCAGTGTGGGGAGCTAGAGGTGAATTCAAACTGAAATTAAGGTAACTATTAAATTAGATACTCTTTAAAGCATACCATGATACCATTCTGGGGTTTCAGATGTTCTTAAAACACCAAGGCCAAAGAGCCCCTCAAATGATCATGTGGGATGCACAGTAGGCACTTTTTTCTTTTCTATTAAATTGAACTGAGGTTACAGACTCCATACCATACAAGCAGCAAAGAAGAAGATATGCCTGATAACATTGGCTTTTTTATTCAACACGTATATTGAGACGCTCACATGAAAGGGGCAGGGTTGGGCATTGTATAGGATCCTGAGAGAGCATTCAGATCAAGTATTTGAATTCAGAGGGCTTATAATTTAACAGGTGAAACAGGTCAACACGACTAGCCACAGCTATGTAGCAAAAAAGAGAGAAAAAATATTACGACATAGGAAAAGAAAATCTTCTGTGAAAGCTAAGAAAAAAAGCTCTCAGTGCCCTCTTAATGGAGATAGCAGCATGTGTGCTATTTGAAGAACAACAAAAAGGTTGGAAGAGTCCAGCAGGCTGAGGAAATAAAAGCATCAAGATATAAATATGTGCTGGAATAACAGGAAGTACCAATATGGCTCTTAGATCATTATGCCTTAGCCTAGACTTTATAGCCCAGTTTTCACCAAGAACTTCCCCCACCACACGTTGTTCCTCTGTGACATCTAGAAGTCACACAAATGGTAATGATTTAGTAAAAGGTCATCAAGAAAAGAGGAATCTGATAAAATAACAAACCTCAAGGCATAAATGGTACCTTTTTACTTGAAAAAGTCCTGAGAATAGAAAGCAGTGTGGATGTAAGCATATGTAAATGATATGGAAATTAACAATAAATACACATGTGGCTTTGGCTCTCCAGACCAAAAAAAAACTTGCTGATGATTGCTATAATAAACCCTTTAGAAGGTAGACACTGTCTGAACACTTGCAGACAAATTGTCATCTTTGTTCCAAATCAAAAGGCTTAAACTCACCAGGAAAACTCCACTGGCTTTTCAGTCCCTGGTTCTTTTCACCCTTCAGAACTTCCCTGATCAAAGCCCATGGGACTTCCTAGCCTTCCAACTGTCAGGAAGAATAGGCACAGCATAAATATAGTTAGCTGTAGTAGCTCCGTATTTGGACGGCATAACTTATATCAGCATGTAACCAATTTCCATAGCACTCATAATAGCAGTCATTTTTTTCTTCTATGGGGTAAAATAACTATAATTTTCACCTATATTGATAAACATATCAAAATAACTATGATTTTGTAATGCTAGAAAATTACGGCATTTTAGAGGATTGTCTAATCACATATAGGCCCTTCTGATAATGCATAAGTTAAACTGAAAAAATATTTGGGTGTTCCCATTGTGGCACAGCGGAAACAAGCCTGACTAGTATCCATGAGGATGCAGGTTCAATCCTTGGCCTCGCTCAGTTGTGTCAAGGATCTGGCATTGCTGTGGCTGTGGCATAGGCCAGCGGCTGTAGCTCTAATTCGACCCCTAGACTGGGTACTTCCATTTTTGGAGGGTGTGCCCCTAAAAAAAAAAATCAAGAAAAAATATCTGGGCCCCATTGTCACAAGCCAACAGCTCCTACCCATCCCCTTTCCACTAAAGCTAAGTTATGGTGGTAACTGAGTCCCAATGCTGCTGCTGCATTTCCTTTAGGCAAAAGTGAAAGATTTTGTGAAGAAATTGAAGTATGGATCAAGAATTTTTATTTCATTCATTCTCTTCTGTAAAAATTTAATGATTTTATTAACGTCAATATTTTTTATTAATTTTATTCAGTAAAAATTTTAAATGAGTCTAATCAAATCCATTTGTATAATAAAATTGAAATTTCTTTTTTTTTTTTTTTGTCTTTTTGCCATTTCTTGGGCTGCTCCTGCGGCATATGGAGGTTCCCAGGCTAGGGGTCGAATTGGAGCTGTAGCCACTGGCGTACACCAGAGCCACAGCAAGGTGGGATCCGAGCTGCGTCTGCAACCTACACCACAGCTCACAGCAATTTCGGATCCTTAACCCACTGAGCAAGGCCAGGGATCGAACCCACAACCTCATGGTTCCTCGTCAGATTTGTTAACCACTGAGCCACGACAGGAACTCCTAAAATTGACATTTCTTTAGTCTTTCAATAAGTCTTTAGTCTTTCACCTTGTTTCTCTATTTTAAATTTAAAGTCAATTTTAATTCTTCCTATTTTATCTCCTTTTTTCTCCTTTATTTCTTCACTCTTGATTCATTTATTTAGTCAATCACTATTCCCTATGAATTTTCTATGCTCCAGTAACTGATCTAGGGAGCTATAGGCACAATAATAAATAAAATAAATAATAATTACCCTCAAATATATTACATCCTAGTGGGGAAGGAGTAGGCAATTAAGACAACAAAACTGTAAATTAAAAATGTTAGATGTAATAAGTGCTAAGCATAAAAAAGATCAGGCAAGGAACATAGATAGAAAATGTGTAGGGGTTGAAATTTTAGAAAGTGTGGCATCAAGAAATCAATATTTATGCAGAAAACTTGGAGGAAGTAACAAGGGAGAAAACTATGTAGATATTTAGGGAACTATCACTTCTGAAGAAGGAAATAGCAAACAGAAAAGTCTTGAAGTGGGAGTATGCTTGGCATATTCAAGAAACACTGAGAAAACCAGTGCAGGTGGAAAGGAGAGAATAATGGGGAGACTAAGAAATTAGTTCAGAGTCAGATCACATAGCCCATTTAGATCATAGGAATAACTTCAGCTTTCACTCTTTGGTATCATCTGATTCAGATTATTACTGGGTCACACTGGTTACTGTGCTTAGAACACAGTAGAAGCAGAGGAAGCCATAGGAGGATATTGCCAGGTGACAGATGATCACAGTTTGCAGTTTGGTAAATGTGGATGTGATGAGGAGATGGTATGGGGACATATTTTGAGGTTGAGACAAAAGGATTTGATGTCAGTTCATGACTGGGTTACAAGATCAAGAGAGGAGTTGAGGACAAAACCATGGGTTTTGGTCTCAAGAACTGAGATGGAAAAGTCTGTAAGAAGAGCTGAAATTTTCTCAAGGAGTAGGAAACCAAGAGATCTTCTAAGGCCATGACACAGTTGAGATACCTATTGGACCTCCAAGGGGGATGCTATTTAGATATCAATGAGTTCAGGGAAATGGCTGGACATAAATATTTGGAATTTGTTGGCCAATTGTTGGTGATTGGCTCAATGAGAGTCCCCTGAGGAATGAGTGTAGATGGAAAAGACAATTTTTCCAAGGTCTGAGCTCTAGTCTCCAATGTTCTGAGCTCAGAGAGATAAAACTGGGCAGCAAAGGAGACTGAGAAAGAGTAGGCAGTGAAGGAGAGGGACAGCCAGACAAGTGTGATGGTCTAGACTCCAAACAAAGAAGGTACTTAAAGGTTAAAATGTGGTCACATTGTCAAATACGGCTAAATCAGATAAAATAAGGGCTCAGAACTGAACATCAGATTTGGCAGTATGGAGGTCGTTGCTGACCTCAACAAGAGCCATTTCTGTGGAGAAGCAGGGGCAAAAGCCTGACTGAAAATGTTTTTAGAAGGTGCAGGGGAAATTTGGATAAGTACACACAACTCTGCATAGGGAAGAAGAGAGATGGGCAGCAGGTGTAAGGCAAAATGGGATTAGGAGAGGTTTTTGTTTGCTTGTTTTGTTAGTTTTGTGGTTGAGAGAAATAACAATCCACATGTACACTGATGGGAATGATCCTGTAGAGAGAGAGGCATTGAAGCACAAAGAGGAGGAGAATCAGTGAAGCGAGATTTTCGAGTAAACAAGAGCACAGGATTGATTGCGCAAGTTGAGGTGCTAATAAAAACAGAAGCACAGACCAGTTACTCACAAGAACAAGAAAGCAGAGAATGTATTGCCATAGAGGCAGGTGGGTAGGTAAAAGTAGAGACAGGAGTTTGTAGACTTCTCAGGTTGCTTCACTTTTTCTCATTGAAATAGAAAGCAAGATAATCACCAGAGAGTGTGGATTGTGAAAGTAGGATTGGATATTTGTAGAGGAGAAAGTATGATATTATCTTCTAAGGAGAGAGCTCTTAATGGTTAAGAGAATATTAGGATTCTAGGACAGCATTGTGGGCCACTTGAGGTCAGGGAGTGTGGATTTAAAGTGAAATCTCTCAGTGTGGTTATGTGTCCTCTCCTGTTACATTCCGTTGTAAGAGAGAAGGTAAGAGTGGGTGCAGGAGTGGGCTTGACTAGAATTCTTGTTTAGCAAAGAAATTACGATGAAGCATGAGAGGCTGACAGAAGTTAAGAATGATTGTAACGATGAGCCATGAAATTTAAGCTTGACAACGTGGGCAGTGAAGAATAAAGGGGATAAGGGAGAGGGGAAAGATGGTAGGACCCATAGATTGCATTTTTGTTATGTGTAAGCGATTATTGGAATTAAGGCACTAGAGAGAGTACAGCAGAAATGTAGAAGGTGGTTGTTGGAGTGAAATGTTTGGAATTCAGATTTAGGATAGCTTCCAATTACTAGGAAAAGATTAATGGCATAACCATGCAAGTGAATAGCTGATGGAAGATGGAGCCTGGAAAATATTGGAAAGATCATCTTTACGAACATTGAAATCAACAAGTATTAACACAGGAGCAGTGCTAGAAAAAGCGACAGTGAGCAGGAGCTACTATGTTTAATGAGTGAGGGTAGGTGACCTGAAATATTGGGGGATAACAGGTAGGTAATAAGTGATGGCGTGAGAGTCAAAGTTGAGTGTTTTTATAGAGGTTAAAAGATATGCTATAAGCAGCAAAGAGGGGCAAGGAAGAGAGTTTCCTCTGAAGAAACAACCTCAGAGGAGAGGTAGGCTTTCCTCGGAGAAAGAAGGTAGAAAGAATATTTATAGAAGATGTTGAGGGTGCAAGGGATTTTGCTGATAACTAACCCTGAGTATTAGAGAACACAACTGGGAATTCCCGTTGTGGTCAGAGGTTAAGAACTCAACTTAGTCTCCATGAGGATGCAGGTTCAATCCCAGGTCTGGCTCAGTAGGTTAAAGATCAGGTGTTGCCACAGACTGTGGCATAGGTCACAAATGCAGCTCTGATCTAGTGTTGCTGTGGCTGTGGCTGTCACATAGGCCTGCAGCTGCAGCTCTTATTCAACCTCTAGCCCAGGAACTTCCATATGATGCAGGTGCTGTCATTAAAAAAAAAAGAAGAAAGAAAAAGGACATAATGAAAAAGCTATAGGATTTGGGAGGGAGTAGCAACTGGTTTCCAAAAGGTCATACACAAAGTTGGGGGCGGTGGTGAGTGTGGGAAATGAGGGATGACTTGGAAGTCTTATTAAAAAGGGCACCATCGGCTTAGTCCTTATTGTCCCCGAAACGGGTAGGGAAAGCCTGTGAGGGTAGAGGGGAGGGAAGGAGTAATAGGTGGTGGTCTTGCCCAAAGCATACAGAGTGCCAGACAATCTGACCCTTGGTAGAGGCATGGACTCTTACAAAGAGGCGCAGTCTGAGCACAGAGGTAGGTTCTTTCTCCTTCCAGAGGTGGCCTGCAGGGGGCGCCTGCAAGGAGGGCTCGATCCACTCCGACTTCTGCTCAAGGAAGCTTCTGGGCAGGGAAAAGGATAATGTTGCCTTAATCCTAACTAGTTTGTCATCCACATCCTTCAATTGTACGCAGAGCTTAATTTCTTCTGCTAGTGAGCAACGTACTAAAACACTTATGCAAAAATATCTTTGAATCAGAAATAAATAAATCTGATGACTCAATTGCTGGGGATACGGTGATACTGCAAAAAGGCAAAGATGCTTGCTGACTGCTGCCTGAGAGAAGTCGGGCAGAGAATATATACTTCAAATTAAAATAGCTCCCCAACTGCCAATCTCGATGCCGGAAAATGCCACTGTTAGACAATCAGGGAAATTCAAGTGTAACTGAGACTTTGAGAACAAGCAGCAGTGTAGCAGAATGAGTGCAAGGGTTGGCATCCCGCTGGTCTGTGTGTAAATCCCAGCCTGGGGACTCATCAGCTGTGTCGTGTCAGTTAACTTGCTTTCATTTTCTAACTTCCCACTATAATGTTCACGCATCACAATGAGGGCAAGTTTCTTTTGGGTGGAGATATGTATCAAGCCTCATTTCTGCTTAGGATTAGCATGGAAATAGTCACGTGGTTGATTTGGAATATTGGGAGTAACTGCTGCATGAAACAGAAAATTTAAGAGAATATATAATGGGCAGACGTGTATGTGGACATCTGCAAAGCATGGCATATAAATAGGTACATAGATTTATATTTAAAGCTGCGCTGATATCCTGAATCTCCCCATGAGCTTCAGTTCATAGTACCGCCCCAGGAGGTATTTTAGTAAAAGCCACTTATTAGAAACACTGTGGAAATAATTTACCTCTAAGATCTCTTCCACTTGTAAACTCTAGAATTCCATGAAATTATGTGATAAATGGACAGAAAAGAGTC
This sequence comes from Phacochoerus africanus, assembly GCF_016906955.1. NCBI lineage: Eukaryota > Metazoa > Chordata > Mammalia > Artiodactyla > Suidae > Phacochoerus > Phacochoerus africanus. Next base: position 190,955,907 of record NC_062546.1, read on the forward strand.
TGGGCAAAATTATATTGTAGGGAAAATCCATATTTGATGTTTTCCCCAAGGTATGTAGGGACCTCTTTTTGCCTTTTGACCATCACCTCTTCTCCCCACCTCTCCCTCTCCCTCTCTCCTCCTTCTCCCTCTCCCCCCCCCACCCAACACACACACACACACACAGGTGCCCTCCCTTGGAAATGATCCATACTTAGATGACATAAGTCTCTCATCACCCTATCGTCAATGTCCCATCCCTCAGTCAAAGGGCACCCCTCAGAGAGGCAGTGCAGTGAAGTGCTTAGGAACACGACTTTATTAAGTCATAACACTGGGTGACTTGTGGGAAGTTATTTAAACTTTCTGAGTTTTAACTTTTTCTGATGTAAAAGGGGAATAATAAGAGACCTTGACAGTGGTATAGGACAGACCAAATGAGATAAAGTATTGAGTCGAGTGCCTGGCGCTCAATAAACATTCAATAAATAGTAACTATGATTCATGTCCTTGGTTTTTCACGACCACTGTTGTTTTGCTGCTCTGTATATTTTCTGGCTGCCATTGTTGTTGATTCCCTGTTAATGTGTCAGGACACTGATATCGTCCACCACTGAAATGATGCACACACTAACAATTAGGCACTGCCCAGCCCACTCAGGACTATCTCTAGCACATGGACAAGAGAGCAGCTTGTGTATTCCCACTGTGCCTGACCCAGTCACTAACCTAGCAGTCAGTTTGGGGGTCCTTTGGCCCCTCCCAAACCATACAAAAGAGTAGCAGCCTTGTTTTTCTGGAGACCAGGGTGACTTGAGAATAAATAGTTTGCTTCCAAGCCTACAGTCATTTCTGACAGCCGCATACACATCTCTTCTTTTTCAGTGCTGGGTATGGGAGACAAATGTCTTTATTTATAAAAATAAAGGGTCAAATGTGTAAATAGGATACCAAACTCTTATTCCTTAATTACAAATAAGAGAAAGGTGATAGGTAACCATTAAGTAGTGGGCTGTTAGAGGATATTGCATTCTGCAAACATACAGTATGATCATATGTTTAAAATTCATTATTTCTTACCTGGATTGACTGTAATAGGTAATAATTTTCTCTTTTAGCTCCATACTGCTTACTCCAATAGTCCTTGTCTCTGGTTTTCCAGAATGAATAACCCGCCATTGTCCAGAAACAATATTTATTAACCAACAATAAAACACACAATAGAAAAGGCCTTATAAGTAAAACTATATATTTATAATGCTTTATTTTTTGCTCCAGTACTCCACAAAACACTACAGACAGTAACAAAATAATTCAATAAATATTAAAAACTTTCAAGAGAATTATAGGACACTCTTTACCATATGTGAGCATCAACAATGCCACAGCCATTAGATACGCTATTAAACACTATCATCAATATCTTTCTTGAATAAGGGATATGATTAGTATTTTTATTCAGAAGTCATAACATTTACACATATCCATACACAAGAGAACAGCTCAGAGTAAGTGAAGCAGAAGCTCCAGGGAAATGGAATCATCTGCCTGTACATCATTTAAGGGTATTACAGTGTTAACAAGATAGAAGTCAACACACTAAAGAGAAATGTTGGGGTTTGCTTGGGGTGGGCGGATGGAAAGTAGGGCAATTAATGAAAGCTGCTTACATATTTTCCATCGCTCTCTTAGCAATATGCTCCCTTCCCTTTTCTGCCTTTTCTTGGTTGAGGTATTCCAGCACTTTCATTAACAGATCTTCATCCAAGTACTGTCTGTTTGGGGCATCATCACTCTTCGGGGTCGCCACAGGGAGCCTTTTGCTTACCAAGGCCAGTTTGTCAGTCTCCTGAGAGCTGTGTTGATTCAGACGCTCTTTGATGGCCTGCTCGATTTGGTTCTCTTCCTGTAGGTCATCTTCAGATGAGCCTTGACTGGGAACTCGCTTCACCTGGTTTGAATTCATGATCTCAGGGTACTTAACTAGCATCCTGGCCAAGTACTCTCCTAATTCTTGATCCTTATCATTCAGGTTGTCATAGGCCATTTGCCGGTTTTCAACATCTGGCATCCAAACAGCTTTGGGAAGTTGATTTGCTTTAGCTCTTCCTGGACCATAGGGGAGTCTCGGCAGAATCTTCTCTCGGTTATAGTGATTGGGAAAATATGGAGGCTTTTGGTTTGCTGCATTCTCCATCCCTAAAAGACTTAAAATGTCCTCAACACTGAGTCCATCTGGTAGGGCCTCTGACACAGCACGGCCAGGTGTTTTGGAATAGCCATTCTTGGAGAGCATCTTGTTTTGGAACAGATCTGGATGGTCTAAGTCAACCTCTGAGATGTCATCTAGGTCAACAGGAATTTCAAGCTCCTGCTCTGGTTCCACTGATGCATTTGGCTTCTCTCCAGTTTTGAGCATGTCAATTAAGTCTTCGGGGGGTATCTGTAAATTCCTTGAGAGTTCAATCAGCTGATAAATAGATTGAGAATCAAGTGGTTTCTCAAAAAGCCTGTTTGCTCTTTCCCCATTCTGCCCATTCTGCGACTTCCCACTTCCCATAGCATTCGCCAATCTTTTCAGATAGGCAATTACTTTGGAGACATCCTCTGAAAGTTGGTCTTTACCCTCTTTTCGGAGATCTTCATCCTGGAGACCCAGCTGCCCTGAACGCTTCATTTCATCATTGATTTGTTCACTTTTTTCTATATTCTCCTTGCTGTCTCTTACCTCTTCCTGGGTTTGACTCTCTATTTTTTCCTCTACTGGGTTCCAATCTTCTCCCCCAACCACATCTTCATAGGCAATGTTATTGGCCTTGTAGATATCATCTTCATCATCTGTGTAAAGTTTTTGCTCCTCATCAACCCTCTCACGCTTCTGGTTGTTGGGTCCTGTCAGTTTCCCCAGCTCTTGGAAGACAGATTCCAATGTAGCAAGACTTTGAGGAGTATACTGTTCCTCCACGATTTCATTTGTGCGTTTAAAGGGGTTGTCTCTGGAATTCTCTTCATACATAGGAGGGAAACGCATGTGCTTGAGCTTCCTTTCTGGCCACTGCTGAGTCTCATAATCATCAGGCATGTCCATTGGAAAGTTCTTTTCTGAATTCAAAGTATAGGGCTTGTTTTCTTTCAGTGAAGACTGGGGCTCATTTTCAGCCTGTCTCAAAGCTTCAAGTATTATCTTCATCCACTCATCTTCACTCAGGGAATCTCTTGAACTTTCTTGCAAGTCATTGTTTTCTTTTTGCTGAAGGGGAACAGAGACACCTTGGTAGGGATTGTAATCTGGACTGCTTTCTTCTTTGTGAGCTTGTTGCCGAAGCTTTTCTATATACTCCAAAGCCCTGATCATTTCAGGACTGGCAAACCTTTGGACATTTTCTAATCTGAGATCTGGTTCCTTCTGAAGCAGCTGGTTTCTCTGAAATGAAGCTGCTTCAGCCGTAGCAAGGAGGAAAATTAAAAGGATGAGAGACAGGGATGCTCCAAGCCAGTGAGTCTTAGCTTCTGCCATGTTTGAAATATTTCCTTAAAGCATAGAAAACATGAGTTAACATGAATGAAACAGACTAGGAGAGACCCTTTAGCAAAAGAAGTAATTGGCCATTGAGGGAGAAAAATATAGCAAAGATTATTCCACATTAATTTAGGGTGACTCTTTTCAAAATCTGTAAATATTTCCTACACAATCCTCACAAGCTAACCACAGGAATATTTAGCAAAACTCTTATCTAGTTGTATCGAATTTATATGGAATTCTCCTTGGTTAAAATAGTAACAAAAACACTGATATGAGGTTTCTCAAATTTTGTTTTTTTAATTTACAAAAGATGTAGTTTGTTTTCTAGTATGTAGTGTTTCTGTTTACTAAAGACTTTCCTTATTAGCTATCTTGTATAGCATCCCTATTGAAATCACTGGCAAAAAAAAAAAAATAGCTGGCTTAATTTAAAAATGCATGTACACACATACAGCCACAGACACATACACACAGTTATCTTCTTATCAAAAAACATGTGACTTAGTTCCTGAATTATCCATCTAATTTTGTTGTAGAAACACAGCATCAGTGACATGATTGTATATGATGAAGTGACATACATGCTAATGTTAATCCCACTGAATTATCTTATGGATAAGGCCCATTCTCATACATTTTCAAAAATAACTTGGTCTTACTCTGACACAAAATTCCACTATTAATTTTGGAAGGTTTATACATTAATGACCTCCAGAATAGATCTTCTTAGGTCCCAGCTAGTAGGCAAAGCCAATGAAGTTTTTATTTTTTTTAATGTTTTTCAAAGCAGTACTTATTTACCCATTGAATTCCAAAATATTTAATTTAGAAGTCTGGCATTTTATCATCACACACTTTGACTGACATGTAATGACACAGTTAAAATACACAAGAACAATAACCAGAGTTACAAAAAATAAATCTATGCTATGCAGTGAAGTTTATTTCAATAGAAACATATTAAAATATAAGCTGTTTTAAGATAGCAGTGCTCCATATTTCTTCTAATAATTTAATTGCGACTCATAAAATGTAATCATGGCTTTATTTTTCATCAGCCTTCAAGAGTGTGTAGTAAATAATAACAGATGCTACAGAGAGAACATAAGTTTCTTAACTAGTCTATTTCTGAACTTGTGAGTGCTCAGATTCAGCTTGATTTATGTCTGTGTCTATTTTGGTGTGGACCTATGAAATCTTAAATGACTCATACTGTTAGAAAATTTTTAAATAACTACTGTGTAACTCCCAATTTAGATAAATACAGATGATGTGTTGAATTCTTCCTACTTAAAATTTTTCATTCATTTTTTTTCTCCAAAGCCTGCTAGAATCACATGTGAATTAGCAAAAGAAGTAGTTTTAACATGATTTACATTTGGCATTGCCAACATTAAAAACCTATTTTAGTTCTTGCAATTTTGTTACAAATAAAATAAATGTAAAAGAATTTTGTAATTTTTTTCTTGCTATTTAATCTGAATCATGGTTTTGTGATATATAGGCTAAGTTATGTGGGTACAATTATCTGTTAGCTTAGACATCAATTGTAGAAAATATTGTTTACTAGATCATATTGGTATTTAAGTAATGTTTTGAGTTTTTAGAACCTAAGAATGATTGTACTTATAGAAATTTTTTAGCACATTCAATCACATTTATTTATTAGAATATTATTAAAATTAATTATTAAGATACACATATTTCTTTAAAAGATCCCTGTTAACTTTACTAGATAATTTACTGAAAGGAAAATATTTAAAGGCTTGTCAAAGAAAATTTCTAAACTATTTACTATGAATCTATGTTTTCTAGAGGAAACTGTATTCATAAATTCTTAGATTTAAATAAAAGTACATTATGTATTCTTTATATTATTTTAGGATTAACTTAGATTTAGCAATCAGTTTTCAACAGTGGTATTTGAACTAGTAATTTTAGGAACCTTAGTGAACTTATTTTCTTTGAAACCATTTCCTGAGGTGTTCTTAGCATATGGGTTATGTGCTGGTCTATAAAATTCATAAAAAGATGGGCTTTGCTATGGAGTTGGGGCAGAATACTTAATGCAGTTATTTAAACCACAGCCTAGCAAGAGCTATCATTTGGTCATTTATTCAGGTTCAGTTTGGATGACATAGTTATTGCCTTTGAGTAAGACTCAAGGGATTTCTTTTCCAGGGAGCAACTCTTCTAAGTAGTGAAGGTGGTTTCAACAGCTCTAATATCCTTTATAGGGTTTTAACTAAAATCTCGTAAGTTAAAATATCTTTTCTATTGAAATTAGACTACAGCATTGACAAATGCAGCTAGATATATCAAACTTGAAAAATTCAACTAGTGAGAAAACAGAAAAAAGAAACACTCATCCATTCAAAATAATTAGGAAAAAATTGTACAACCTCTTTAAATCAAAGCATAATAATAATAATAATTTTTTCCTCATGTATTGCAAATTATGATCCTCTGTAATTCATGATCATATGCAATCATAACCCAAAATAGTATTTCACCCTGAATAGATGAAGAAGCTCATTCTAATACTAATTTCCTATGAATAAAATTAGGAAATAAAAACATAAGCCCTTTCAGAGTATACCAACTGAGAATATAATTTTATATCATTAGTTAAATTTAAGCTCTAGCAAGGTAAATGTCAAAGAAAAAAACTAATTCCAAAATTGGTTGCCTCTATAGCTGGCATGCTTAACAGCTTTTGAGTCATTACAAAACCTGCTGTTTGGAATATTAAGCATACAAATTATATCCCTGGCCTTGTATCTGGTTCTTAGGGAAAGAAACAATAAATTAAGGAAAGAAACATAATATTAGTCTCGGTTAACTTTACATTAATAATGTAAACAAAAATCCTTAACTTTTTCATGCTTCTTATATATGATTATTTAAATAACATTATAGCTAGTCAACACCCAGCAGCAAATCACATAAATCATAGACTCAATATATATATATATTTGTATATACACCTGTATAGTGTCCTTACATTGGCCGATGAGCAGCAGGTTGCTGTCCAGTAATTCTATAGATATAAGCTTGCCTAATGGTCTTTTTCTTCTTAGCTAGGCATCAAGGAGAGAACACGCAATTTAGAACTTTCCAGTAAATCAAAGGGAAAAGCAGTCTTACCTCTTTCTTATATGGCAGAGAAGGTCCACAGCATGTTCCCCTCGGTCCGCGGCGTGAGCTGCTCGGACCGTTTCAGCACCCGGACAGCTCCTCGGCTTATAGGGAGCCGCCGCGCCTGACTCCGCACTGCCACACTGACGTCACCGGGCTCAGCCACAAACCGGAGCACAGGCGAGCTTTTTCAAAGAACCCCAGAGAAAATAATCACTTTGTATTTAAAAAAAAAAAAAAAGTTGCATGCTTACGCCACCTGTCTTTTTGTGGCAAAAATTGCAGTTTCCTTTTTTTCTTTTATCAAAATCTTTGAGGCTTGAAATAAAATGTTCTGCACAATTTCCCTTAGAAAGAAAGAAATCTGTCAGATAGACATGGCTAATTACAATATAATCTCATCTACGTTCTAATATCTTGTGATAGCGTTTCCTGCTGTTATTGCTGTTGTCGTCGTCGATGTTACAAGAAAGTTTTACAGACAAGGACAATTTTTTTCCTTCATTGGCCACAAAGAAATTACATTACCACTCCTCAGTATGCCCCAAGAGGAACAGAATAAATATTATGAATATGAAGAGTCATATTTCATATCATGACCACAGCTACATTGTTTTAAATTCATAATTATTTGATTTAAAAATTTTTTTTTCTTTTTTATGTGAGTCAACTTTAAGGCTCTAATGAGTTGGAAATTTGCTTTGGAGCTTCAATATAATTTTGAAGTGGGTATTTCTAAGATCTCAGGTCTAGTAATTAATAATTTTATGTGAACCTGTAGGCATCTTTTACAACATCTGATCTGAAAAGGGGAATCTCAGAAGTTGAGTGTTGATGAAAATACTTCCACTAAGAAAAAAAAAAAGATTCACTATTGAGAAAAATGTAGCACATATGTAACTTTAATTCATTTGTAATTGAAGGGAAGTTACACTATAAATACTCCCCTTCTCCGGTTGAATCAGATGAGTTGAATACCTTCAATAAATGTGATCAATCCCAGGAATAATACAGTAATTAATTTCCAACCTCTCAGAGTTGTAGTTCAGAATCATTGCAGTGCATTACCAGGTAACCTAGTTATATATTTTAATAATTTATTATTTACATATATAATAATTTATATGTATGCCTTAAACTTCATTTTATTAAAAATATGACTTCCTAAAAACTGTATATTTTGAAATATACTTTAAGTATGAAAAAGAATCTTGCTGTATGAGACCATTTGTCTCCTTTAAATGAATAATCAGCCACTGATTTATCTGTCAGTAAATTGTAATGCCTACTAAATGCCAGATACAAAGATGAATTATATATATATATAATTTTATATACATATATATATATATATATATATATATATATATATATGTATGGGGACCTCCTGGGAAAAGAGGCCTTAGCTGAGATTTCTCATTATCAGGTTTTACTAAATGATTTCTAGGTATGCTAGATAAACCACAATCCTTTTAAACTCCTTAGTGAAATAGGAATAGTTCAAAACCTTAGGGGGGAAAAAAAAGAATCTTTTTGGACAAGTGACCTTTAATTCTCTCTCTTTGCTCTTCTGATGAAGATATTTGATTCCTGATGACTGGTAGACCATCATTTGTGGAATGACATGGAATTCACACAGACTTAGACTGGAGTCCAATGGCCAAATTATCTAGTCTATTTGTGCCTCATAATGGGTTTTTAGAACAAGGTTAAGTGCTAGATAGGTTGGGGAGACTAAATAAAGTCAAATTCTCAAGTACCACCTCAATGAAATCAGTTCATTTGCTGATGTCTTCATTAGCTTTACACACATAATAACATTTTCTTAAATCTTGATAAAGATAAGCCACTCTGAGTTTGAACTAATTTACTTTTCGGTAGTTCTCTGTGGCCAGTTGAACTAACTAGTTTCAACATAGCCCCAGAAAATTCCAGAAGGTTACTCCTACAGAATTGAGTTGGTTTAGCATAAGTGTCAACATCCTTTGTGGAAGTCCCTCTTTCCAGTCTAATTTGTGTATATGGAACTGAACATTTCATCAAGGACCAGAAGCTCAAGTTCTTCCAAGTCCCCAAAGTCACCCTCTTCCCTGAGAATGTCTGTAAATCATCCAAAATCTATATAAACCTTGATTCAGAAACCCCAAATAGGAGCGAGATGTCAGGAGGCAGCCACTGGGATGCACCAGCTCCATCAGCGAAAGGAGTGGGAGATCAACGAGCCACATAGGAGTAACTGAATTCCTGCCCACTCTAGGATCCCACGATAAAGACCTATCATTTACTGAGTTCCATTATGTTCCAATCACTGTACTTGGAGACTCACCAACCTAATTTAATCCTCATGGTAACTATAACAAGATTTCTATTTTTATCTTCATTTTGCAGAGGGAAAAACTAAAACTCAGAAATAGCTAAATTGGCTACTGTCCTCTCTTACAATCGGTAGAGGTAAGATTTGAACCTAGTTCTTTCCAAAGGTATTTCCATAATAAAGACTTTGATTTAGGTACTCTGCCACATGACAGAATTACAGAAATGACTATGGCATGGATCCAGTCATTAAAGATCCAAGTGTACAATGTAGTCACTTTGACACAAATCCTCAAAGATTGTCCCAACTGCTTTTCCTGGTCACTTCCCAGATGGCACAGGCCCAGACTCCTATCTGGGGCAGCAAAAATGAAAAACAAGGGTTTGTATTAGATCACTTCCTTGATGCTATGAGGCAAATTATAATATCTTCCAAATAAGGGAGTAGTTATTGAATTTGGAAAATTCTGCTCAGCATCCTGTGCTTTAGAGATTTTTCAATGAGTTTTACTTAATATATCTTTAGAAGTCATTAATTTTTTGCCAGTAGTTATTTGTTGTAGTGGGAACTATTTTCCCCAATGGAAATCTATTTGGATAAGAAGTTAAAATGCAATATACATAGAGAAAGGAAACTCTTTGTTGACATAAAGTTTTTTAGAGCATGTATACTATATTAAAGATAATCTATAAATCTTTTTATCACTAAGCCTGAGATAAAATCATTTTAAATGTTCCTTCCAAAGTTTAATTTTCTGTTAGGTCTAAATTGTCACTATAACCATCTCTAAGAAACAAAGCTCTATGTCTTGGACATTTTCAAAATAATTATGCACTGTGTATGATAATAGTTTTTACTAAATTAGCTTGCCTCCTCACCATGGTGCCATTAAGCTCAAGCTAATAGTTCACAATTTAAATCTAAATAATTAGAATGAACTGGTTTCTTTTTATGATCAGATTTTCCTAAATCTTAGTCATTTTGTCCTTTGTTATTCCAGTTTCATATTTCAGTTAGACAGATTCTGATATTCCTGTCATTTGTACATGCAATCCTCTACTTTCGTAATCCTTCAATTTGAAAAGCATCTCTCTTCCACTCCATTACACTTCTCATTTTGTTTCAATTTATATGAAAGCAATTAAGAGCCAGAAGGCCAATATGTCTCCTTTATCCTCTTTCTCTCATTGCCTTCTTCCCTGTCTCTAACTTCTTCCCTCATTCTTCTCTTTCTTGGAAGACAAGAATTTCATGGAGGAGTCCGGTCTGCAGCATGTATGACCCAAGGTCCTCCAGTATTTGCCAGGGTATGGGATTGGCCTGCGTGGTCTTCTTCTAGCCCCTCAAGGCCTAGAATACTTTTCATTGCTCATCCCTTAGCTGTTTTCCTTCCTTTCCTTTTTCTTTTCCCTCTTTATCCTCCCTGTTGACTCTTTACCTCCCTGATGGCATTGCTTCCAAAATTTACTTAAACTTCTTTCTTTTACTTATAGTACAACTTGTTTATTAATAAATGTTTCTTCCTGACATAGGGTGACTTTTTTTAAAACTCATTATCAAAGAAAATAAAATGTCTTTCTACTTTCTTTGCAAAAGCAGAGATTTCACAGAATATATAAATCAGAAATTGGATATACTTCATACTGTAACTACCTAGTTTTCCAAATAAAATTCATTAGTTTCTAGGAGGCTTTGGAAATTGGCTGGCCAAAATATGTTGTGTTGAAGTAACATTTTATTATCCCTACTGTCAAAGCTTCACATATTCCATTTTGGAATATTTTAATCCTCTCAATGTGTCCTTATGCAAATGAACTGCCTTTATTCATCTGAGCTTCAGGCACTGCTAGCAAATTATGTTAGGATTTTTTTTCCAGAAAATTTTCCTGTAACTATAGGAACACTCTATGTTTTTCTACTCTTTCATTTATTTTGTAAAACATTTTCCTGGTATTTGAGTTAAAACGGTAAATTGCACATAAAGAAAAATAAGCTACTAATAATTCCAGTATTTTTTTAACTCTTTGTAAATTTTTTTGCCCTTCTTATCAAAGTACCACATTACTGACTGCCCTATATGAACTAGGTAACATTTAAGGCCCTTTCTAACCCTTGGACCTTGTGCTCCTTTGCTTTGTGAAATAAGAATCAACGGTGAAATTATTTTTGCATTTGTCTACTAGGTACCTAAATATGATCTTTTTCATAAACCCTCGATGAGAACCACTTAAACCAAATAAATTTAGGCTTTCTTCTCCATTGCCTTTGGATTCTGGGACCATCTGGTGCCTGGAGGAAGAGAAAGAACCATTCTCTTAATCTAATACCATGGATGTTTGAGCATCTGCTCCTACAATAGGTTTTAGGAGAATGAAATTTGTGCACTAGAAGTTAATTACTTTGCTTAAAACAACACTGAATGTCTTAATCTTTCAGATTCTCCTGGCATAATTGTTTTGTGAATCAATGTTTTCAGTATTTACATGCAAATATTTTAATAAGGATATTTTCTGTCTGGAAACAACCCAACTACATACTTCTACCCCTCCTTTTAATAAGAAGCCCAAGGAGATGTAGGAGAGTCTTTAAGATCAAAGTTTAGCATCGTTACCGTTTAGCATATTATATCCAGGACACCCGCTGACTTACCAGATGACTTTCACTGTTCACTTAGACTTTGTATGGACTCAAGAGTGTTATTTTTATAAAAATGAATATATCAGTTCTGGAGGTGGGGCACCCACATGAATAATATGAGGTAGAGAGCTGAAAACAGTTTCCTAAAACCTAGAACCTCCCCCCTACCCCGCAAATCCAGCCATTGTGTCTGTATTCCACAATAGAGCCAATTTTTTTCTTGTAGTATTTTAGTCCATAAACTAGTGCATCTAACTACTTTGACACAAGAAAAGAGCAGTTATTCTCAAAGTGTGGTCCCATATCAGCAGTATCAGCATCACCCAGGAACCTCTTAGCAATATAAATTCCCAGATGCCACCCAGATCTAATGAATCTAGAAACTCTAATAATGGGTTCCAGAACTGAGGGCGGGATTGGGGGGCTGCCTAACACCTCCTCCAAGTGATTTCAAAGAATGCTAAGATTTGACAAACACAAGAGTTACAGCGTAAGAAGGCAAGCCTGAGAGAAGGGTGGATGCTGAGAATCCTCAAAGGACAGAACAAAGACTCTAAAGAGTAAGAACCCTGATAGTGGGGAAAGTAGGGTAAAACATGAAGTCCAAAGCAACAGAGACATGATGAACAACTGACAGTTTTCTTTGACAGCCCCCTGGAGGTTCTGAAGTGCTTAGAACTAACCTAGCTTAGAGAGCTAAACAAGTAAACATTAGCAGAACAAAACACATCTCTACCACAGGTTCTTTATAGTATTTGGAGAAGTTACCTCAGCAGCTTCCAACATACGGGGAAATTAAAGAGCTCCTATAGAGTTGCTGTTCATAGGGCTTAGAACTGAGAGCAGTGACTCCTGGACCATTTTAATATGTCAAATCTGGTATAAAGATGAATATTAAAATCAGAATGCTTAAAATAGATCATGCATTACCACTTCACTAAGTTGATTCCCTCTCTGTACCAAAACATATAGTATTTCATACCTTTCTTAGATGGCATAACAAAACTCTAGTTTTTAAACTATTTTTTCTTTTCTTACATCTTTACATTTTTCTCATATCAGAACTGTACTTTAAGCATAAAACCAAATTTTTTTTTTGTCTTTGTTGTTGTTGTTGCTATTTCTTGGGCCGCTCCCGCGGCATATGGAGGTTCCCAGGCTAGGGGTTGAATCGGAGCTGTAGCCACCGGCCTACGCCAGAGCCACAGCAACGCGGGATCCGAGCCGCGTCTGCAACCTACACCACAGCTCACGGCAACGCCGGATCTTTAACCCACTGAGC